>NC_141935.1:13218981-13563981 GCF_057802395.1 Ceratotherium simum simum | reverse complement strand
CAGCCCTTTACCACCACACAGTGGTGGCGGGTGGAAACTGCAACTAGAGATTTCCAGGATGAGGAAAAACAAAGCCAACACAGGAACAACAATGCAAAGATATATGAAATCACCAGACCAAAAGGAAAATGACAAGCACCCAGAAACCAACCCTAAAGACACAGAAATCCATAATCTAAATGACAGAGATTTCAAAATAGCTATCATAAAAACACTCTTACTCTTACAAAATAGCTATCATAAAAACACGAAATACGAGACAAACAATTCAATGAGATTAGGAGTTTCTTCACAAAGGAGATTGAAATCATAAAGAAAAACCAATCAGTGCTGATGGAGATGAAGAACACAATGGAGAAGTTAAAGGAGAATCTGGAATATTTAAAGAACAGAGCTGACAATATGGAGGAAAGAATTAGCATTTTAGAGGATAGGAATACAGATATGCTCCAGATGGAAGAGGAGAGAGAACTAAGACTAAAAAGAAATGAAGAAAGACTCCGAGAAATATCTGACTCTATTAGGAAATGTAACATAAGAATTATAGGTATTCCTGAGGGAGAAGAGAGGGAAAGCGGAACAGAGAGCCTATTCAGGGAAATAATAGCTGAGAATTTCCCAAATCTGGGGAAGGAGCAGGAAATACCAGTAAGTGAAGCCAACAGGTCACCTAAATATATTAACAGACAAAGGCCCTCTCCACGACACCTAGTGCTAAGGCTAGCTGGAGTAAATGACAAAGAAACAATATTAAGGGCAGCTAGACAAAAACAAAAAATAATGTACAAAGGAACTCCCATCAGGCTCTCAGCGGATTTCTCAACAGAAACTTTACAGGCTAGGAGAGACTGGAACGATATATTCAAAATACTGAAAGACAAAAATTTCAGCCAAGAATACTCTATCCAGCAAAAATATCCTTCAAATATGATGGAGAAATAGTAACTCTCCCAGATAAAGAAAAGCTAAGGGAGTTCATGGCCACAAGACCCCCACTACAAGAAACACTCAAGAAGGCCCTCAGGCCTGAAAAAAGAAGAGAAAGGGAACACAAAGCTTGGAGCAAGGAGAAAAATAGGTAGATAAACTCAGAAAAATAGTAGATCTTTACTGGAATAGGTTAGCAACCACTTAAATACTAAAATCAAACATCAAAGGATGGAATTCACCAAAAATAAATTTAACCTCATCACCGTAAACACGCAACCACAACACAAGATAGAATAAGGTATAACAAGAACGACTTAGAAGGGGAAGAGGAAAGTGATTGAATTGACTTAGCATAAGGAAATAAGAGGCCATCAGATAATGGACTATCTCATACACAAGATGTTTTACACAAATCTCAAGGTAACCATTAAACAAATAATCAAAACAAAATCACATATGACAAACGAAGAGAAAACTAGAAGAGTCATAAGACAGAACAACCAAACTGAATTGGCAGTCTGAAAAAAATGGGACAAGAAACAAAGGAAATGCAAAAGAACCAGAAAACAAGTGACAAAACAGCAACATTAAGCCCTCATATATCAATAATTACCCTAAATGTGAATGGATTGAACTCTCCAATCAAAAGATACAGAGTGGCAAGATGGATTAAAAAGCAAGACCCAACAATATGCTGCCTCCAGGAAACACATCTCAGCACTAAAGACAAGCAGAGGCTCAGAGTGAAAGGATGGAAGACAATACTCCAAGCTAATGGCAAACAAAAGAAAGCAGGTGTTGCCATACTCCTATCAGACAAAGTAGACTTCAAGATAAAACAGGTTAAGAGACACAAAGAGGGGAAATGTATAATGATAAAAGGGACACTCCACCAAGAAGACATATCAATTATAAATATATATGCACCCAACATAGGAGCACCAAAGTACATAAAGCAACTTGTGACAAACCTAAAAGGAGATATTAACAACAACACAATAATAGTAGGAGATCTTAATACCCCACTTACACCAATGGATAGATCATCCAAATAAAAAGTCAATAAAGAAACAGTGGACTTAAATGAAAAACTGGACGAGATGGACCTAGTAGACATATACAGGGCACTCCATCCAAAAACAGCTGACTACACATTCTTCTCAAGCACACATGGAACATTCTCAAGGATAGACCATATGTTGGGAAACAAAGCAAGCTTCAATACATTTAAGAATATTGAAATCCTAAGAAGCATCTTTTCAGACCATAATGCTATGAAACTGGAAATCAACTATGAGAAAAAAACTGGGAACATGACAAAGATGTGGAGATTAAACAACATGCTACTGAACAACCAATGGATCATTGATGAAATTAAAGGAGATCAAAAACTATCTGGAAACAAATGAAAATGAAAATATGCCATACCAAATCATATGGGATGCAGCAAAAGCAGTCCTGAGAGAGAAACTCATAGCGATACAAGCCCACCTTAACAAACAAGAAAAAGCCCAAATAAGCAACCTTAAATTACACCTAACCAAACTAGAAAAAGAAGAACAAAGCCCAAAGTCAGGAGAAGCAGACAAATAATAAAAATCAGAGCAGAAATAAATGTAATTGAGACCAAAAAAACAGTAGAAAGGATTAATGAAACAAAGAGTTGGTTCTTTGAGAAGATAAACAAAATTGACAAACCCTTAGCCAGACTTATTAAGAAAAAAAGAGAAAAGGCTCAAATAAATAAAATTACAAATGAAAGAGGAGAAATTACAATGGATACCACGGAAATACAAAGGATTACAAGAGTATACTATGAGAAATTATATGCCAACAAATTGGACAATCTAGAAGAAATGGATAAATTCTCAGACTCATACAACCTTCCAAAACTGAACCAAGAAGAAATGGAGAATGTGAATAGACCAATCACAAGTAAAGAGATTGAAATAGTAATTAAAAACCTTCCGAAATATAAACTTCCAGGACCAGATGGCTTCTCCAGTGAATTTTACCAAACCTTCAAAGAAGATTTAACACCCATCCTTCTCAAACTATTCCAAAAAATAGAGGAAGATGGAACACTTCCTAAATCATTCTACGAGACCAACATCACCCTAATACCAAAGCCAGACAAAGACAATACAAAGAAGGAAAATTACAGGCCAATATCGCTGATGAACATTGATGCAAAAATCCTCAACAAAATATTGACAAACCAAATACAGCAATACATTAAAAAGATCATACACCATGATCAAGTGGTATTTACACAAGGGATGCAGGGATGGTTCAACATCCGCAAATAAATCAACGTGATACATCACATCAACAAAACAAAGAATAAAAACCACATGGTCACCTCAATAGACGCAGAGAAGGCATTTGACAAGATACAACATCCATTTATGATAAAAACTCTCAACAAAATGGGACTAGTAGGAAAGTACCTCGACATAATAAAGGCTATTTATGACAAACCCAAAGCCAACATCATACTCAATGGGGAAAGACTGAAAGCCATTCCTCTGAGAACAGGAATGAGGCAGGGCTGCCCACTCTCACCACTCCTGTTCAACATAGTACTGGAGGTTTTGGCCAGAGCAATTAGGCAAGAAAAAGGAATAAAAGGAATCCAAATAGGTAACAAAGAAATGAAACTCTCACTATTTGCAGACGACATGATTTTATATATAGAAAACCCTAAAGAATCTGTTGGAAAACTATTAGAAATAATCAACAACTACAGCAAAGCTGAAGGGTACAAAATCAATCTACAAAAATCAGTTACATTTTTATGCTAATAAGGAACTAACAGAAAGTGAGCTCAAAAAGATAATACCATTTACAATTGCATCAAAAAGAATAAAATACCTAGGAATAAATCTTACCAAGGAAGTGAAAGACCTAGACAATGAAAACTACAAGACATTATCGAAAGAAATCAATGATGACACAAAGAAATGGAAAGACATCCTGTGCACGTGGATTGGAAGAATAAACATAGTAAAAATGTCTATATTACCTAAAGCAATCTACAGATTCAATGCAATCCCAATCAGAATCCCAATGACATTCTTCATGAAAATAGAAAAAAGAATACTAAAATTCATATGGGGCAACAAAAGAACCCGAATAGCTAAAGCAACCCTAAGAAAAAAGAACAAAGCAGGAGGCATCACAATCCCTGACTTCAAAACATACTACAAAGCAATAGTAATCAAAACAGCGTGGTACTGGTACAAAAACAGACACACAGATCAATGGAACAGAATCGAAAGCCCAGAAATAAAACCACACATATACGGACAGCTAATTTTCAACAAAGCTGCTAAGAACATACAATGGAGAAAAGAAAGTCTCTTCAATAAATGGTGTTGGGAAAACTGGACAGCCACACGCAAAAGAATGAAAGTGGACCATCTGCTATCGCCATTCACAAAAATTAACTCAAAATGGATCAAAGGCCTGACGGTGAGACCTGAAACCATAAAACTCATAGAAGAAAATATAGGCAACACACTATTTGACATTGGTCATAAAGGAATCTTTTCAGATGACATGCCTACCCAGACTAGGGAAACTAAAGAAAAAATAAACAAGTGGGACTTTTTCAGATTAAAGAGCTTCTAGAAGACAAATGAAACCAGAATCAAGATGAACAGACAACCCACCAGCTGGGAGAGAATATTTGCAAAACATACATCTGACAAGGGATTGATCTCCATAATATATAAAGGACTCACACAACTGAACAACAAAAAAACAAACCACCTGATCAAAAAATGGGCAGAGGAAATGAACAGACACTTCTCCAAAGAAGATATACAGATGGAAAATAGGCACATGAAAAGATGTTCAACATCACTAATCATCAGGGAAATGCAAACCAAAACAACACTATCATATCACCTCACGCCCCTTAGAATGGCTATAATCACCAAGACAAAAAACAACAAGTGTTGGACAGGATGTGGAGAAAGAGGAACCCTCATACACAGCTGGTGGGAAGGCAAACTGGTGCAGCCTCTATGGAAAACGGTATGGAGATTCCTCAAAGAATTAAAAATAGAGACGCCCTATGACCCAGCCATCCCACTACTGGGAATCTATCCAACGAACCTGAAATAAACAATCCAAAGAGGCTTATGCACCCCTATGTTCATTGTCGCATTATTCACCATAGTCAAGAAGTGGAAGCAACCTACGTGTCCCTCGACTGATGATTGGATTAAGAAAATGTGGTATATATAGACAGTGGAATACTACTCAGCCATAAAAAAAGACACAATCGTCCCATTTGCAACAACATGGATGGGCTTGGAGCATATTATGTTAAGTGAAATAAGCCAGAAAGAGAAAGACAAACACTGTATGATCTCACTCATATGTGGAATATTAACCAACACAATGACCAAGAAAACTGTACTGTGGTTACCAGGGGCAGTGGGGGTGGGGGGTGGGCACAAGGGGTGAAGGGAGTCATATATATGGTGATGGACAAACAAAAATGTACAACCCAAAATTTCACAATGTTAAAAACCATTAAAACATCAATAAAAAAAAATAAAGTAAAAAATAAATGAATGTCAATATGCCTAAAAAGGTAGTCTTGCTCCCGCTTAAAATAATTGAGCCAAGATTGTCTTTTCTCTAAAATGTAGTTTTAGGATTACTAAACATAGATAATTAAAATATATTGTCACAACTATAAAAAACATTCATTTGGTTAGGGCTGTATGTGAACACATGTTTTCCCAAATTTTTATCCATGTGCAATGGTACAATTACCTCTACTCAGTGTTTAAGATTTTCTTATTAGCCTCTGAAAGCCACTTATGTTTGAAGTTAATATCAGCAATGTCAATTGAATTAAGTGTTTCAATAAGATGATCTTTCAAGATAACATGAGTGTAGGATCCAGCTCACAATAGAATCCCAGAGTCTTTAACTGACGATAATTGATTTATGTAAAATGTAAACTGATTAGACAATTAGTAGGTGATCACACTGCTTTTCTTGGGGTGAGAAACTCTCATCATGCTGGCCTGCCTTGTTTGGCGTGTGGAACCAAGTGTGTTTTGGTGTTTAAAGCTAATGGCTAAAGATTGTAATTCCCCTTAAGAAAGGGAGCTGGCTAAAGTCTGCATTTTTTTTGCACAGTTTATTTTCTCTAAGAAAATCATCGAACTTAAAATAGTATTGCTTGGATTTGGGGGGCGTGTATAGTAGAGAAACACTCAAAAAAAGCAAAAAAATGAGGCTGTTCTTTCATTATACGGACATTTGAGCTTTTTACTACTTAATGTTCTGTGTAAGAAGGCATATCTACACCCATTCTTTAAAAAAAGTTTTAGACTTTCTTGAATCATCCTTCTTTCCAAAATTCTCCTTTTAATCTATTTAATGTGTTCTGATAATTGAACAAATATCAAATTCATATTGAAAAAGTCAAATTTTCCATTTTTAGAATTGGTGGGTGGTTAATAGACAAAGTATTTTAGTTTTGATGTACTCATCTTTGTAGGTACTAAAGAATCACTCTATTTTCATGCCAAATACGTATTTTTAATTTTCCCATGAGAGGTTAGTTAATTATTAGAAAATTGGATTAAGGTAGTTAAATACTATGGAGATACAGTAGTTATTTTGAAAGATGAAATCTTAATCCTTTGAACCATACAAGAATTCATAAAAGAATATTATTTACACTGCATGTAGTGACACTGGAAACCTACTGTTTGTTTAACTAGACTCCGCCTTTCAGTTCTAGTCTTATCTCCTTAATTAAGTACGCTACACAGGATTCTCAACTGGATAATAAACTCTAAAATTGCAAATCCCTCCTTACTTTCTTGAGACCTTCTGGTCAAGGTTTTATAATATATCTGAACTGTAAAAATGCATCTCTTTTTTCAATTTTCTACACTCTCTGCTTTTGCAAATCTTGTTGGGATAGTCACAGACTTCATGAAGGATAACCGTCAAAAATATTGGTTGACTTGAAATATGCTCTTGAACTCCATGTCCAAGATAATAGCCAGTGGCACTTGCTCAAAACTCTAAAATATTCTGTGGTCACTGATTTACTTTTGTGTGTTCAGTAGGTCAGAATTTGCTCTAACTTGCACAAAGATTGAGTTTTCGTTACTAAAAGTTGCTCATTTTTTTCATCTTAAATACAGATCTTATTTTGAGGTAAAATGAGACACTCAATGTAACACACTTAGCCTCATGCCTAGCACATAGTAAATCCTCAATAAATATTAATTATTATTATTGTATTAAATACAGCCATCGAAAATATTGACACTGAACAACTCTTTACTTAATAGTTTAGAGAGCTGAGGCTCAGAAAAATTACTTTTCCACAGCTAGTCAATGACTGAACTTGTCTTTGAACACAGATACCTCTGACTTCCTAGTCCTCTAAAATGTGCATGCTGCACGTACATATGCACACAGTTACACACACACATTTCTTAGTCTAATTAAAGACTAATTTTCTAATTATAAAGATGGAACTAAAATATTTTTATTTTATTTTTTTCTAAATGAACTGGCTTTTCACAGAGAACATAATTTACATGGTATGTCATTACCTGCCCACCATAGCTCTAAAGGGGGAGGGTGGAGGGGTGGCAGAGAAAATTATGGTCAAGGAAGGGAAACAGGTTCCAGCTTCTCACCACCTCAGTCAGAATATGGTTCACTGTTGACGATAAAGCAAGGGAGATGGAATCATTCTGCAGGCTGTGTGTTCTTGAAAATCTGGGCCTGTAGGCAGATGGGAAAGGCAGCAGAAATGGTGTGGAATGACCTTCCCTCGAAAGAGCCACCAAGGGGAGCTTTCTTCTCTTAGGTTAACTGGAAGGTGTAAAAACATTTAAAAAGGCTGGGTTGTCCATGCAAAAATAGCTCAATGATATGTAGCATATAGTTAAAAGCTGTTCATACTTTTTCCCTTCAAACATAGCATTTATTACTAAATTCAAGTCAAGTGTCATTTACTTGGTTTTAATAAAAGCCCCACTGGCTTTACCTAATTTAGGGCATAGTATAGTGGCTGGAGGAAGAAAAATCTCTTTACAATATGTCAGATACAAAGAGGACTCGGGATCCAAAATCCAAAAGGCAAAATCCCCAGGGAATTCTATCAATAGACACATGCACACACAAACATATTCTAATCTGAGGTAATTTTGTTAAGGAGTGCTAGCATTCACAACATTAACTTGATAAGTTCATTTTCAGTGTTTATATAGCATTGTTGAGGGTGAAGTTGCTTTCAAATTTGATTAATGATTTTGTGAGATCAGGCAATTTTTCCCTCCTTCCATTATCATTTCATCTACATTCAATGAGCTGGCCTTACTCCACAGCTAGAGGGACCTCTTCTTTGAGACTTCTGCTAAATCTAGAAGCTGCACATCATCCAACTGAATGTTTTGAGGTCAACAAACATAACAGGTAAGTTTAGCGTAATGATTATAGAACATTCTAACTAATTTGTTAATTAAGTTAGGTAAAATTTATGTGTCTCATTTTGCCTTATAGATATAATACATATTTAGATAAGAGACTATGAGGATAATTCATAAATTTTATGTTTTCTTTATTACATGCAAGTAGTAGAATTAAGGCTATAGGGTCTTATATAAGGCAAATTGAAGATTGTGAACTCTATTTTCCTGTCCAGTAAATGAGTCATAGGTTGAAAAAAAATGAATATTTTATATTGGTACTTGGGCACATTTTAGAAATTCATCCCTTCCCTTATTTTGATATTTCTTTTAACTGGAAAATTTAGAGAAAAAACATTTGCAAAGTTTTGGAAAAAATCAGATCAAGGGAAAACATGGTAAATTAAAATTCATAAATGTCATAATCCTAATAATTTCAGATCATTGTAAATAGTCTGAAAGTAAGTTTAATGTACAGCATAAAATTAGTAGCCCAATGTTTACCAGGAAAAATAGGATGATTTAACTTAACGGTATGAAAATTAACTCTACTCTATAATCTACTTGGAAGGGGTAACACAACACACTGAAGGTCAATTTTCAGTAAAATTTTGCTGCCAAAAACTGAAATGACAGCTGTTGACACAGAATGTAGTTAAGGAGAAAAGATTGAAGAAATTTATTTTGAATAAAATACTAAACTATCCTTGAAGTAAGTAAGTAAGACTACTGGCAACTGTTAGTCTTGCAAAAGATAAGATTATGTCAGAATGTATTTTTCAATTGACTCCAATTTTCCAAAAGAGAGCTTGTTGCACGCAGGGATGTGTCAAAGTCTACGCATTGCAACTCAGATGTGCCACATGCTACTTCCTTTGCTTTCTAGAACTGATTGCATTTGGCACTGAAGCCCCATTCTCACTGAAGGGATTGGAGGTTGAAGAAGCCTTTAAATATGTCCCTTCAAGGTAACTCAGCCCTTTCTGTTGAAACAGTCTCTTTTTTCTTCTCTCTCTCTCTCTTTTTTCCTTTTTGGTAAATTTAGTCGCATTTTTGTACCTCTTGGTTTTGTAACTGCTTTGCCCTTCAGAATTTCTTCTCAACACACTCTCCTCCATCCTCAAGCGCTTAGCTTTCTGGTACCTTCTTTGCTGGCTCCTTGCTGATGGCTTGCTGCTGCTTCTTAAATAGCAAGTGTTTATCCTCATTGCTTTCTCCACCCGAGTAACTCACAAACTGTTCTGTCAGCACAGGCAATGCTCATTGGTGGCTCCCGGGGAAATTCAGCAATCCTCCTCTGCTGATACGAGTCCCCGCCTAAAGTTTTGCTGAGCTTCGCACCCAGAGAAAATCAGCCATGCGCCCCTTGGGGACGTCCACCGTCTGCTGCTTCTGCCACGTGCTGCTTGCCTTTCACCAACGCACGTCTCTGGAAAGCAAACCGACCCTTAATTCTAAGCTGCTTTACATCTGCCCCTAAAGGACTGGTGGCAACTTCTACATCTTTTACATTACCCACACCAGCCACTGGAATTGGAACCGGGGAGGTTCTGTCCCAAGTCGCATAGTGGCCCAATCACGTGATCTGCCATTTATAGTTTACTGCAGCCACGCTGTTCCATTTCGACAAGAGGTTCTCTAATGGACTTTATTTATTTAGGTAGGTAGTTGGAAGTTAAGAAAAACAAGCAACCCTACTCTAGCACCCAATCCAGAGTTTATGGGGAGATACATGAGGAGGGTAACCAGGAAATTCACTCATCGCTTGTCCTTCTACCCTTCATCCTTTCTCACGCCCCCAGTGATGAGATAAATAAATAAATTAAATAAATAAATAAATAAATAAATAAATAAATAAATAAATAAATAAATAAACGTGTATATATATTCGCCAGGGCTCAGATCTGTTTCTTCTTCTCACTGCAGTGACCTCCTGGTATTACCAATGCTCAGTGTTTCAAGGCCCATTTTACATGTATCACTGTCAGTCTATTTACTGATGTTATTTCATGAAATAAATCCTTGCAATTTCTTCGCAGTGATTTGACTTTGGTTCATTAGACAACAAATAAACCAAAACGTTACATGTTCAGATCCTTTGGGATTACTTATGGATAGCTAAAGCTGTGATAGTCATTATCCATTGTATCTACGATTTTTCTAAATTATGTTTCTCCTTTCTAACATCCTACAACCGGTTTTGTGTTATCTTAGGAATGGCTCCATTTGCAATACATAGTATTACATCTCTGTTCTGATTCTTCCTAACCAGAGAGCTTTTTGCTTGGCCTAGTATGCTGATGGGAGAAGGGCTTGAATCTAGTTAACCATCTAACTGGCTCAATAATTAAGAGTGTGTACAAGCTAAAAGTATTGTTTTGTAACTAAATATGGAGCAATTATATTTGATGTGTAACATCATTACATGTACCCTGGCCCTATGTTTTACTAATCAATTTAATCTTTAATTTTCTAAATCGATTTATTTAGAAAGAGCTATTCAGATAGCTCTTTGTCATACAGTCATTCCACTTATTTTCACTGAGTATTTACATCAAAGATAAAGCATTCTAAGAGAAAGAAAAAGCTTTGTAAAGAGAGGATAATAGAAGAAAAAAATAACCCATCTAAATTAAAATACATAGCAATATGGTAACTGTAAACTTAAGTTTCTAAAATCTATCAAGAATCTAGATTGTTTTCACAAAATAATGGACTGCATTACTCAGTATTTTGTGTTATTCCACATTTATATGAACTTGTAATATGGTACTATCAGTCTATTTGTAATACCAACATTTTATATTCATTTTTTTTCTAAAAGATATAACCAACAAAGATACACATTTCCTAAAAATATTGTAGCAAATTATATCATTTCCTTTCTTGATGATAAATTAATTTTGACTTTTCAAAGGATGACTTTTCATTTATTTTTATTTTTATTTTTATTATTTTATTGAGGTAACGGTGGTTTATAACATTGTGTAAATTTCAGGTATACATCATTATATTTTGTGTAGACTGCATCGTGTTCACCACCAAAAGTCTAGTTTTCATCTGTCACCATACATATGTGCCCCTTAACCCTTTTCCCTCCCCACTTTCCCTTTAGTAACCACCAATCTAATCTCTGTATCTATGTGTTTGTTTGTGGTTGTTTTTATCTTCCACATATGAGTGAAATCATATGGTATTTGGCTTTCTTTGTCTTATTTCACTTAGCATAATACTCTCAAGGTCCACCTGTGTTGTGGCAAATGGTATGATTTCATCTTTTTTATGGCTGAGTAGTATTCCATCGTATGTATATACCACATCTTCTTGACCCATTCATCTGTCAATGGGCACTTGGGTTGCTTCCAAGGCTTGGCTGCTGTGAAGAATGCTGCAATGAACGTAGGCATGCATATATCTTTTGAATTTGTGTTTTCAGGTTCTTTGTGAAAATACCCAGAAGTGGGATAACTGGATCATATGGTATTTCTATTTTTAACTTTTTGAGAAATCTCCATACATACTGTTTTCCATAGTGGCTGCACCAGCTTGCACTCCCACCAGCAGTGTATGAGAGTTCCCTTCTCTCCACATCCCCTCTAACATTTGTTATTTCATGTCTTTTTAATAATAGCCATTCTGTCAAGTGTGAAGTGATATCTTATTGGTTGGTTTTGATTTGCATTTCCCTAATAATTAGTGACGTTGAACATCTTTTTATGTGCCTATTGGCTGTCTGTATATCTTCTTTGGAAAAATGTCTGTTCATATCCTCTGCCCATTTTTTGATTAGTTGTTTGTTTTATTTTGTTGTTCAGTTGTATGAGTTCTTTATACATTTTGGAAATTAACTTTTATTGGATATACAATTTGCAAACATTTTCTCCCAGTTGATGGGTTGTCTTTTCACCATTTTTAAAGTTATGTTTCTGTAACTTTCAGCAATAACTTTTAGAGATACTTCTAATGAGAAAGCCATAAGGAAACTGAATTTTATATATTAAAATAAAAGGAAGTTTTTCTGAAATATTTTAAACTATTTTAATAAAAAGTTAAATGAAAAAATACCAGAAACTCGAGAATACTATATTTCTGAGTACATATTTTATGGAGAACTAGAATCAATATACCTTACAAGTTTTTAAGATGCTGCCTGTGACACTGTAAAGGTCAGAAAAAGTAGATGCTAGATGTGGAAAAAAGGTACAAGCGGTGACAGAGAGGGGCTCTTCACCGTGTTTTATGTACTCTGGCTAGAGAAGAACAAAGAAGAAAACTCAAGTGAGTGCTTACACAGCCTATATTTTTCTAATAGTTTCTGTTTTGTTCAAGTGGCAAATTTTACTTTAGATGGAAAGTCACACTCGAACTTGCAATAAATTCAAGGTATCCAACCTACAGAGTTCTGAGAAAAAGATTATCCTATATTGAAAGGCAGGCAGGCAGGCAGGAAGCAAGACAGGAAAGAAGAAGAATTTGAAACTTCTAACCTCCTACAAAATAAAATCCTTGGCTTAACCTCCAAGACTTCAATGAACTTGATCACACATAGATGATATACCTTCCACTTCCTTTTTTCAATCCATGTTTTGCTAAACTAAGCTAGATGTAGTCTTGTTCATAATTTATATTTTCTTCTGTGCCCAAAACATTTGTCCATCCACTAGTCTTCCTTTCTTGGTAAATGGGAATTCTATTCTTATAGTTTCTCAGGATAATAACCTGGGAGCCATCTTGACTTCTCTTTTATAACCCAGATCCTGTCTGTCAAAAAATCCCATCAGATCTACCTACAAAATATATTTAGACTTCAAATTTTTTTTTTTCTTTTTTTGTATTGTCGCTGGTACCACCCTGGTCCAATCTACCATCTTTCGCAGATTATTGTAATAGCTTCCTAACAAGCCTTCTCTTTTGACCCCTGAGAGCCTATTCTCCATATAGCAGTCAGTGCAATCTGTTTAAAATGTAAGTTAGGGGCCAGCCCTGATGGCCTAGTAGTCAAGTTCAGTGTGCTCCACTTTGGCAGCAGGGATTGGTTCCCGGGCACAGACCTACATCACTCATCGGCAGCCATGCTGTGGCAGAGACCCACATACAAAAAAGAAGAAGATTTGCATAGATGTTAGCTTGGGGTGAATCTTCCTCAGAAAAAAACAAAGTAAGTTAAATCATGCCATACTCTGCCAAAATCCTTCTACAGTCTTCTGGACGGTAGAGTAATGATGGTACTTCAATGATGATAAGAGTCACTATCCTTACAATGGTCTGTAGGCCTTTGCACTTGCTATCTCCTCTGCCTGAACAGCCTTCCCCCAGATATCAGCTAGCCTTCCTTCATGACCCTTTTTAGACCTCTGCTCAAGTGTCATCTAATCTGAGGCCTTCTTTGACCATTGTCTATCAAATACCCACACACTCTCTCCTATTCTTCTTAAACTGCCTAATTTCCCCACATAGTTCTTATATCTATCTGATAAATGATATTAATAATAGCAGGTACTTCTGTGACATTATGTTCCATACACTATTCTAACTCAATACTCTATTAACTCATTTAATCCTTATAACAACACTAAGAGACAGTTTTATTCTCGTCACTTGACACACGCAGAACTTGAGGCATGGCTATGTTAGGAGGTAGCCCTAGACTACAGAGCTATAACGTGGCAGAGCTGAGATTCAAACCCTGGCAGTTTGTCTTCAGTGTTCTGTGCTTTTGCCCAATATGTGATAATACCTTCTCATGTTATAGACAATTCTGTTGAGTTGTTTATTGTGTTCTCCTGCAAGAATGGAAACCTCGTGAAGACAGAGATTTATTATTTTACTCACTCTCATATTCCAGTTCTTAGAATATTCCTGGCTCATAAGAGATTCTCAATAAATGTTTGTTGATGAATGATTCTATGTCATCATTCACTATCTAAAATGCATAGCTTTGCCTACACACCTGGCTAGTTGCAGCTTGAATTTTAGTTACATCCTGTACTATGTGGTCAGCTCTTTGAAGCTGAAGACATTCCTAATGTTCTATGTTGATTATCACAAATCTTTTCACATGGTATATCATAAACTAGTCTTTTTCTGTCCCTAAATGGATAAATTCATCTGGAAGAAGATATTACTCAGAATGAGAAAACCTCATAAGTAGTTGCTAGCAAAGGAAATATATGTGTAAGGATACATCTGAACAGTAGTTAGATTGGCTCTGTGCTCTCTACTTTCCAAACTAAGGGTCATTTTAAACATAAAATAATCAAGGTCTTGTTTCTGAGTGTAGAGTTTTACTATATTTTACCCAATTAGAGTATTAAAAGAAAATTTTCAGGTCACATTCATTTGAATAGGTTCTTTTGTCATTATTTTTTTTCATTATCTAAAAATATTTTTTTTAATTATCAAAGACAATCTGAGAAACTTCATTATTTGCTAAGTATCTTTATATTTAATTTAAATTGCATACACATGTACTAGAAGTGTATAGTCAACATTTTTATGCATGGCATGTTCTGAATATACTAATGAAAAATTATTGGAATATGCAGCCTAGTAAATGTAATTGTAGAGAATAATAACCTAAAAATCTAACCAGATTAAAAATCAATTTAGTGAGACTTTGTTACATTTCCTTCATTTTCTAATGGTTTTAGGTGTATATTTTAGTTAACGAATAGATATGCTAAGTAATAATTTCTTATGCAGTGGTTATTTTGTTGACAATGTGAAAATGCTTTCATATCGCCTGTGGAACAATTCTATAATTAAACCACACTGCCTTTCATGAGTTATGTGGACAAAATGAACTTCTCTGACAGGTGACTTTATAATTGCTTACCTTTTAAATTACCTGTACACATCATTTAGCAAATTTTAGTAACATAAGGAGATCAGGATATAATATTTCATCGATATTGATATTAGTAAAAATAAACTAACATTGATTATCTAAAGTTAAATATATTTCATTTGTTAAGAATAGAATAATCTTTCAAAATCTTTAGAATGAACTTTTGTTAACTTTAAAATCAGGAGGTTATTACCATTTTTTGCTCCCTCTATATGCTGGGCATAGTGCTGGACAATCTACATGCAATATCATGTTTATTCCTCACAACAAATATGTGAGATTGGGATAGTTATCGTGATTTTACAAATTAAGAAAGCATGACTCAAAGGCATTAAATATCTTGCATAAGACCACATATATAGGGTAGCTAGGACTCAAACTCACTTTCCTCAGACTCCAAAATCTATCCTGACTAATGGTGACAACTAATACACTTAAATTTTTAAATGTCCACAAATGAATATTTTAACACATTCTGTAAGCCTGATTAAAAATAAATAGTTCATAATATTATATAAATTTCAGGTGTACATCATTATATTTTGACTTCTGATAGGCTGCATCGTGTTCACCACCAAAAGTCTAGTTGCCATCTGTCACCCTACACATGTGCCCATTTACCCCTTTCACCCTCCTCCCACCCCCTGCCTCTCTGGTAACCACCAATCTGCTCTCCATATCTATGTGTGTGTGTGTTTGTTTATATAATATTATAAACGAATGTTATCTCAATAAAAAAAAGTTTTTTAAATAAAATAAGTCATTCAGCCCACAATCTGTGGTGGCCATGAGAGCTCCTCCTTCACAAGTGTGACTAACTGAGCAAGGGTCCCAGCTGCTGCCCTCTCAAGAGCATCACCCTTTGTGCCGAGGCCAACTTCCCATGTCTGCTCCCAGCCAATCACCAAGCATAGCAGCTTGTTCCTGAGAAAGACAAGACTCCTCTGGGCCGACATTGGCCATTAACCACACAGTGGTTTTCCTCCCCTCTCTCCATCACTTGGGGTCAGACTTGCCTTCCCTGACTTCTCCAGACCTCTCCATATTTTCTCTCATGCTTGTTTTCCCTACTAAAATTCTATACACTTAATTCTGTCTTGGCATATGCTTCTAGGAGTACCCAGACTAACATACAAACCATTCGTCTAATAAACACGGTACTTTCTGGCTTCTAGTTTGTTCTCACTTTGCTGACCTTATGTGAGACGGTTGACTCTCTTATCTCTGCATGTCCAATTTGTATCCCTCTTTCAAACTTAAGCATTAGCTTAAAAGAGAATCTACGTAGATCTTCTTCAGTCAAAAGCTATGTCACGTTCCTCTCGAGTCCTCTAATAATTTATGTATACCACTTTAGTGGGACTTTGACTTAATACCTTGTTGTAGAGAAAGGTGGGTACCTGGTTTGTCATGTCTATTAATTTATAAAAACATATCTGCTTAAATGTTATATAATTCCCTGTGGCTCACATGATGCCTTATATAATTAGCCTTCAGGTATTCTCTGTATGCCTTCAGGGGTTGGTGAACTACACCCCCTTGCCAAAGCCAGCAGGCGGCCTGCTTTTACAAATAAAGTTTTATTGGAACACAGCCATACTCATTGGTTTAAACATTGTCTGTGGCTGCTTTTCCATTACAACTGCAGAGTTGAGTGCAGTTGATTCTCTTTATTTGTGGTAGCTATGTCCTATAAAGTCACCACAAACACTATATTAGCAAATCCTGAACCATTTCTTCTAGAAGAAAAACACGGTTAGAACCTTTGGTCACACATTTTGATCAACAGATCTCTATATAACCTTGTTTTATGTGTGTTTCTGTTTTAAGATACCTTATTTAATATATATTCTTTCCCTATACTGTGGACAAGATTCATAAAAAAATTGTCAGAAAGTATGCATTTAGGTTTAAAATTGTTTGAATCATACAGCCCTAATAATTAAAGTAGAAATATTTGATTCTTGTCACTAAATATCTGTTTTCAATAGTTGGTATTTTGTTCATTAAGTAGTTAGAGCACAAACCAAATCAGATTAAATAAAATTGCAAAGATTTTGTCATATTTGATCCTTGGTCAAGGTAATCTTTTATTTCCCTGTGTAATTCTAATTCAGACACATTTATGAAAATTTCGAAACATTTTTAAATGATTAAGAGAATATTTTGGTTCATCATAAATAGAGTGTGCATTCTCAGCCTTTAAAAAATGTTCTTATTAAGAAAAAGTCTTATTTTGAAAATAAGTTTTTAACTTATTTTTAATCTTTTTTTGCTTATTTTGGCATATAGTGAGCATTCAAAATGCATTAAAATTTACTAATTTTTTTAATTTTCCATAATAATAGACTAAATCAAATTTTTAAAAAATTGAATTTTCTAAGATCTCTTGTTTAGTGATAATCCGAGATAAGTGTAAATCTAAACTTGTGGTAGAAAAAGTAATATATTTATTAGGAAAACATAAAACATTACTCATTATTTTATGCTCTGCTGTGTCCTGAGATAATAGATTCCCAATGGTTTTGTAGCATTAGCTATTGGTTTTGATGGCTACTTCTTGTTAGAACACAGCAGCTGTTTCTAAATGCTTGCTTACATGTGGTATTATAGGTATTCAGCAATGCTTGTCGGCCAACTATTCCATCATCTAAACATCGTTTATCTGAATGTTTCAGCAGTTCCCACAAGACCTTCAATGAGACAGGTTGCACGATTCTGCAATTACAAGCAGCTATTTCGATGTGCTCTCCACCATTCATTCGCTATTGTTTATCACAATTTTGTGTTACTGAGGCTACAATGGCAATCAGATCCCCTCCTTCTAAACCAGGTATGGAATTCACTACATCTTTTATTCTATCATTTTATATGTAGAACAACTTACTTTTGTTGTTCAAACTATAGTAATTATTCATGCATCTTCCTTTATATAACCAAGCTGCTTTACCTACCATCTGTGTATACGCACAATTACATCTGGCAGGTAATTAAAAGCATTTGGCCGAGTATAAATTTTGACTTATCATTGCTGGTTTTGTTATGAGTACAAAACTCACTTGAGTATTTCTTCAGAATTGCTTTGAATGATTTTCAAAGATTTTATTCACCCACACCCAAATTGATGAAAGGTTATTAAACTTAGAAAAAGAATCATTGTAAAAAATATATAGGGATTCAAGAATTTTACTTCTGTTAAACTAATAAAAAAGACTAGATATTAAAAAACAATAGAGTTGAGAGCTGTGTACAGAGAGTATATTCTAAGAAAAAATAAAGGAAAACATAATTTCTGAAATGGGAAATCTCTATGAAGTAATCTGACAAATACGATATCTGAACACCTCTAGAAATCACATTTCAATAGTGTCTTTGTATCATTCAAAAGCTCCTGTCATTCTAAAGCTTTAAACTAGTTGATAAAATAATTAGTGCAGCTGAAGTTCACTTTGTCTCTCCTATTATAATTCCACAATAATAATTATTATGAAGACATCTTTGAATCGGTATATATCATTCACTCAACTATGAATGTTTCAGGCTGTGTTTATCTCTTCAGTAAACTCACAGTATTTGCATACTAAGTGGCTCCTCTACTGCTTCTAAATTAGAAATCTACAAACATGGATTTTTCTCTTCTCGTGAATACTATATGTGTAATATCGAGAAATACATCACTATGTAGAACTGGGAAATTATATTGGTTCCCTATTTCCAAGGTCTTTTCCAATGAACAAATTTCATGATTCCATGACTTTCTATACTGTACACACAATCTATAGAAAGACTTGTTTATTTCTGGAAATATCTCTCAAATTTCCCATTACAGCAGTTTTATTCCATGTGCATTTCACTTACTGTTTTATTGATAGTATATCCTTGGGGATTTATAATACAGGAGATTTGGGGTTCTCCATCTACAAACCCACCCCACATACATCTGAGAGACACATTCATTAATTTATTCCACACTTATTGATGCCAGGCTCTCAGGATACAATAATGAATAAGACAAAAGTAATCCCTGAATAAAATCAGTATGATGGGATATATAAGCAAGTAAACAGTTCATGCAAATTAAACTAGGCTACACTACACAGCCTTGTCAGAGCCTGGCAAGAATGGTGACTCAGAATCAGATTAAATAGCTTTCACTTTGTTTTACTACCTAGCATGAAAACAAAATTGCAAAGGACTTGTGATATAAGAAATCGATTAAAAGTATGCAAACTCTCCCAGTATTTCTCTAGTTACTTTAGTTAATCCACTCAATCAAGGTTGAAGGAGCCATGAAACCCATGAATTCATTCCTTTTATACCATTAGACTATAGGAAGTGACACATAAATAATCAAGTATCTATATATACTATAAAAATAAATTCCTTGTGGTGCTACAGGCACATATGTCCATGGATCACTTTTTACAAGAGGCTTAGACATACAGCAGACCTGGACATGACTCACCATAATTTACCCTTTTGTTCTTGGGCCCACTCCTTATTCCCAGTAAGTATTTAACAATTACGTATAATGAGAACAGATGTAAACTTTTTAACCTGTAACAGTCACCATCATAAACAGGTGATACTATGTAAACTTCCATCTTGAACAGTCTACCAATTATGCACATCTCCAGGTCACTCTTTCAGGTCTTTAGGGTGTCAGACTTTCCTTGCTAGACAGTTCTTTCAGTTGTTGTTTTCAGTTTTCTTTCAGTAGGGGACTTATCACGCCCCTCAATGTGGTGATAAATTGTGGACAGTAGCAAAAATTCCAGCCCTCTCTTGGTTGGTTCAGAATGCTATAACAAAATACCATAGACAAGGAGGCTTTTAAACAACAGAAATTTATTTCTTATAGTTCTGGAGGCTGGGAAGTCCAAGATCAAGGTGCCAGCAGATTCAGTGTCTTGTGAGGGCCCGCTTCCTCAATCATAGATGGCTGTCTTCTCTCTGTGTCCTCACCTGGCAGATGGGGCAAGGCATCTGTCTGTGGTTTCTTTTATAAGGGCGCTAATCCTATTAATGTGGGCTCCACTCTCATGACCTAGTCACCTCCTAAATGCCCCCATTCCAAATACTACCGATTGGGATGTCAACATAGGGATTTGGGGGGAACACATTCAGTCAGTAGCAAGTCCAGATTGGCCAGTGCCATCCTGCTTTCCTCAATATCTGCTAATCCAGAGCAATATGTAATAGAGGTTAGTGAAGAATTAAATTCTTCCTACAGCTAGTTTGTATAGGAGAAGTCACTCACATTATTCTCGTCTTGTCTCTCTGTCTCTTACTTTATATTAGTGAAGATGTGTTGCCATCATTTCCAGTAGCCTATACCATAAACAACAATGGATTTCTCCATCTTCATCTGTAACCCCACAGATCATAGAGAAGAACTAACTAAGCTACTCTACTCTTCTCTCCCATGTGGAAACAGTGTTCCTCTTGTTATATACCCATCCAATTGTCTGTCCTGAGAATCCATATTAACCGTCTTCCCAACATATGTGCGTGTGTGCACACACACACACAAACATACACACATGCACATGACCTAGTCAGGCAAGGCTAGAAGGAGAGACGATTTTCTAAAAGGATCCGGGAAGGTGAATCCTAGTTAAGTAAGTGGAAAAGTTTTCTCTCTATCCACTGTCCTTTATTTGCTCAGATTGGGCGTTAAGGATCAACTCTGCATATCCTGTAATGGGATCCACCAGAATGCAAGGAAAGTGATCATTTTAAAAGTGTAATTACAGCTGAAATGCATTCCCATGTTCACTTCTTCATTTTGGTGGGAGCCATTTCTAATATTTATACCAGTAATCATGAATAGTTTGAGTTATGCTTTATTGTCCTGTGTCTGCACCATGTTTATTTCCCAAAACTAACACTTTCAGATGCCGACTTTAGAGTTCTCAGAACAAGATGCAACAGAGGAGATTCTGAAAAGTAGGGGATGAATTCCCATACAAAACCAGGCGGACACTATCTACATTTACAACAAAACTAGGTGATATGAGCCCCCAATTGCCAACAGGTGGGGCTAGACACCAACCTGATATTTTGAGTGATGTCAGCATCGACATAGGGAGAAGTAGAGGAAAGCAATAGAGACTCTGCTGGCTCTGAGAATAAGAGATGCTCACAACGGCTATCAAGTATGCATTAAATAGGACAGAAAGTCAATCTGAGAACATTACCTGAACTGTGAGGATTTTTTTTCCAGTCCAATAGTGAGTGAGTGCAAGTGCTCGACAGTTAAGCCAGAAAGAACAAGAGCAGAAGTCCCTAAAACTCTTTGAAATGACCATTCCCAGTTCCCTTCTATGCTGGGGCCCCTAATTAAGGAGTAACTTCTGAGAGTAGTTTAAAAATTGATCAGGATAGGACTAATGGAGGAGAAAGAAAGAGAAGATCCAGGTAAAAGTATGGAAGAGAAACAGAGTCATGATAAGTCAAAAAGTACAATACCATATACTTTTTAAAATTATTTTATTGAAGTCATATTGGTTTAAACATCATATAATTTCAGGTGGACATTATTCTATACCAGTTTCTGTATAGGTTTCATGGTGCTCACCACCAATAGTCTAGTTTTTATCCATCACCATACATATGTGCTCCTTTACCCCTTTTGCCCACCTCCCCGCCCCATTTCCCCTCTGGTAACCACTAATCTGTTCTCTTTGTCCATGTGTCTGTTTATCTTCCACATATGAGTGAAATCATGTGGTATTTGTCTGTCTCTATCTAGCTTATTTCACTTAGCATAATACTCTCAAGGTCCACCCATGTTCTTGCAAATGGGACATTTTGTCTTTTTTATGGCTGAGTAGTATTCCATTGTATATATATACCACATCTTCTTTATCCATTCGTCAGTTGTTTGGGCACTTGTGTTGTTTCCACATCTTGGCTGTTGTGAATAATGTTGCAATGAACATAGGGATGCATAAATCTCTTTCTATTGTTGATGTCATGTTCTTTGGATAAATACCCAGTAGTGGCGGAGCTAGATCATATGGTATTTCTATTTTAAATTTTTTGAGAAATCTCCATACTGTTTTCCATAATGGCTGCACTAGTTTGCATTCCCACCAGCAGTGTATGACGGTTCCCTTTTCTTCACATCCTCTCCAACATTTGTTATTTTTTGTCTTGGTAATTATAGCCATTCTGACAGGTAAAAGGTGATATCTTATTGTAGTTTTGATTTGCATTTCCTTAATAATTAGTGATGTTGAACATCTTTTCATGTGCCTGTTGGCCGTCTGAATATCTTCTTTGGAAAAATGTCTGTTCATATCCTCTGACCATTTTTTGATGGGGTTGTTTGCTTTTTGTTGCTGAGGTATATGAGTTCTTTATATATTTTGGAAATTAAGTCCTTGTCGGATACATGATTTGCAAATATTTTCTCCAAGTTCACATCATATTTTAAATACTGCACCAAAACAACAGAGGAGGGAGCACTATAGATTTAGAAAAACTCCTGAACCACAGTTCCTTATAAAAATTGAGGAAAACTAATATTTCATAGAAGTGAACACTGCAAAATGATCAGGGTTCTATCCCAGGAAAAATTATTATGAGGACAAAAAAGAGAGAGTAAAGAGGAGAGTAGCATCACACGGATAATGCTAGGTCTCCAGATGAAATGTTTACAAAATAGATAAAAATAAAATCTACTTCAGAACAAACCAAAGGATATAAGGAAATTTCATATAATAAATGAAATAACATAAATTAAAAAAGAGAAACTCAGAAATGAGTTGTTATAACTCACAAAAGAATGAGAAATGCAACAAATCAAACTAGAAGAATTATAACAGCAAATAAATACGACTGATACTGCCTCAAGAAAAATACGTGAAAGGGGTGACAATTTTAAAAATAAAAAAAATAAAAAAATCTTAAAAAGATTTGAGTGAAATTTTCAAAGGTTAATAAAATCCAATATACAGACAATAGACATCACTAAGAAAGAAAAGCAAATCAGGAGAAGAGAACTAATACTAAATATGTAATTCAAAAACACTTTTCTGAAAGTAAAAATAAAAAGGATTTGAAACTACCTATTGAGGAACACTGTATATCTGAGATCATTGACCCAGAATGACCATTTTTAAGGCATATCCTAATACAATTACTGGACTTTAAGTGAAAAGAATTATTTGGGCATCTAGGTAAAAAAATCAAGTGATATAAAAGAGAATGAAAATTATAATAATATCGGATTTTCAATGACAACTCTTTTAGCCAGCAGGAAATGAACTAACATATTTAATATACTTCAGAAAATAGTATTTGAGCCAAGGATTTTCAAGTTCAAAGGACACAAAATAACTTTCAATTTACTAGAGACAAAAACAAACTAATCAATGTGCAGGAATGTAATAACTCAATTGGATAATAGTATTTACAGAACTAAAATGTCTAGAACAATATTGACATAAAGTTGGGTAGTAAGCATTAAATATATGGTTACTTATGGAACTAAGTATGACTGACAATGGAGATATAGTGCAATTATAAAAAATGTGGGAAAAATAAAAAGCATATTAAAAACTATTTTAGTCATCAAATCAATATTAATAATGCTATATTGTTATTTTGAGACTGTTGTGTTTGCAATGTGCTGTAATGCAAATTAATTCTTATGAGATATTCTAATTCTGTCACCTCCTGGGTCTTTGAGGACTAAGATTCTTGCTGTGGAAGAAAGGAGATACAGATGCAACAGAGAACAGATTAAGCAACAAAACCCTGTAGGTCTGATTCTAACAGAAAATATCAGTAAAAATACATGAAGCATTTTATTTTAAAAAGTTCTATATGCATGTCTCCCAGCTCTTGTGACACAAACAGCCTGGCTAATCCAAGTCCAAGGAGCATCTTTGTTATCCATATTATAGCCTTGTAATATAATTAGCTTCTAACAGAAACCAGTTTCTTGAATAAATGGGTGATTCCAGGTTTGGGGCAGTCATCGAAGGAGCCTAAAATATCTTTTTATAAATATAGAAAGAAAGCAATGAAAAGTAAATATGTTATGATAAAAGGATTTAGCATACTTAAAAAGTTTACTGTGGGCTAAAATGGGATAATTTGAGCTTCAGTAAGGATAATAATTGCAATGAGTTAAACCCAAGAAATATGTTTATATTCATGAGTTTATACTGACATTAAAATAATTATTTATTTTTAACAGTTATAGTAAACCTATTCATTAAAACAAAACCTGGTAAATAAAGAAAATGAATCACTCATTTTGTCTTTCCTATATGAACTTTATAACCAGGAAAACAAGTAATAGACGAAGTAGGGGTGTCTCTTTATAATAGTATTCCAACTAAATATGAAAAATAAATGAAAAACTTAGAATATCATCATTTTTCAATCCCCAATGAATCTAGGCATTGGATGACAATGATTTATAATGTGATGCACAAAAAGGGGAAAACTAGATGTCATGGGACTCCTGATATGAGAAAACACCACGATCTACAGTCCTGCTAAAGAGAAAAAACCCGGGTCTGATGGAGCCTCTGGATCCAGCTGCCAGATTTCAGGAGATACAAAGGACACAGGAACCTGTTGAGCTGCCCCAAGAGTTTGCAATTGGCTAGTGGAAGTCTACAGGTCAAACGTCTCAAGTTCTTCAACAGAAGAGTAAGGAAAAGAAAGCAGTAGAGGGAAAGACTATGGACTAAAGAGACTAAACAGAGATAGAAAATTTTAAAAAATGGTCAGGTCTGGGTCCAGCTCATTGACGTAGTGGTTAAGTTTTGCGTGCTCTGCTTCAGCAGCCTGGGTTTGCGGGTTTGGATCCTGGGCGTGGACCTACACCACTTGTCAGCCATGATCTGGTGGCAACCCACATATAAAATAGAGGAAGATTGGCAACAGATGTTAGCTTAGGGAGAATCTTCCTCAGGAAAAAAAAAATGGTCAGGACTAAACTATATTGTCTAGGGACACACACTTGGGTGATACCATTATGAAATGGGGATGGTGGTTTCTTCTGGAGGAAGAGAGGTGCTTATGATTGGATGGGATAGATGGAGGAGTAGGCAAAGTTCTGTTCTCTGACTTGGGCTGTGATAATAACAGCCTTCATTGTATAATAATTCATTAAACTTTTGTATTAGTTTTGTTATTGATTTCTATAGATGTGTTCTATTTTATAATGTTTAAAAGAATGAAGCTGCACAGGTGAGGCTAGTGTCAGTCGTCCGTTTCACTAGGTAACCATGCAGGTGTTCATCTCATGGGTTATGACCTGGGCTGCTTACTGGCTCAGTTGCTTTCCCAGCTGTTGCATGTTCTGACCCTCTCTGAATTGGTGCCATACTTTGTGTGTGTGTGTGTGTGGGAGGGGTGGCGGGTGAGTGAGAGGTGGAGTAACTGCTGTGAATCACTCATCTAATACCTCCGTGGCCCACCACCTCTTGGGGTCATCCAGCGAACCAAGCTCAGGCCAACACATGCCCTTCCCCACTCAACCTATGAGAGGCAAAATAATTCCCCACTTGGGCTAGCCCCATGGCCTTGGGGTTAAGTCCAGTGTGATCTGCTTTGGCAGCCTGGGTTCACTTCCTGAGTGTGGACTTACACCGATTATTGGCAGCCATGCTGTGGCAGCGACCCACATACAAAATAGAGGAAGATTGTCATAAATGTTAGCTCAGGGTGAATCTTCCTCAGCAAAATAATAATAATAATAATAATAATAATAATAATAATAATAAATTCCCCACTCTCTCAGGGTTTTAGGGCTTTTACTTATTCTGACTCAATTTGTGTGGCCAGGAGGATTTTGTGTGTGTGTGTGTGTGTGTTCGTGTGCATTAGTTCTCATCTATGTCTCAGTTCTTCAGTTCCTCACATAAAACAAAAGCCCTCCCTTGCCTTTGCTGATGTGATAATTAATTAGCTAGACCATACCAAAAAGGGCTGGTTGAAAGATTCTCAAGAATAATAACTCAGACATAGTTTAAATTGCTTTCTCCTGAGTTTCCTAGCACCTCAATAACACAAGCACTGTAAAAACTTACGAATAAAGATGCAAATGAAAGAGTGAAGAGACCCCCCCAATGCCTCCCTAATTTCTCACTGAGGCTCTCCCTATGTTCATTGTTAATTAAAATCCATAGAGAGACAGTTTCACCCAGATCAGGGCAGGTAAAGAACCATAGGCTCATTGATTTCTAGACCATTAAGCTGGTCTAGACACCTTAACACTCAAAGGTGTACCTATTATCATAAGTCAATTTCCTACTGTGGCCAAGGTGTATATTTCTGTGTTCTCAGTCCTTCCAAATCATCGCCCCGTGGTACAAGCACCATTTGATACTACTACAGAGCGTTGTTATCCACATGCCATTATAATGGAACGAATTTTAATTATTTCCTCAGATATCGCTGCTATTAAATGGATGAGACAGAAGGCACGCCCAGTGCTATTCTACCTTCAAAGTGCTTGACCTTTCTTTTCTGAACCTTCCTGTCAGAATATCTTCATTTCCATTCCACCTGCTTAGATTTCACGCATCCTCTAAGTCCTAGCTCAAGAAGTCTTTTTCAGTTCTTGTAGTACATTCAAGCTTCTTCTTTCTCTGAGCTCCTATTGTGTTTTAGAAAACACCACCCAGTTCATCACTCATTGTTTTCAAGTAGTGTTATTGCCGGATTCTCAACTACACGCCTGCTTCCTTATGGGCAGGTAGACAGTATTCTTAAAGACAGAAACAGGTTTTCCTGCTATTTTCTATAGGGTTTGACACTGTGATTCACACAAATGAGAATTTTAAATAATTGTGGAAGGAGTGAGTACATTTTACTCCTTTCCTGTCCACTGTAGACTTAAACAATTAGATGCCTAAATGATTAAGGCAGTTATTAATCTATCCATTCAACCTATTAAAATATTAGCCTTTCTCCTCTTTCTAACTCCCACTAGTGTTTATAATGTGCAAGTCACAACTCTCAACACTCTGCATATATTCTCTCAACCAATATTCAAAACAATGCTAAGGAATTGTTATCATTATCTTGATTTACAGAGAAAGAAACTGATGCCCAGAGAGAGTAACTAACGAGGAAGTAGGAAGAGAAGAAATCAGTAGGCTTGAGATGTCAGATAAAAAATGGACAGAGGGGGCTGGCCCAGTGGCACAGCAGTTAAGTGCGTGTACTCTGCTTTGGCGGCCTGGGATTCACAGGTTCGGATCCCAGGCGCGCACCAAAGCACCGCTCATCAAACCAGACTGTGGCAGAGTCCCACACATAAAGTAGAGGAAGATGGGCACAGATGTTAGCCCAGGGCCAATCTCCCTCAGCAATAAAGAGGAAGATTGGCATCAGACGTTAGCTCAGGGCTGATCTTCTTCACACACACAAAAAAAAATATGACAGAGCTGTGAGACTGTTAACTTACATGTGACAAAAATGAATTCACACGCAAATCCTCATTGCGACCACATTCACACGTCGGTGAGGTATACAATTTCATGGGTAGTAATTCCAATTTGAAGAAATGAATAGAAAAAAGTAGTGGTAGATTTTAACTTCTGTTACAAAAACATAAATTGTGTCTAAAATACAACTTTCTAGTATCTCTTCCCTTTGGTAAATAGCTGCATTGTCAACACTCTCCCGTCAAATTTAAGACTGCTTTTAATGTAAGTCACTATAATGATTTGTTTTGAATGAAAGAATGATAACATTCATTTATAAATTTGGAAATATTCTTTTTTGTTTTTTGTGTTTATTTAAATTTTTTTAATTAATTTATTTTTTATTGAGGTAACATTGGTTTATAACATTATATAAATTTCAGGTGTACATCATTATATTTCGATTTCTGTGTAGACTACATCAGGCTCACCACCCAAAGGCTAATTAAAATCCGTCACAGTACACATGTGCCCTTTTACTCCTTTCACTCTCCCCCATTCCACCTTCCTCTCTGGAAACCACCATTCTAATCTCTGTATCTATGTGTTTGTTTGTTGTTGTTGTTTTTATCTTCCACTTATGGATGAAATCATAAGGTATTTTACTTTCTCCATCTGACTTTTTTCACTTAGTGTAATACCATCAAGGTCCATCCATGTTGTCACGAATGGCAGGATTTTATCCTTTTTATGGCTCAGTAGTATTCCATTGTATATATATATACCACTTCTTCTTTATCCATTCATTCATTGATGGGCACTTAGGTTGTTTTCAAGTCTTGGCTATTTTGAATAATGCTGCAATGAACATAGGGGTGCAAATACCTTTTCAAATTACTGTTTTTGTGTTCTTTTGATAAATACCTAGATGTGGAATATCTGGATCATACAGTAGTTCTATTCTTAATGTTTTGAGAAATCTCCATACTGTTTTCCGTAGTAGTGGCACCAGTTTACATTCCCACCAGCAGTGTATGGGGGTTCCCTTTTCTCCACATCCTCTCCATACTTGTTGTTTCTTGTCTTTTTAATAAGTGCCATTCTGACAGGCCTGAGGTGATATCTCATTGTGGTTTTGATTTGCATTTTCCTAATAATTAGTGATGTTGAACATCTTTTCATGTGCCTGTTGGCCATCTGTATATCTTCTTTGGAAAAATGTCTGTTCAGATCCTTTGCCCATTTTTTAATTGAGTTGTTTGTTTTTTGTTGTTGAGTTGTAAGAGTTCTTTATATATTTTGGATATAACCCTTATCAGATATATGATTTGCAAATATTTTCTCCCATACTATAGGTTGCCTTTTGATTTTGTTGATGGTTTTCTTTGCTGTGCAGAAGCTTTTTAGTTTGGTGTGGTTCCACTTGTTTATTTTGCTTTTGGTGTCAATTCTAAAATCAAATCTTGTTTTTTTATCCATTCAGCCGATCTATGTATTTTGATTGGAGATTTTAATCCATTTATATTTAAATTAATTATTGATCTGTATGGACTTACTATTGCCATTTTGTTAGTTGTTTTCTGGTTGTTTTATACTTGCTTTGTTTCATTCTTCATCTCTTACTTTCTTCCTTTATGATATGATCATTTTTCTATAGTAGTACACTTTGGTTCCATTCTCTTTATCTTTTGTGTATCTATATATGTTTTTACTTTGTGGTTACCATGAGGCTTACATTAAACCATCTTATATTCATTAACAGTCTATTTTATACTGGTGATAACTTAATTTTGAATGCATACAAAAGGTCTACATTTTTACATTCCTTCCCCTACATTTTACAATTTTGGTGTTACAATCTGCATCTTTTTGTATTGTGTATCCATTAACAAATTATAGTTATAGTTATTTATATATGTAATTGTAGTTATAGTTATTTTTATTTATTTATTTATTTTTTGTGAGGGAGATCATCCCTAAGCTAACATCTGATGCCAAGCCTCCTCTGTTTGCTGAGGAAGATTGGCCCTGAGCTAACATCTGTGCCCATCTTCCTCTACTTTATATGGGATGTCACCACAGCATGGCTTGACAAGTGGTGCATCATTGCGTACCCGGGATCCAACCCGCGAACCCCGGGCTGCCACAGCGGAGCATGTGCACTTAACCACTGCGCCACTGGGCCAGCTCTATAGTTATTTTTAACACCATTCTCTTTTAACCTTCATACCAGAGTTATAAGTGATTTACTCACCATCACTACAATATTTGAGTATTCTGAATTTAACTAAATATTTACCTTTACCAGTGAGTTTTATATTTCATTGTTACTGATTAGTGTCCTTTTGTTTCAGTTTAAAGAACTCTGTTTGTCATTTCTTACAAGACCGCTCTAGAGACGATGAACTCTTTTAGCTTTTGTTTGTGTTGAAAACTCTTTATCTCTCCTTCTAATCCGAAGGACAACTTTGCTGGGTAGAGTATTCTTGGTAGGAAGTTTTTATCTTTCAGCACTTTGAATATGTTATCCCACTGCTATCTGGTCTGCAAAGTTTCTGCTGAAAAATCTGCTGCTTGTCCTAAGGGGTTTCTCTTGTATGTAACAAGTTGCTTTTCTCTTGCTGCTTTTAAGATTCTCTCCTTGTCTTTAACTTTTGACAATTAATTATAATATGTATCAGTATAGATCTCTTTGGATTCATCTTATTTGATGCTCTCTGGGCCTCATGGATCTGGATGTCTGTTTCTTTCCTCAGGTTAGGAAACTTTCAGCCATTATTTCTTGAAATAAGCTTTCTGTTCCTGTCTCTCTGCTCCTTCTTGGACCCCTATAATACGTATATTGGTCTGTTTGATGGTGCACAAGAAATCCCTTAAGCTATTTTCACTCTTTTCCATTTCTTTTTGGCCTTCTGATTGGATGAATTTCACTACCCTGTGTTTGAGTTCATGGATCCATTCTTCCAATTGCTGTTGGTCCAATAGTTTGCTGTTGGTCTCTTTTATTTGAATTTTTTAGTTCAGTTATTGTATTCTTTAGCTCTAGGATTTCTGTTCAGTACTTTATTATGTTTTCTACTTTTTTGTTGAAATTCTCACTTTGTTCCTGCATTGCTGTGCTGAATCAGTGTGCATCTTTATGACAGTTATTTTGAACTCTCTGTGGGGTAAATTAGTTATCTCCATTTTATTAAGATTGATTTCTGCAGATTTAGCTTTTCTTTTGTTTGGAACATATTTTCCTCTTTCTTCATTTTTTTTAACTCTCTGTGTTGTTTTCTGCACATTAGATAAAACAGCCACCTTTCCCAGTCTTGACAGACTGGTCTCATATAGGAGAAGAACCTCTTTAGTCACTCTGGCCCAAGCTCCTGGTTGTCCATATCCTCACCAAGAATGATTCCAACTCTTCAACTACTTTCTGAATAGCCATACTTTGTGATAACTAATTCTTACAGGGATAAACAATTTAACTTAAAACAATATGAAATATGTAGCAGAGATATGATGTAGATATGATATTAATAAAATATGCATTATGGACAGACAATTTTAATATTTTGGGGATCTACGATATTAGTTTCAGAAATAACTGCTATGTACCAGAAATCCTCAAATTTACAGGACTCCCCCTATTCCATGGAAAAATGTAATAAGAAAAACATTGAAATATGATACTTTAAAGTGGAAGAATTCTGAACATTCTAAATGTTAATAAAGTACTTTAAAGCATAGATTCATTATTTAAAACATTTTAAATATATTAAAGAATTTGAGAAAATATTTAAATTTCAAGTACACCTGGTGATTTTAGGGAAAGTCATCAGGGTTGGCACCTTAAAGTGATTTTTCAAGATGCACATTCAAGTCACTTTTCCTCTCAGAACTTAACGCTTATATTACCGGAAAATTGCTTTCAGAAATTACCTTTAGGTATCATTTTCTTAGTGTACCTTTGCCAGAATTGTGTTTCTATGGAAAAGTATGCTACAGATAATATCCCCACCACACATTGACAGAAATTTTTAATAATCAAGTTTTATCATGAACTTAAAAACAAGCTTGTATTTTTCTCACCAACAGGGAAACAGTCATTTTTATAATTGTTTTGCCTGTGGACCTGTACTAGCAAGAAATACATAAATTCATAAAGAATGTTTAGAAATTGTGTTTCTATGAAAGCTATTTCCGTTCTTCTTTACAGAAAAATACACACATCTTGAATCTCAGAAAGAGAGGAATAGTAAACAAAAACTGTGCAGCTTCCACAAAGTTTTATCATAAACCACAAAGCATATTTTTCCTGTAATAGAAAAAATATGTAATATTCTATATGCCACATTATTTCTGTAAATACGAGAAAATATTTACCAAATAAAGTGTGACATTAGTATTTGATTAGCTATCAGTAACTGTCAGAAAGGAAAGTATAGCTTTTGGTTTCTTAATCAAAACTTTGTTTCATTTTCTATATGCCTCTATGGGCTTCAGTAGCTTGTTAAACATGATTATGTCATTCTGTCAAAAATTCTGACAACACACCATAGAACATTTTTCAAAAGATTTTTTGTACTGAAAGTTTAATAGAGCTTATTTAAGAACTCCTTATTAGATTCCTTCTTCCTTTGAGAAAGAAATGGAATGAACTAGCATTTCATTTGTCTCCCTTAACGGTTTCAAGATCATTGAGAGTAGAATGTAATCTGAGAAAAGTTTTTAAAGAATTTTTGGGTCTTTTTGTAGCTGGACATATTGAATATTGTAAAGCAAAGAAGCTATTGAAATGCTCAGATACACCGTATCTAGTCTATTTCTCTAACCTGAAACTAAGGAAGTAAAATGCATACTCAATTCAGTAATCTTACCTTCAATACTACTTGTCATAGGTATATCTAAATCTAATGATAGTGATCTGAATACTTTAATGCCTTTTATATTCTTTATAGTATGCAGGGTAATAAAACTATCAAAAGTAATAATTAAAACATTGCAAGGGGAAACATATAAACATCACTCAATATGAGTATGAAATAAATTTTCAATAGAGAAATTTTTAAAAATTAGAAGTGGAAAATGGAGGAAGAAAGCAGGATGCAGAGTGACAATAAAGAAAAAAACACAAGTAATGGAGATATATAAAGAAATTATAAGGGATAAACATGCTAGCAAGGTAAAATTATGTTATAACCAGCGTCAGATTTATGAATTGGTTGAAGTGGATATGGTTTCAGGGATACTGAGCAAGAAAAAATATCAATATAAAAATTAATGCATCAGTGTTTCTAAGTGATGTATGGAACCCAAATGGAAAAGTTTGTTCTGTGCAAGATAGCTCTACAGTGCTCGTATCATATTATATTATGGATTCATTTTCCCACTGAGCTGTAAGCTACCTGAGTGATGGTAGATAGAACTGATGTCTTAATTACATTTGTTTCCCCAATGCCTATTACAGACTTCGATGCCTAGTAGGGATTCAATGCCTTTTTATTGAAATTAATGGAAAAAACCCTAAAAGGAATACCATACTTTTTATCTTTGTGATATTTGATCTTGTTAGTACTCCTACTAAGCAGAAATACTTTTCGGCTAATAGGAAACAACAGAAGATTTAATAATTCATATACTTGGTAGCTGTTTGTGTGGTGCTTTTATTATCTATCCTGGTTAGCTAGAGGTAAAAAAAAACTTAATTGGGCTTCAGAGACCTTAGATACAGTGCCGTCTTTCCCGCTTGTGTTTTCTGCAATCCACAAGAAAACCACTACATTTTTCATTTTTCTTTTTACTTCCAAAATTTTGTGTTTCTGTAAAAGATTGAAAAAATCTTCAGGGCAAATGTAGAGTTTCATATTTTCTATGATTATTAGCTTCATTTTTTCAGTTGAAACCAGTTAATAAGTTCAAATTCCAGTAATATTAAGAAAGTGTAAAAAGGCAATAAATAAGTCATTCAGCACACGTATATATTAAAAAGTCACTAGTGTCTGGTCCAATAGATACCAAACATCGTACCTGTGCTTAGTCCCAGATTTGTGCATCTCTGATGCCATTTCGTAATCACCAAAAGATACAATGCCTGCTGCCAACAGAAATGATAAAGGCTTGAAGAGCTGCAGGTGACCAAGGAAAGAGCCAAGTATAGCGAGCAAATCACAATTTGATTATCCGTGCATCAATAATTGTTGTCATTTATCTGAAAGCGAGAACTCTGATTATGAAATGAAATTCTCCAACACTACGCACCCTGTGATGCATGTAACCCCCTGAAGAGAGCTCAAGGTTCTACCACCACTCCACCACTTTGTGGTTCACCATCAACACGGGGATTAGAGATTATGTTGGGTCAATATCAAGCCTATTGGGCTGCACTGGTGAAGGTTTGAAGTGTCGTGAGAAAGAATTGTAGCATTCAAGCCAAGGTTGAGTCGTCTCTTCTGTTGTTTCTGTTTCTATTTCAAAGCTGATCAGTGGTTGGTTTTGACATGGTTTGGCAGTAAGTTAAGGTGGAGGGATTAAGATTTATCAGATAAATTCTTTTCTAGAAATAGCTAATGAATTGTAGGGAGCCTCCAGCACATCAATACTCCAGAAGTTCCCACGTGGAATTACCAGGGTCCCACAGTATTGAGAATAACTTCACTAGTGGGAGCAAAGAAGGCTCATATAGGGCCATGAAACTATATGAATACTACAGTGTTTCATTTTAATCCCTTTGTCATTTTTTAGTATACGGTTTTAAGTTATTTTCTCGGTGGTTGCCCTGGATATTAAAATTACCATCTTAATTTAAACAATCTAGTTTAAATCAATAACATTTTATTTTAGTTGTATACAAAAATTGTGCTAGTATATATTCTATTATAGTCCTCATTCTTTGTTCTGCTGTTGTCATATAAATTATATCTTTATTCATTGTGTGCCCATCAACACAGATTTATAATTTTTAGGTTATGCATTTTTCTTTTAAATCAGATAGAAGAAAAAATAAGAATTGCAAACAGAAAAATATAGTTATATTGTCTTCTATATGTACTTATGTTTTTATCTTTACTGGTGCTATTTACTTCTTCATGTGTATTTCCTTGGAGAAAATGTTTTCCAGACTGGGTGACACTGAGTCAGGTGCTTAAGACTATATCTTTCAAGTGGGAATCTTCCAGGAAACCACTGGCAAGTAAAATAATGACAGTTTTCTGAAAATGAGGCTCTGAAGGAGCTCCAACCCTGTTCTGCCCCCGTTGGCAGCTGTCAGGCTGCTGGATTTCACTGTGATTATAAACTGCTCGTTTTCAAGATTCTCACAGGGCTGGGGAGGGGAATGGGTATTAGGCTGTCAAAATACCACAAAGCTTGCTGTTGCTACCAAGATTTAGCCATTTTCCTTTAATTAATCTTTCCTGAATCCTTGCAAGCTTTTGATTAATTTCTAGAGTTGTGAAAAAGTTGATTCTAACAATTTTGGCCAATTTCATCCTTGCTTTCATGGAGAAAAGGATTTTTGGAGGTCCTCACTCTGCCATTTTTGCTGACATCTTGTTGAATTATTTATTTTTAGTGTGGAAAAAAAATCTGGTGCATTCTATACTATTGGTATTTATTTATGTATTCTTCATTTACTCGACATTATTCTGTGCTCGTAAGCTTGAGAGGATAACAAAGTAGGTTAAGCAAAAATTGAAATATGAAACAGAGTAGTGAGAACATTTTTGGCTTTGAATTTGGCATAACTTTTAAGTAAACATAATAGAAATGTTTTGGCCATTTCAGAGGTTTGGAGGCATTGTAGTCAATATTTATTCTTGTAGACACTGGGAGATTTAACTCCTAACTTCATTGGTCCTGGATAGTTATATAGTATTAGTACAGATTTTGAAGTAGCTCCACGCGGGGGAGGGTAGAATTTTTCTGACTGATATTGCTTGGATCTTCTTCAAGGAAAGTAACAGCTCTGCTGATTAATGAGTCAAGTCCAGTGTGTCCTCAGAGATTATCAACTTTGCCTCACAGGGTAGCTCTTAAAAACGAACAGCGCCCAGATGCTAGCCAAAGAGATTATAATTCACTTAGTCTCAGATGGGGCCTTGACATTGTTATATTTAAAATTCTTATAAGAAACTAATACTATTGATAGAAATGGTGTCAGAGAAATAAAAAGGTCTCTCCAAGGACTGCCTACATCTTCCCCAACATACAAACAGTTAAAAGAATGTTGATAATCGCAGATCAAGACTGTTTCTTGGGCTTTGGTATTGAGCATAAATCATCAGTGCCCTTTTAAAGGCCTAGGATAAATAAATTGGACCATATTATCATAGATTTTAGGGAGAACCTCTTCCCACCTTTTTTGGTGTATTCTTATTCCCTTTCTTGAAGTTCAAATAGTAACACTAAATAATAATATGTAGATTTTTGCTTAGGAGAAGATGCAGAAATGGAGGCTATGTAACATGTTCTAGTTCTTAGATCTACATGTGCCTTGGCAAGACAAATTTTTATAGCTTCACGTGGTCCAACCAAGATCATCAGGGCTAAAATGTTTTCAACCTCACTTCAGCAAGTAACCACTAAGTGTGTCTTTGCTTGGCCACATATTCTGTCCATTTATATTCCTCAGTGACCTTGTGAAACTATGTATGCACAGCAGCATTGTGTTGCTCAGGATCCTGGGACTGGCCATCTCTCAAGTTTTCTTACTGAAGATTTCCGCTGGAATGAAAATGAAAAGGCTGAACTTTCCACAAAAATTCTAGACTGAACATAATGCTCTGTAAGTGACTATTCTATGAGGAAATGGCTTTGGATATATATGTCAATTCTCTATAGCCCAAGACCATGACGGACACACCTGAGGTTAAAGTTAGGCTTATTGACTCATTATAACAAGGGATACTGCACACCATGGGGAATGGAGGAATGTCTCAGAGGCTAGAAAAACATATTTTAGGATTTAGGTTTCTGTTAGGCGATTTTGGGGAGTGTGCAAAGAAGTAGGACTTTGCTCTGAATTGGATGTTGTCAGGAAGCAGAGACAATTCTATGACTGAGTCTTTTAATAATTCTTTAGAATTTGGGAAAAAAAATCAAGTGAAGCTAACGCTTCTACTGATTTTTTTAAGCAACAGTCACTTATATTATCCAGAATAGGGGGCGTGGTTGGTCATTTTTGGGGTTTGTACAATATTCTTTTTTTCTATGTGTTCAGATATGATTATGACAAAGTGGTCTTCTTTGTGCCTTGATTCATCAGAATCACAGATTGCCCTTGTCTGATGTTGGTGCTCTGTGAAATGTTTATGTTTAACAGGAGAGAAGCACAACCATCTGTGTCAGGACAGCTTGTAGCAACACCAAGAGCTGGTAGTACCGCGCTAATTCCCAGATGTCACAGGCTTCTCTTCTCTTTCTAATATAATTTGTAACCAAGTATGTCCCCAAGACTAAGTTTATCTTCGTCAGATGTTGATATGTCTTTTAGCATCTTCTTTCCCTATGGCATTTATTATGTCCACATTGCGTGTGTGAGGCAAGCTCCCTATCATTAACACAGATGAGGGGCCGGCCCCGTGGCTTAGCGGTTAAGTGCGTGCACTCCGCTACTGGACGCCCGGGTTCGGATCCTGGGCAGGTACCGAGGCACCGCTTCTCTGGCCATGCTGAGGTCGCATCCCACATACAGCAACTAGAAGGATGTGCAACTATGACATACAACTATCTACTGGGGCTTTGGGGAAAAAAATAGAGGAGGATTGGCCATAGATGTTAGCTCAGAGCCGGTCTTCCTCAGCAAAAAGAGGAGGATTAGCGTGGATGTTAGCTCAGGGCTGATCTTCCTCACAAAAACAAAAAAAAAACAAACAAACCAAAAAACCCCAACAAAAATAAACAAATAAATAAATAAATAAACAGATGAATCTTTTCTCTCATTATTGACACTTTAAATTCTGATTAATGAGTTTTCTGTGTTCACAATGTTAAAACCCAATCTTGATAAAGATTTCTTTGTGCCAGACATGTTACCACACGATTTTTATCCCTCTCATCCTTAGTACCTGGCCAAATATAAACTTTTCTTGTTGTATATTCTATCTATTAACTCATTTTCATGTTGTCCAGATGCTTTGTTCTCTTCTCTGTGCTTTTCCTCAAAGACTTTTCACTTATACTCTTTTGTATAGTTAAACTCTTTTCTAGGTGTTTCTATAAAGTTAAATGTATCTTAACTGACTTAGGGCTCTCCTGTGAAGATATGGATTTCTCTTGCTGCCCTTTGAGTGAAAGGTGTTTTTGTCCCCATTTCTCAAATCTTTCCACATGTTTTGTACCCTCATTCCACAAAGCATGTTCTTGATTTCATACAGAATTCCAGCCTCATTAAGGATTGATCTTAGGAGAAAAATCTCTCTATTTTAGATAATCCTTTTAACATTTGCGTTTGGTTATGTAGGTGAAAGCATCAGGGTATAGCCTTAATGGAGTAGCATATAATAAAAAATGATGGCTAAACTTCTCTGTGGGTATATTAATAGATGTATCTGGTTGTTTGGGAAGGAGAGAAATTACAATTAATTAGGAGGGGAAAGAGGATGTCAGAGGAAATAGAAATATAACAATAACATCACAGATTTTGGAGCACAGGTTAGAAAGTCAACCTTCCTTTCTAGAAATAGCTAAGGGAATTTTAACAGTAGCCACTTCTGGGATTCAGTCTAAATTGTGTGTGTGTGTGTGTGCGCGCGCGCTATTATTCTTTCTCTACTCGATAACTTTGGTAAAATCAATTACACAAACAGTCTAGAATAGCCATAACTTGGAGTAAAGGACCTAGGGTTGCCAAAGTATAATTTTTATAAAGTTAAAAACATTCCTTTATATGAATATTTATTTGATGGGAGTCAATGCTTTCTTTAACTTATTAATGACAGAAACTGTAGGATAGTTAAGCTGGTTGAAATAGCTATTTGAGAAGTGAAGTTTCTACAGTCTTTCAGTCAAAAGGATACTGAAGTTAATTTATTAATAGATAAAAAAATGAATGAAATGAATGATATTCGCCAGGACAATAAAAATATAATTGTCAAGGTAATATTTTCTACTTGTCAGAAATCTACACGCTCAAGATTGAGCCTTAATCAATAAATATTTAATCGAATATTGGTATAGTCCTCTAGAAATGAAATAATTCTTTGGCAGACCTGTTAGAAAATGCTTCAGGACACAACTGAAAATGTATGCAGTTATCTTTTTTGTCTCTATTTCCAAGTTTGGATAATTCTTCATAATTGTCTTAAGTGTCCATTTGTTTAAGGTGACATCGTTTAAGGTGACATTCAGCACACTGAATCAAGGAGAGATGAGAGGTTCTAGAATTTTGTGGGAAAAAAAACCTGGAACCAAAGGTCACTAGGAAAATACACGAGGCTCTCCCACGCCCCATATTTACCCCAAAGAGTCATAAAGTATCAAGAGGAACATTTCCTACTATATGTCGTATATGGATTTACACAAAAATTTGTTTTTATTTCCAAGGACAGGTTGAGTTTAGTTGATATTTTAGATTTTATATTTATTAAAAACAAAAGAAAATGACTTAAAATTAATAATTTCCTCTATCAATGGTAACCTCTCTATAACAACCATAGTTAAAAAGCTAAATATAATACTTTTGGTTTGGGAATAAATAGTATAGAAATATATGTATATATTTAGGAATAAATAGTAGAGAAGAGTGTGTGTATACACACACACACATATAGGTATATATGTATATATATTTATATATATATATTTGCTTTTTAAGAAATGAAGCCAAGGGTTTTCTATAACTCATAATGAATATAAATCATATCTCACTCCAAATTTGAATAAATGAATACATGAAAGAGTAAAATATTAAACTAAATTATTGTTTTCTAGGAGAAATCTTTTAACTATATTTTTGGAATGGGACTTTGACAAAATAAAGCCTCAATTTGCATTTCTGTGAACTAATACAGGAGTTGGTAAACTGCTGTCAGAAGCCACTTTTTTCTTTTTTTTTTTTTTTGGAGGAAGACCAGCCCTGAGCTAACATCCAATGTCAATCCTCCTCTTCTTCTTTTTTTTTTTTTTCTGCTGAGGAAGACTGGCCCTGGGCTAACATCTGTGCCCATCTTCCTCTACTTTATATGGGACGCCGCCACAGCATGGCTTAACAAGCGGTGCATCGGTGCGCGCCTGGGATCCGAACCAGCGAACCCCGGGCTGCCACAGCGGAGTGTGCGCACTTAACCGCTTGTACCACCAGGCCAGCCCCCACTTTTTTTCTTTTAATGAAATATAATTGACATATAACGTTATATTAGTTTCAGGTGTATAACATAATGATCTGATATTTGTATAGATTGTGAAATGATCACACTAAGTCTAGTTAACATCCATCATCACACGTAGTTACAAATGTTTGTTTTCTTGTGATAAGAAATTTGAGCTTATACTTTCATAGCAACTTTCAAATACATAAGACAGTATTATTAACTACAGTCTCTATGCTGTACATTACATCCCCATCACTTATTTATTTTATAACTGGAAGTTTGTGACTTTTGGCCACTTTCACCCATTTTGCCCACCCCTCACTCCCTGCCTCTGGCAACCACCAATCTGAGCTTGTGTTTTTTAGATTCCACATATAAATGAGATCATACAGTATTTGTCTCTCTCTGTCTGACTTACCTCACTTAGCACAATGCCCTCAAAGTCCATCCATGTCGTTGCAAATGGCTAGATTTCCTTCTTTTTTATGGTTAAATAATATTTCATTGCACATATATACCACATTTTCTTTATCCATTTGTCCATCAACAAACTGATAGCCTATTTCTGAAAATAAAGTTTCATTGGAACACAGCTATGCACATTCATTTATGTATTGACAGTGGCTGCTTTTGCACTATAAAAGTGGAGTCAAGTAGTTGTAATGGAGAGACTATAAGGATAGCAAAGCCTAAAATATTTGCTCTCTGGTCCTTTACAGAAAAAGTTTGCCCATCTCTGATTTAATAGAATCCTGAATCAGAGACCAAGATATTACTTCTAGGTACACTGTAAATGGGTCCATTTAGCTAATACTTACGTAAAGATATATATGCTTAAAATTGACATCCAAGTGGTTTTAAGATACCTAAGAGATAGAAAAAAAAAAAAAAAGAGAAAATAATGAACTAAAATATATTGATGAGACATGAAATTTATTACGGATCACTTTAATTTAATTGGTTTGGTGGTTGTAATTCTTCAACGGTAAAGTTTATATTTAATAGGTAGATTTTAAGCTGGTCGTATAAATGAAATGTCTTCTTTTTTAATAGCATATAGGGAAAATTGATCTACTTAAAGTTTTATTTAAAAAGAACTCTACAGGCATTATATTTTCTATAATGTATAAATTTATTCATAATTCATACTTGAAATTTCAAGTCAATTTTTTGTTAAATATTGCCTCCCTTTACCTATATGTTTCTTATAATATTTTCTGCATTTTCCATCGTGTTTCCTTTCTGTACCTCACTGGAATTTTTCTACTGGTCTATCTTCCAGCACAATCTCTCTTTTTTCAGCAGTATCCAATACCCTGTTCAGCTCATCTATGGAGTTAGACATTGAAATTACATGTTTTAGAATTAACATTTTATTCTATTATTTTTAATATACATTTCAGTTCTCTGATAAAAGCGCTTCATTTTGTTATCTCTTCTCTTGAACATATTAATTAGAATTATCTTCATGTCCAATCTAGACAGCTCTAATATCTTGGGTCACCAGTTTTATTTTGTTCTGTGGTGTTTTGTTTTCATAGTCCTTTTGCTTGCCATTTCTGATTAAATATTGGATCTCACATTTGAAGAAGTATAGCAGTTTTCAGTTACAAAGAGGATTCATCTTATCTTCAAGCAACAAGAAGCCAAATTATTTTTTCCTTCCTTTCCTCTGGTTTATGCCACATTCTACAGCAATACTTGAGTCTTGCCATGATCCCGGCTTCCACCAAACAGCTCCTCCCTGCATAATTCCTCTTCCTGCTAGAAGTCAGCTTCACTGTTCTGAGTTCTCACTAGGTTCCTGTCTTTGTAAATATCAGCTCCTGTCTTTATCCTTCCAATTCTCCAGGTTGGACTATGTGCTTGCTGTTGTGGAGCCTCACTGCTCCCAGTTTTCTTTTTGTTATTCCATCACCCTTCTTTAAAATTCTCTCTGTTGACTCCCACCAAACAATAACCACGAGGAACACTCCCTTTAGTCAAAGTTGGGTTTCCTTTACTTTTTATTTAGTCAAAGCTTGGGTTTACTGGCTACAGCCAGGGGGAACACCCAGCAAAGGGAAGAATGGGCCATCTCAGAAAGATGGTGACAAGATGGATTCATTAATAGATTTGGGTTTGTATTAGGTGATTTGGGGAAGAATACAAGGAAGTAGAGCTCCTTTGCCTTGGAATGGGTGGTGCTATTGAAAAATGAGGTTAATTATATTTTTGGTTACCTTAATATATTTTTATGTAAGATGCACCCAGTACAGAATGAGTGTAAACCTGTAAGTTGTGAAGAAGCAGTGGCCACTCTTGTTTTCTGGGAGAGAGGTAACGGAGGCCATTTTTGTTGTTGCACCATATTCTTGTGTTTGTCTGTGCTCAGGTATGGCTGCAGAGTGGTTTCGTTTTGCACATTCTCAATTATAATCATTTTGTATTGGTGTTCTGTGAAATTCTTTATGTTCATTAGGGATGTATAATGGCCAGCTCCGAGTTGTTGGCTAAAAAGAATGCTTTTTTCTTTCTCTCCTCTATTGAAACATCTGGTGTAGGTTTTCTGTGGCTGATTGGACTCGAGCTGAAACAGCAGTTTTCATCAATACTTATATTTATAAAAAAAATTAATTAACTCATAATGTATACCTTGCTGTTAGCCTTAATCTACTCTTTTTCAAACCAGGTCATTACATCAGGATGATGAAAATTATAAAACTGACTGAGAGGATGATAGACTTTAAATGTCATATTTCAGCTAATTAAAAATCTGCAAGATGTTACATTGGGTTAAAAGTAGGGGATATGGCAAGGTTTTGACTTGTTTTGAGGATAATTTAATCTTCCAAAATATATAAGGTGGTGGGGAACGACAGGGAAATATTTCTAGGCACAAAATCTAATTAGCAAGAAAGAATGTGAGAAATGAAAGTGGTGGGATGTTTTGAAATGTCACTTGTTTTCTTGGGGTTTATGATGTCAGTGAGACATGGCTTCATAATCATACTCCTCTCTACCTTCATTCCTCCCTGAGAAGGTGAGATGTTGCTCTACCTGTATATTGCTACCTGCTCCGTCTTTGCCCTGGATACGATGTCTTCCAATACTCTCTGGGTCCTGGATTTATAAAATATACCTTTTTCTTATACTTAATAATTCTCTCACTCTCTAAAGCTCATCTCCCTGATATCTTTGTTTCATTTTTTTTTTTACCATCATGTCCCTCTAAACCCATTTTAGAAAACTAGGAATCATTCTTAATTCTTTTATTCTTCCCTACTGCCTTAGTTGAGCTTCTAAACAACTAAAGAACCATTCCTATATCTACATGCCCACTATCACAGCCTGAATTCAAAGCCATCTCATCTCTATATTTAATTATGAATTACATCAATATTTTAGACCTTTATAGAAAATAAGACATAACGAATCCTCTGTATCAAATGCTATCAGATCTAATGTCAAATCCTAAGATTTTTCCACAATTATGCCAGAGTGAGCCACAATAAAACACTACACATACAGTTGAGCCCCTCTGTACGGCTCTCCTCATTCTCATTCCTTTCCTCCATCTCTCCTTCCCCCAGTATTATCCCTCATGCAGACCTCTGATATAGATGCTAACTAGGCATTCTAGGCTCTAATCCTATTTACTTTATATTATTTATTCACATTGCAGACTGAGCTATCACAAACAAAATCTACCTAAGTCATATTCCTAGATCTGAAACTCTTCAACAGCTCCCTGACTTCTATAGTATGAAGTCTGAGTCCCTTGCCGTGGACTTTATTAGATCTGTGATGTTTCCCTTTGTTTTCACTATAATTCATGCTTTAGCACCGCCGAACTACATGGCATAAACCTAAAAACACACATTTAGTAAAATGCTATATAATGGTAATCAATAGGCAGTAGACTGGAAATTGTAACCACAAGGACTAACCACAGAGTTGTCATTAACAAGCTATGTGACATTCGGCAGATCATTTAATTTCTCTATGCCTCTATGTCTTATCTCTAAAATATGTCAGTTAAACACTAGCTGTCACAGAAGGCAAACACGTACACAGGGAGCATTTCTGAAAGAAATGTTAAATCCATTTAACCAATCAAATATTTAAGCAATAAAATACTTGAAACTTTAGTCTGCATTTTTATTTAGGAATAGAACTAATATTTGTAAGTTATGCTATCTAATTTAATTATCTGACCATTTAAAATATAGTTACATTACTACCAATTAATGAATGAGGAAACTTAGACTTAAAACATTGAGTTCAGGGGCCAGCCCAGAGGCATAGCGGTTAAGTTCACTCACTGTGCTTTGGTGGCCCAGCGTTGGCCAGTTCAGATCCTGCGCACAGACCTATGCACTGCTCCTCAAGCCATGCTGAGGCGGTGTCCCACATGGAGCAACTAGAAGGATGTACAACTATGACATACAACTATCTACTGGGGCTTTGGGGAGAGAAAAAAGGAAAAAAGGAGGAAGATGGGCAACAAGTGTTAGTTCAGGGCCAATCTTCCTCCAAAAAAAAAAAACCAACATTGAGTTCATTCATTTACTGAATCACTCAATCAGTATTTATTGAATATCTATTTTGTGCTGGAAAATCTTCTAGGGAATGAAGGGAAGGAAGACTATCCTCTACTCACTCTGGGTCCTTTCTGGCTGGGCTACAAATTAAATTGATTCATGAGACCGAAGAGCGGGAGAAAATCAAACAAAGCTTTATAACATGTATACATAGGAAAAACCAGGGAAACTGAGTTTCTAGGCAAAATGGCAGAGGTTCTCTTCTTAAATAGATTTAGGTAAAGACAAAGGAGGATGTTGGGGGGGGGAGTCAGTTATGGGCAATTTCCAGAAAAGCACAGTAAGGTTATTATGCAGCCTCGTCTTCTGCATTGATAAATTTCTAGAGATGACGTCATCCCCCCCTTCCCAGTACAGAGAGGAAAATACCTTCACAAATGAAGATTTCCCTTACAAATGTAAATGTGTAAAGAATGGGCTTAGCAAGAACCCTCCAAGTCTGTGCCTTTTAGGTGTAAGTTTGGGGGAAGGTCAAACTTTCTTTCAGAGAAAATAATCAAGGTAAAGAGACATATTTTGAGGTGGCCAATTTTGATCTCCCATAGGAACATGGACACAAGGGAGGAATAGGTTGGGCATACAAGGAATCACCATTAGTACTTCGTGGGCCCACGTCAAGCTCACACAGGTCTTCCTCCAATGCTGATTCATATCTCAGTTCAGCCTCAATAGCAGATTGCTAGGCAGAGAATAATGCCAAATAGAAAGATAGTTTTTTAAAAGAATATTTTCATCAAATGTGAGGAGAATTACAACAACAATGGTAAGATATGAAAATTACATAATTAAAGATAGTAATAAACTATAGAATTAGATGGAGTCCAAATAGCTATGCACATAGACTTTCATTTCCATAGCTCTCTTTGATAAGTTTATTCATCTCCAAACTTTCTCAATTTTTCTTTTGAAGTGACTGCTGAATTGGCCCTGTTCTTTGCTTCCAAGTGCCAACACTCTAAGCTTACATCTCTTTATGCTTGGATAACGCAATGACCTCCTGATGGACATTCTTTCTTATCTCCACCTTCCAGTTTATCCTGAATTGCATGTCCTAAAGGCGGATTACGCTAGTCTATTTCCATGCTTCAGGCTGCTCTCTGGCTTTTTATTTCATAACAAGTGTAGTCCAAGCTTCTCATCCTAAAATTCAAGGCTTGTCATTATGTCAGTCTCTTAAAGCCTGGCTCTTACTACCTAGAATGTATGCACTTTTTTTTCCCGTACGGCAGGTCCCCTTCCCATCCACCCTTCCCTCCTTACTTATTTCCTTCTCTGCACATCCATCTTCATGAGAAATGCTTCTTTCCTCCTCTTTACCTGACCAAATCATATACAACTAATATGGTTCATGAAGTCATACCTCTTTTATGAAGTCTTTCTTGACAATTCCAAATTGCAATGCTTCTTTTCACTTACCAAGTCATAGAACTTTAGAACTCAAAGTAGTTGTAGAATTTGTGTCCCACCTCTCGATATTTAAACGTGAAAACAAAGGACCAGGGTGGCTGTGAGTAGCCATCTTACTGGTTAGAGATTAAAACTAGCCTCGGGTTGTTACGTTTCCGGTTCAGGGATTTCTCTAACGTCCCTTTCCTCTAATCATTGATTATATCATCTTATATCGTTCTTTAATTATTGCAATGTTGTTAAATTTGTTCTCTCTCTCAAAGGCTTGCAAACTACTTGAAAACAGGTATTATAGCATATACATTCTTTAAATATACCTTAAAAGTATCTGTTTATTTAAACATGGTGCCGGATTTTTCAAACTGATAATTTATCTGGAATAGTTTTACAAAACTTTCCATTAGAATTACACTTAGCAAAAGAAGAAAAATAATCAAATGATATAAGTTGTAAATATATCCCCAGATACTCATTTTATCACATAATTCCCCTTAAAAGAATGCAGATAATTTGAAACATTCTCTTTAAAATAGCATTTTTTTAAAGAATCATGTTTAAGTGATTCATGTTAATTTAAACACAAGTATAAATATATATGTCTCTTCTATTTGTTTATTTGCATTTTACTTGAAATAAAGTATCACACAATACTATTAAATGTTCACTGGGATACTTCTGAATTTCACAGATTTTACATTGATAAATACATAGTATTTGTTTAGAAATGCCGACATATATACATATTTGCGTTTATTGCTAAGAAAAGCTACCATTGATCTGTGAATAATTTCTTGTTTCTCTGATTTTCTGTAAAATTGAAGCAAGAAAATACTTGATATTTCATGAATTTGGAACTCTTTTTTCCCAGGAATTGTTGAAACTGAGGTTAAATGAATAATTTAAAATCCACACATTGCAGTATAACATATAACATTCTTGTTTGAATTTTGCAATGCATTAAAAAGCACTATTTTAAGGCTATGGAAGATGCTCACATAGTATCCCTAAGCACCTAATTTTTAGAAGGATTTGTGGCCTTCTGTGCCATTGATGATAAGGAATTTCATTGTTCTGGCTTCCATACTCAGCTTGACCTATTCATCCTAAATAAGCTAATCTTAGAGAGTTTTGCTTCAGGCACAAAATGATCAACACAGGGTTGGAAAGCAAATCTACCACCACACATGCAAAAACTGATATAAGAGCCATGGTGGAGTGTTATACTCCTGTAAATAAAGTTTCAGATTCACATAAATAAGGACATTCAGTTTAAGAATTGCTGTCATCATTGATAATAATTTATTTGAGCACCAGAAATTGATGTTACATAGAATACAACATAGTTAATTTTATATAACGTGCAACTGTTGCCAAGGTCCTGATTCAGTGATTAAAATTATCCAGGAAAATGCAGTGTTAAAAACAAGAAAAATGAAAGGATGGCAAGAAATTATAAACATGATGTTAAGGACTGCTTGCTGCTTTCTTTAGGGCTTGCTCTTGTAATTGATACCAAATGTGAATTCAGAGTATAAAAATATCTTCTTTGGTAAAAGAAGAGTCTTGGCCAAGAGTCAAGTAAACTTTTCTCCTAACGCAGCACATCTCCTCAAATGCGCTATTATCACCTGCTGTCTGGAATGTAGCTTCTACCAACTAGTGATCTGCCTCATTGATATCAGGAACCAAAATCTATAGTCCTAAAGCTTGCCCGGTCCCCAACCCTGGAATGATTCCTGTTCTAAAAACTATCAGGGCTTTAGATAAGAGCTACATCTAAGGGCTTCAAGTCAAGCCAACTTAGTTGGATCTAAGAACAGAATGGCCAATATCAAAGATGTTTTCATAAATATAGATAGGTTGGTATAGAGAATGTGGAAGAACACTTGGCATGCAAAAGTACTGGGTTGCCTCATTAGCATACCTTTTTACTTTAATGTGAGCGAGATTTCTTGAGGGATGTGTTTTCTCTGTTGAATTAAAAAATACTTCACTTAAACTTGAAAATATTTGCAGTAAAAGAAACATCGCTCAGCCGAATCCTTAAGCCTGAGTTGAGTAATTGAAACAGAAATGTAAAGGCTCTATTATCACTAATATATTCAGTTGTTGTTAATTTCTCATTCAAGTGTTACAATGGTAACAAAGAGCTTAATCTTTTAAATGGTATTTGAAAGCCTGCAATTGATTAATTTATAGAACATAGATTATAATAATCAGAAATTGTCACTTTCACAGAAGATATTCAGTTTAACAAGTCACAAAGTCAAAGTCTATATCCACAAAGGTAAAAGAAGTCATATGAGAATATCGCAGAGTGCCCCTTCAGATGCTAAACCCATACTTTCTATTCTTGTGTGTAGCAAATAACTAAACTTCTGATTAAATCTCTTCATTTTATTAAAAATATCCTGGAAGCCATAGTGATAGGAAATTGAAACAGTAATACCGTTCCTTTGGACAAAGATCATTTGACTTAATTATTCCAAATGTGACTTTATATAATTAATAACTAGTTTCAAGCCACTGCTATTAGATTCATCTTTCATCGCACCTCTTCCAATATCTAATCAGTGGGAGAATTGTGGGGATCTGAGGGGCTAGGACAAACATACACAGATTTTGAGGAAGAACATTCCAGATTTTAAACTGATTAACCTTAAATATCTACTGCTTGTATCATATCTAAAACTTTTAGTCCAGCTGTAAAGAAGTAGTATTTGAAAAACACACACACAGACACAAACACAGAGGCAAATATACATAAATTATAAATCTAGTTACTATGGTAACCAGTAGCTTTAGAAATAAATTTGCCTGCAATTGCATCTGTGAGTCTACTCCTCAAGAGGTGAACATGGAGTTTGTTTCCGTTGACTGCCTAGTTTCAGATTTCTGTCTGTGACTCTGCTTTCTTACCCTGGTAAGGAAATGGGCTTGTAGACCCTGAGTTTGTTTCAAGAGCATACAGGAGACAGAGATTGAGTTGAGTGATTCTTGAATGGGTATGTAATTCTTAGTACAAAAAACCTGTGGCACAGAACATGTTGAACGTCTTCCACAATATAGAAGAGAACCTTGTGTAAATAATCGCAATGGTAAACCTATGACACATATTCCTCCCCCAAATTGGGGAACATAGATCTAAAAGAAGTATTATTATGATATACTCGATCCGCCCTGCTCTTTGCTTCAATTTCACATTCAATATATTCTTGTATTTTAATTAAAATAAAATAGGAACTTATTTCAATCTTAGCATCTACATGAGTAGTGTTTAATTGCCAAGCTGAAAACCACCAGAAATGCTGCAGAAACATGAACAAAAAGTTAAAATCAATAACAACAACAAAAAAGAAGCAAAATAAAAACCTAAATTATCCATATTCCTATTATAAGAAAGGTCAATTAGAATGAATTATAGCCAAAAGAATCTGAACTCCCAGGGCGAGTTAGGATCCCTTTAGCAGTCTGCTTAAGCCAATGGACAACTTCTCAGAATAATGTGTTTTAAAGTATAAAATATAATGCTTAAGACTTTAAAGAAAACCAATTATATTTAATTAGAGTTGTGTCAATGGATCTTTTGGTGGTCTTTGGACTCCATATAAAGAACCTGTGAATGACCTGGAGGTAGTAGAAATAAAGAAAAATATAGGTGGATTGCAAATATATTTAAGAGGTAGAAATTATAGAACTTTCTAATGGAAAATATTGGGTGGAAATGATTGAGAGTGAGGGAGTAATCAAAAGGAATACCCAGTTTCAAGTTAAACAATAGTGTGGGTGGGTGCTGACAACATTTCCAAAGATGATGGTAACTGGTTGGTAGAGTTGGAGAGGCAGTACGTCTATGAAATAGTAATGGTGGTGGTAGGGTAGACTCAAAAAGTTTCATTTTGGTCCTGTGAGTTTTGAAATGCCTTGTAGGTTTCAAAGGAAGATGTCAAACAGGCAGTTGAAAGTATAAGTCTGAATGTCAGACAAGAGTTTGGGCTATAGAAATACATTTATAAACCAACAGCATATTGATGGGTTTCAAAACATGGTCTCGAATAAGATCATATTAAAGAGAAAGTAGAAAAAGAAGAGGGTCCAGGATTGAGTCCTGAGGTAATCCATCATTTAGGTGTTGAGCACAGGGGAAGGAACCATCAAAGGAAACAGTAGGAGAAAAATTATGGCAGTAAATTGTAAGCTAATTGGAGAAATTGTTTCCAGAAAGAAGAGGTTTCAACTGGATCAAGGTCTTTGAGATAGTGGGTAAACTGAAAATGGACAAATTACTTTGCTTCAGAAAACTTTAGCTCATTGGTAATATTTATATCACACACACACACACTTTATAGTGGAGTGGGATGAGCTGAAACTGAAATACATTGGGGTGAGGAGTAAATTGAAGGTGAGACAGAATACACAACTCTTTTAGGGATTTTGCCTGTGAAAGAAAGTAGAGAAGTGAATAGTAGCTAATGAAGATAAGGAAAAAGGATGTATGTTTTAGGGTAGGAGATAGAGGATATTTATAATCTATTTAAAATAGTCCATTGGAGAGGTAAAGACTGATCATATCATTCAGTAAATGGAAACGAAGAAGTTAACATATGCCTTTAAAAATAAATCTTTGAAGTGAACATATTATAGCAGCTCCAAAATGACTTAAAATTGGAGACAATGAAGTATTTAATTATAGCATTATCAAAAGACTTATTGTCATTATTATTATTATTCACTACCATTTTTTAGGTGCTTACTTTCTTAATGTCACAGAGCTAGATGTTTTATGTATAGTATCTTTAAACTTCACCGAGGCCATTTAAAAAAGTTATTTCCAGGGTCCAGCCCAGTTGCATAGCAGTTAAGTTCTCACACTCCACTTAGGAGACCTAGGGTTCACCGGTTCGGATCCCGGGTGTGGACCTATGCACCACTCATCAAGCCAGGCTGAGATGGTGTCCCACATACATCAACTAAAAGGGTGTGCAACTATGACATACAAATATCTACTGGGGCTTTGGGGAGAAAAAGGGAAAAAAGGAGGAAGATTGGCAACAGATGTTAGCTCAGGGCCAATCTTCCTCAAAAAAAAAAGTAAGTTATTTCCATTTACACTTGAGCAAATTGAAGTACATAGAAATTAAGTGAAGTATGTATAATATTCAATTTTTTGGAACCCCATCACTATGGAGTGAATATTTGTGTTCCCCACAATTCACATATTCAAACTCTATCACCCAATTTGATGGTATTTGGTGGTGGGACCTATGGGAGGTAATTCGGTTTAGTTGAAGTCATGAGGGTGGTGTCCTCATGATGGGATTAGTGCTTGTAGAAGAAGAGAGCAGAGAGCTGGCTCTCTGTCTTCACCACGTGTGGATACAGCAGGGAGGCGGCCATCTGCAAACCAAAAGGGGGCCCTCACCAGAACCCTACCATGCTGGTACCCCGATCCTGGACTTCCAGCCTCCGGAACTGTGAGAAATAAATTTCTGTTGTTTAAGCCACCCCGTCTATAGTATTTTTGTTATCGTAGCCCGAGCTGAGTAAGACACTTACAGTCCATTTTTACAGAAAGACTGATATAACCTAACCTTTCCAATGCACCTGATAATTATGTGAATACTTAAAATTTTTTTAAAAATTTGATTTAAGGAAACCAGTTCTGTAAGATATAGCTGTGTATAATATGCACACATGCACACACCCAATTATAGGGTCAAATATGTTTGGGAAACTATGGCATTTTTTGTTGTTTCCACATAAATCCTTACAGCAAGATTTCTTAGATCTTCTCGTGTGCTAACAGTCATTTTGAATTTACAAAGGGACATTAGCAAAGGTGACTGCCATGTACCATAGTGCAGACTGTGCATAAATGTAGTCTCTATGATGATATTCCTGGATATGTTCAATTCATCACCTACAAAATAATACCTGTGTGTTCTTTTCCTGTATACCGCTATTCAATCTTATTTTAACATGGAAAACTTTTCTTTTTCTTATAAACCTCAAGGGACCAGAATTCAGCAGGGCTTACTTTGGGAATTGCTGATATATTACTAAGTACTCATTCCATAATTATTATGTAATATATACCAATTTTTGAGGACCCACTACACGACATAATGTTCCTGGGCTCTGTGGTTCACGTATATCAATTCAAACCATGACAGTCATTTTGCAAGTTTTTTATATGAAAAAGCCGAAGTTCCAGACCTATGAAGTGTCTTTTACAATGTTATATGGTGACTAAGTTTCTAACTAAATTTTGAACTCAGGTCTGTGTGACTTCAAAGGCCATAATTTTTCTGTGGAATCATATAGTGATTTCTTTTGTCATCTATACTATTTCGGTATACTTAAACCTCTAATTTACTGGCTCATTGAATTTATTCTTCTCATATTGGTTGAAATAGAAGTTTTTAATAACTCAGAAGATAAATGGTCTCTCCATAGCTCAGTAGTTAAATGTATTCTTTCCAAAAATGGGACTCAAATATGGATACATTATTGGCTATTTGGTGCTCTTGGTGTACCGCCAAAAATTGTCTATAAAATAACATTGACACCCAGGAGTTTCCTCTTAAAAAAAAAGAAATATCCCACAATCATTATTAAAGAAACTAAAGAAAACAAACAGCGACAAGAACAGTCATCCGAAGATTCCTCTTACCTGTACAATGAAAAGCTCGAGAGACAGCCTAACTTTTCCCAGGATACTGTTTTCACAAACAGTCACAAGCCATCCCCGCAGAGTTATAGAAATGATTGACTTCTTTGTTCCCTGGGAGACATTTTTTTCCATTTCTCCTCCTTGTTGTTTTATTCCTCTGAAAGCTTTTTAAAGCTTGTTTACTTACTCACCTGCAGCTAAAACTTGTTTTGTTGGGTAGGTGGTAAGGCTTTTTTCAGTACCTGTCATAACTTTATTCTTTAAAAGAAATCCCTTTGATTTTTCCGGTATTTAAAATTATAATCTTCACATAATATTTTTAAGAGCAATTTCTGTGTATTTATCTGAGGGTTATCTTTGGTTTTGCTAAATTTTAGTGCTTGGCTGAATGTTTACATGCAAACAGTTTTCTCCCATTTTTTGCATGTAAGCCTAATTCCTTCAAAATACAAAAATGTACGTGAGTGAAAGACATTATTTGACTTGTTATTGTTGAGTCAATTTCTGAAGTCTTGCTGTGGAAACCACTTTCTGAAGGAATTCGGCCTCAACAGAGTATTTCTGTAATATGATAACCCACCACAGAAACAGCTTTTCATTTTTTTACTAGAAAAACCTACAAGATTTATATGTATTCATTGGTTATGAGTGTTAGATTATTTTGTTATGCGCTTTAGTAAATCCTAGGGCTTTTTCTTGTAGAATGTTTATTTTAAATTTATTTGATTAAGCTGACAGAACTCAACATAATTAAAGTAGGTTTAGAGTAGACCAGTGCTTTCCAAATAATGCTTCCTCGTTAAAAATAAACATTTTTTTTTTTTTTTTTTTTTTTTTTTTTTTTAAAGATTTCATTCATTCAGTTTTTCCCCCCAAAGCCCCAGCAGATAGCTGTATGTCATAGGTTCACATCCTTCTAGTTGCTGTACGTGGGACTCGGCCTCGCGTTGGACAGAGAAGTGGTGCCTCGGGGCGCCCCCGGGATCCGAACCCGGGCCGCCAGCATCAGAGCGCGCGCACTCAACCGCCAAGCCACGGAGCCGGCCCAAAAATAAACATTTTATGCTTTGCAAAATGTTTAATTTAATACTATGGACCTCATTAGGGCTAAGTAATTACTGAGCCCTCTGTTTGTTAAAAATGCAGGTAGATAGAAAGATGGACAAATAGATATTCCTACTGATTTCAGGCAGTTAAAAATCATATCTCAGAACTTTCAACCAAGTCTTAATAACTTTATATTATTAGGTATTTGAATGAAGAGTTTGAGTCCATTTTTGATGTTGGACTGCTGACAGTTTTCAAGTCTACCCCACCTTCTTCTAGTCTTGCCCCACATCTGATAAGAAAGCCCAGGCATTCTCTCCTTTGGCTCCAGCAGAAACTTCAAACCGTGTAAGCTCCAGCCAGCAAGTAGGAATCGTCACTCAAAGCCCACTTACCCACCATAATAAACCCGCAAGCCACCAGCTACTTCCTCTCTTTGAAACCATTTTCACACCTGCTTGGGAGGCTGCCCTGCTCTCCTCAGAAAGTTTCACTGCATGAGTAATAAATCTTCTCCTACCTTCTTGGTGCATGTGAGGCTTCATCACTATCAACATCGAAACCAATGGGGCAGGGCAACCACGGCATAGGCATCAATCTTTATACCATCACAATTTCACTCTGTTTTCTACTTTTAAATATTTGAATTAAAATATGTAAAGATTTTAATATTCATAACATTTGTTGTACTTTACAGTGTGACTAAGCTCTTTGCATATGCTTAGAACACAACACAGCCTCATCAATTTCAAACACATGCCAGTATCTACGCGTGTTTCTTAAAGTGGAGTTCTCCAATCACCTGCAGTTCAAGCCACTTAGGAGAGCCCTGTTGAAAGTGCAGATTCTTGGGCCATACACCAGACCTCCTGGAACTGAATCTCTGAAGATGAGGCATAGGAATTAGTATTTCTAGTGAGAACCTATAGTATTTATCATGTATTTTATTTGAACACCATGGTCTTGTATGACTTTGGGAAAACCTTATTGCGTTTACTCTTAGACTTGCTGCATCTAGTCAATCATATGTCAATTGTCCCACTCAGGTCTCTTTTTTTCTGTTAATTACCTTGAATACCTTTGTGTGCTATGCTTCTATCCAGAAGAAATTTCTCAGAATCTTTAGGAACTTTTTCTGTTCATTTTTATTTCCATTAACATATGCATTTCACGAGAAAGAATAGACTAGATATCAGATTAAAAAAATAACAAAAGGGCTAAAGATTTCATTGTTTTTCCCTTTCAAATAATTTGAAGAATAGTTACATTTCTGATGTTTGTTCTTGCTTGCTATTTAAAAAAAAATTTCAGGAAATAGTCAACAACAAAATTAGGCCTACATTATACGTAAACTGTGTTTGAGGTTGACTAGATGGTCACTTATAACCCTAAATATTTATTAATTCATTTTATGAAAAGATTGATGATAAAGTAATTAGGGATGTTTAATATTCCCCATATTTTGGTTAACTCAATCACAACCCAACTGACTACGGGAAGGAGTAGGAAGAAAGTAAGAAAGAATTAGAAGAGAAAAGAAAAAGAACATTCCTGGATATGCAACTAAGAAAATAAATATATTAAAAGGCACACCAGGGAAAGTCAGTCTTAAATCACATTGGAATGGATGTCAGGTGCTCTTAATCACACATGCCGTTCGTGAGCCCTAGAACTTAGAACTATGAATGTATATTCTGTAGTGTAGATGTGTTTGAAATACTACAACCTGTACATCCATGCTGCTGGGGAGTCTGACCCTGAGGCTCATTTAAAAAGTTTATAAAAGCAGACAATATTTAGAAGTAGAGTGCTTCCTTCCAAAATTTTATGTATTAAGAGCATGACATCAATTTTAAACAATTTCCTCCTAAGACCTCAAGATCAAGATGCATAATTGGGATCCTTCTCCTTTTATTTTTGCCTTTTCTCCTGCACCGTCTTTTTTCCCTTTTGTCTTTTCAATAGTTCATCTTTCTTTTTATATTTTCTATATCTTAAATAAAAACCCTCAATTACTCACATTTTATTAAGACCCCAACATAGTAATTTGTCGAGGGTGGTCAAGACATTGGATTCTTTTACTCCTATCTGGAAGGATTTTCAACTACGCTAAAAGTAACAAAAAAATAAGTGATATGTAGTCTGTCTCTTTATGGCACACACAACAAATAAAACCAATGAAATTATGGAAGCTGATTATCTCAAGATATTTGATGGCCAAATAATAAAATTACCCTCAACTACATTCTTTTCACAGTGTATTTTGATGAACAAAGTTTCCTTAATTTTAATGGAGTCCAATTTACTGATCCTTCTGGGATGAGATTCATTAAATGAGATAAGAAGCGAACTTTATAACGATCAATAGTTAATTCCGCAAATGAAGATCTAACAATTACAAATATCTACACACCTAACAAAGACAAAGTACATGGTTAATTCATTTTGCGTCGTATGTATGACATGTTTACGGACCCCAAGGTAATGAAAATATTCTCTTGTGTTTTTCACTTGGACCGTTTACTAAAGAGACTATATTTTCATCACTGCATTGCAAAGAATTACCTAAGTTAGATGATCATCAACATAGGGGTTTCAAACCTATTCTGTTCTTTATTCTGTTCCATGTGTCCATGTCTGTCGCTGTATGAATATCAACTGTCTTAACTACTGTAGCTTTTTTTTTTTAATTTTATTTTATTTTATTTATTTATTTTTACCCCAAAGCCCCAGCAGATAGTTGTACATCATAGTTGCACATCCTTCTAGTTGCTGTATGTGGGACCCGGCCTCAGCATGGCCGGAGAAGCGGTGCGTCAGTGCGCGCCCGGGATCCGAACCCCGGCCGCCAGCAGCCGAGCGCGCACACTTAACCGCTAAGCCACGGGGCCGGCCCCTACTGTAGCTTTATAACAACTTTAATATCTGGAAGGATTAGTCCTCTAAATATTTTTTTTCTTTTTCAAAACTTCCTCAACTAGTGTTTGGCCTTTCAATGTCCATAAAAATTGAAGAACAAGCATGTCCAATTAGACAAAATAATCTGCTGAGATTTTTATTTGGATCCCATTAAGCCCATAGATCAGTTTGTCATATAAATATTTTTGTCATCATTAAATTCAAAGCATTTAAAAATTTCCATTGAGATTTCTTACTTGACTCAAGGATTATTTAGCACTATATTGCTTAACTTACTAGAGTTGTGATTTCCTTTTATCTTTCTGTTATTGATTTCTAACCTAATTCCACTATGCTCGGTGAACACATTTTGAAGGATCTAATTCCTTTGAAACTGAGACATGCTTTATGGCTGGCTGAGCCTAAGTTGAATGTTTCATATGCATTTTTAAAGAACATGTACTTTGTCTTTGTTAGGTGTGTAGATATTTGTAATTGTTAGATCTTCTCTTAAGGAATTAACTTTTGATTGTTATAAAGTTCCCTTTTTACCTCATTTAATGAATCTCATCCCAAAATATACCTGTCTGACGTTAAAACTGGAAGCTGCTTTCCCTTTATTTGCATTTTTTCTCATAAATTCTACCTGTACATTTATATCTAAACTGACAATTTGTTTTGAGGGTGTCTCCTACATATAGTGTGCAATTAAGTCTGTGATCCTTTTACATTTATTGATATGCCATATATGTTTTTACTTCTAGTTTTTTTTTTACATTAATTTAAGGTTATTTTCCCTTTTAGTACCTTTTTTTAATTTGTCACATCATGGCCTCTTTGTTTTGTTTTATGCTTTTGCTTCTTCCAGTATTTAGGAAGATTTAACTTATGTTTCACTGATTATATGCTAGACAATTTTTTATTTAAAAAAGTTTACATCGACTATCTACTATGAAAATAACAAAATTAGCGTACTCAATTTCCTCTCCTTTGGCCTGCATAAGAGATACTGCCATTGCTCTGTCCATATCCCTTTGACTGATCACAGAGGTTCTCAGTGGCACAGTGAATAATTCTTATACACTGAGGTCAAACAGCAAACAACCATGTCTGTCTACCTGAGGACATTCTCTGGTTTATTTGAGTTTTCTCTGCCCAAGTGTCCAGCCTAGAGTGACATTCAATGAATCTCTACAACAAGAATTGGTGGAAAAAATAACTCAACTTCCTTGTTCCTCATTGGCACAATTCTGAGATTTGTTTTATATGGTTTCTCAGGATCCTCAGTTGAATAAATTCCTAATTGCCCACAGCAGTGCTCCTCTAATTAGTAGGCATTTTATTGCCATTCTCTTCTTCTCTGATTCATTTCTTACTCCTTCACCTACTCCTCCCCAGATTTTACTACCTCTGAGGAGGGAGGAATTAAAGCAGCTGATCTTTGAGGGGCAGATGTCTCAGGGAAAGAAAATTTCCTTTCTTGGCTGCCTCAGTCTTATCTCCTTATAAACGTGAAGATAACGGAACTTTGTCCTTACAAATCACACTAACACAGTTGGCTGGGAGAAGAGTTCTTACATATGAAATGCTTTAAGCAGAATGTCCATGGTTGAGATTTACTTATGGTGAACAAATCTAGAATCTATGGATTTTGTGAGCTATGACACCCTGGAAGATATCCCATAAGCTATATAATAACCTAGGACGTTAAATGGATATATTTCATAAACTGAACACTTCCGGCTTTGTGATATAACCCATAGATCTCACAGGAGACTTCCTTTATTGCTGCACGATGCATAGCATGTTTACAAAATGCAAAAGAATGTCCTGGGGAACAGCTCTCAGTTGCCTAGACCTCTCCCTAGAGCTTGGTAATGGGTAAGATCTCTGATTCTTGTGAGTTTGGCTTTACATCTGAATCTTTGTGCTAGTTCACCTTCTAAACAAACTATTTACTCAAGTATTTGTTTTTAAGTCTGATTTATTCAAGAGTGCACTTAGGATACACATTAGTGAACAGGAGGGATAGGAAGCAGGTTTGGGTAGAAGGAGAAGTTGAGCTGGAATGTAAGCCCAACAACAGCACAGACTGATGACTCTAGGAGCTCTGGAGCTACCGTGGTCCTTCAAAGTTGTTCCGAGTTGAGCTGAGATGGCCAGTCATTTATACTGTACTAGCCCTCAGTCATTGTATGTGGCAGAGTGTGACTGGGCTAGAATGTTTCTCTGCAATTGAGACAACTCTCAAAGAAGCAAACAGCTAAAGGTTATCTATCAACAGCACTCTCAGCCTTTCAACAAGGGCAAGTCTTTCACTGAAAGGGGATATAGGCGGCATATCACAATCATCACACACCTCCTGTTTTTGATGACTATATCATTTTTTCTAATATTCATTTTTACCTTTTCTTCTACTGTACTTTTTTTAAACCTTTGTGTATTCTCATTTTTTCTTACTTATTAGTTTCAAATGAGAAAATCAGTGTGATCTCATAACCTCATAACTTTTATTCCCCTTTCCTTCCTAAATATTATTAGTTATATTATCTATGTATTTGCAGAGTTGATTACATTTGCATTACATTCTGCTTTAGTTTTAGCCTTATTATTAAATGAATTGAATTGCATATGACAAATCGTTTTGCTTAATTTCTCAATTTGCTTTATGTTCAATTGAAGATTTTAAGTTGATAATTTCTTTAGGAAGGGCTAACGGAACTTATCTTGTTTGATTTATTTTTGCAAGTTCAAATGTATTTTCTGCTTTATTTATTTTTAAAATGTATTCTACTAGTCAACATTTGCTAGAGCAACAAGCAACTCCAAGATTTCAGCTGCACATTTGCTGGGCTCCATTGGCTTGGATTGGCTCACTAGGGCTTTACTACCTTTTCATTATGGGACATAGGTTGAAGGAAAGGTTACTACCTGGGCTGTGCAATTCTCATAGCAGAGGACAGGAGAATAAAAAGGGCTGGTGAAAACATGGAATTCCTCTTGAAATCTCTGTTTGGACTGGCATATTGACATTTTTGCTCACATTCTATTGGCTAAAGCAGATCGTATGGTGAAGACCATGTGGCAGGAAGTCATAAGGCAAGGGCATGGATGGAAATGTAATGGAGAGGAGGGAGTGAATGGCTTTGACAATAATACAATCTAAAGTACATTCCTTGGTAACTGTGATTATCTCCCTTCTGCATGCAACATACACTTACTCCTCCACAAGACAGGTGCCACAGGTGTTTCACACATACATGGCCTCAGGCTTGAAACCCGAGGTCTTATGATGGACTATTCTTAATCAGCACCAGACTTAGATCCCCTTTCTTTGTAGGCGTATAAATGAAATAGAGACAAATAGCATACAGTGGTGAAAACAAAACATGGTAATTGTAGAAAATACTCCTCTTTGGAAAGGAAAATAATGGAAGCCACATAGCAGTTACTGGTTAATAGCAATTCTGAAATACTTAAGGGCAAATCTTCTAAGATTCTTCCATTTAGAAAGAGGAAATGTTCTTTGAGTAGACTCTAGTTCTTCTCCTGATAGAAACTCTCAAGTCCTTTTTACCCACGGCTCTTAGATGTGCATTTAGGGAGATCTTTTCTCTGTCATCTGAAAAGGTCCTGCTTTCTGTTCATAAAAATTTGCATATCTAAGTGTATTTTTTTTTTTTTTCTTGAACCAGTAGAGTCTCTTTTAATCCAAGTTTCGGGTTTCTTTCTAAATACAACATTACCAAGTCCTTGTTTGATTTTTATTTGATTACTCTCAGATCTAAGTGCAAGTGGTCATACCCATAAAACATGCATCTTTCCCTCTAGACTTAATTATGAGGACCTGAGATTATCAGGCTTCTATGTGGCCACACTTTTATCTCCTTTCTCTGAGTCATTTTGCTAATGAAAGAATTTACTGAATCACATTAATCCAAGCAGGAAGAAAATATGCATTGTTCCTATACCTTTTGATGTTAAAAGTTAAGACCATCCAAAATTTGTTTTCCTTTTTATAAAATTTTTTCATTACCTCTGAAATAGAGTACTTTTATTTGGACATATCTTAATGTTGACTTTTCTATATTCATTTTGTTCCTGCGTATAATCTTCTCTTCATATTTGTAGCATCTCAGGCAAAAATAAAAATGTTACCCCATATACCAAAAGTTTACATCTTTAAAACCAATGACTTCAGTTAACACATATTTTAAATAAATTATATTCTACTATCCTACTTTGACAACATAATCATGACCGAAAAAAAAAGGAAAACCAACCACTCTAGTTTCAAAGTTGGGGACACATCAAAACCAGGGCAATTTAATCATTAGTAAGCATATTGGGGGATATTGTTTTTGGTATGACAGTGTTTGGGTGATTTATAATTTAAAGAAATATATAACTTCTAAATTATTAAATATTTATTGCATTCAATTTATTTATGCCTTACTTTAGGAAAAATCAGAATTATGTTGTTATAATTAACATCTTTAAATAATGTGTTTTATTTACAATATTTCCAGTACTGATTAAAGTTCTTTGATAATTTTTTTTTACTGATGTCAACTTGAAGGAACTATTGTTTGCTGAGGCAGTAGCCCTTAAAATGGTCTATAAAAGCCTTAAAGCAAAATTTATATTCATAAATAAACCATGTACTTAACATATAATATTCAAATATTATAATGGTGTCACATAATTATCATTTTGCATAAAATATTATAAACTATATAAATTAATCTTATAAATTATTACCGGGTATATTGGAACTTCTCACTCTAATCTTAAAGTACCTAGATCAATATAATATTTTATAAATTCCTTTTTTGTATGAATAAATTCCTTTTTTATGCTTTTGGAAAACATTTTCTTGTATTTCTTAGAATATTTTCATTTCAGTTTACTTCCTTTGTCAATTCCTTTTTTGATTCTTTTTTGTTCTGTTCTGAGTTTTTAACAATTGTTCATTGCCTCTGATTTCCCATCATTTCTGGGATAATATATTTATTTTCCTACTCCTACTTTTCTAGGCTTTGCCAGCTCATGCTGCATCATTTCTTACTGTCTTGCCACAGATCTCACAGATTCTCCTGTCTCTACTTTTTGCTATTGCTTTAAAAAGGTAATCCCTTCATTGAGCTATCCTTTAATTTTTGACAATACATTTGAATTTTCAGCAGCTCTGAAAATATATTTTTCTGAGAATATTCTTTTTAAAAATTTTTCTTATTTATTTCCTTGTTTCTTGTAGCATCTTTTTAATATATTTCATACTTGTTTATTTTTCCCTCTATTATTACTCATCTATAAGTGTTTTGAGTTTTTCTTTGTGAGCTTTTCCAAGACTTATATGAGACATGAGCCATAGACGTATACTGTCAGGATTTCTCTGGGCTAAACCCAGGACGTGTGTGTGTGTATGTATGAGAGACAGAGAGAGAAAGAGAAAAGAAAGAGAAACAGATAGAAGAAGAAACAGGTTTGATGCGATTTCTAATTTTGCCCAAGGAGATACTGCACATCTTTCAAATACAAATAAATAAAATCTATAAATGGAAGAATGTGCACTCCAGTCAAGATGTTGATGGGAATCCAGAGTTGATTCAAATACAAATATAAAGTGATCAGTGGTTACAATTCCCCCATCAGGGCCCTTGGTTTATAGTCCAGGCACGTGAGAAGTAGAACAATATTCCCTTTGTAAGTAAAAGCAATAATTGCTAACCATTAATAACGCTTACTATGTTCCAGAGGCTGTTCTAAATGCTGTACATGCATTACTTATAACCCAACATACAGTTACAATTATTGTCCACTTCTTGATGAAAAAAGTAAGGCACAAGGATATTAGGTAACTTGCCCACACAGATTTCCATGTTTCTATTTTCTCTCTCCTAGTAGATTGTTTTAAGACTAAATAGTTTGGGACTACTTATGGGAGAACAAGGATTACATACTCAGAGGTGCTTCAGTATATGGGGTTTTTATCTGGGGCTGGGGAGGAAACTTTCAGATATCCAACATATTTTGAGCTCCTAAATATCTTTGAGTTTCTAGGCTTCCTTATTACTTTCGAGCTTTGTAAAGTAGAGATTCCTTAGAAGAAATTCAGACCAAGAAGGACATGATGGGACTCTGGGAGGAGACGATTGTTGTAGGCTCTGGGAAGAATGTGCACTCCTGTCAAGATTTTGTTGGAAAGATGGAAAGATATTGAGAAAGAAAACTGGTTCTTCAGGTTTCTTCTTCAAGCCAGGGTCTCTGAGACAGGAACTCAAGAAAAAATGATCTTTCTAGGAATTTTATACTTCTGGATAAGGTTTCCTTGTTGTATCTCTTGGGAATCTAGATCTGAAATTTTAAGATGAGAATACTAGAATTTTTTTAAAATTCAAGATCTATTAAAAGTGATCAAATATATTTTCAAATAATTTTAAAACGGGATTTAAAAAATTTTTTTTCTTTTGACTTAAGCAACAGACACTTATTTGTCACAAGCAGAGACCTTTATCATCTCTGAATCACCTTCAGAGTCCTTCCTTTTCCTTTTTTTTTAAATTTAATTATTTTATTGAACTTGTAATGTTTTATAACATTATGTAACTTGGGGTGTACATTATTATATATCAGTTTCTGTATAGGCTGCATCATGCTCACCATCAATAGTCTAGTTTTTATCCTTCACCATACATATGTGCCCCTTTACCCCTTTCACCCTCCCTCCACCCCCTTCCCCTCTGGTAACCACTAATCTGTTCTTCTTATACATGTGTTTATCTTCTACATATGAGTGAAATCATACAGGGTTTTTATTTCTCTGTCTGGCTTATTTTTCTCAGCATAATACCCTCAAGTCCATCCATGTTGCTGCAAATGGCATGATTTTGTCTTTTTTTATAGCTGATTATTATTCCATTGTATATATATACCACATCTTTATCCATTCATCCATTGATGGGCACTTGAGTTGCTTCCAAGTCTTAGCTATTGTGAATAATGCTGCAATGAACATAGGGATACATAAATCTCTTTGAATTGTTGATTTCATGTTCTTTGGATAAATACTCAGTGGTGGGATAGCTGGATCACATGGTATTTCTATTTTTAATTTTTTGAGAACTCTCCATACTGTTTTCCATAGTGGCTGCACCAGTTTGCATTCCCACCAGCAGTGTATGAGGGTGCCTTTTTCTCTACATCCTCTCCAACATTTGTTATTTCTTGTCTTGTTAATTATAGCCATTCTGATGGGTGTAAGGTGATATCTCACTGTGATTTTAACATGCATTTCTCTAATAATTAGTGTTGTTGAACATCTTTTCATGTGCCTATTGGTCATCTGTATATCTTCTGTGGAAAAATGTCTGTTCATATCTCCCGCCTGTTTTTTGATTGGGTTATTTGTTTTTTTGTTGTTGAGTTGTATGAGTTCTTTACATATTTTGGAAATTAACCCCTTGTTGGATTTATGATTTGCAAATATTTTCTCCCAGTTGGTGGGTTGTCTTTTAGTTTTGTTCATGGTTTCCTTTGCCTTAAAAAGCTTTTTAGTCTGATGTAATCCCTTTTGTTTATTTTTTCTTTTTTTTTCCCTCGCCTGAGTAGACACAATATTCAAAAAGATACTGCTAAGACTGATGTCAAAGAGTGTAATGCCTATATTTTCTTCTAGGAGTTTTATGGTTTCAAGTCTTACATTCAAGTCTTTAATCCATTTTGAGTTAATTTTTGTGTTTTGTAAGATAATGGTCTACTTTCATTCTTTTGCGTGTAGCTGTCCAGTTTTCCCAACACCATTTACTGAAGGGACTTTCCTTTCTCCCTTGTATGTTCTTGGCTCTTTTTTCAAAAATTAGCTGTCCATAGATGAGTGGTTTTATTTCTCTGCTGTTCCATTGATCTTTGTGTCTGTTTTCCTGCCAGTACCATGCTGTTTTTATTACTATAGCTTTGGAGTATATTTTTAAGTCAGGTTTTGTAATGGTTCCAGCTTTGTTCTTTTTTTGCAGGATTGCTTTGGCTATTCGGGGTCTTTTGTGGTTCCGTATAAATTTTAGGATTCTTTACTCTATTGCATGAAGAATGTTATCGGGATTCTGATTGAGATTGCATTGAATCTGTAGATTGCTTTAGATATTATTGACATTTTAACGATGTTTATTCTTCTCAATCCATGAGCATGGAATATCTTTCCATTTCTGTATGTCTTCTTTGATTTCTTTCAATAATGTCTTATAGTTTTCATTGTATAGGTCTTTCACCTCCTTGGTTAAATTTATTCCTAGATATTTTATTCTTTTTGCTGTGATTGTAAATGGGATTGTGGTCTCGACTTCTCTTTCTGCTGGTTTGTTATTATAGTATAGAAATGCAGCTGATGTTTGTATTTTGATTTTGTATCCTGCAACTTTGCTGTAGTTGTTGATTATTTCTAATAGTTTTCTGGTTGATTCTTTAGAGTTTTCTACATATAGAATCATGTCATCCACAAACAATGAGAGTTTTACTTCTTCCTTTCCAATTTGAATACCTTTTATTTCTTTTTCTTTCCTAATTGCTCTGGCCAAAACCTCCAGTACTATGTTGAGTAAAAGTTGTGAGAGTAGGCACCCTTGTCTTGCTCCTGTTCTCAGACAAACGGTGTTCAGTTTTTCACTGCTAAGTATGATGTTGACTGTAGGTTTGTCATAAATAGCCTTTATTATGTTGAGGTACTTTCCTTCTACATCCATTTCACTGAGAGTTTTTATCATAAATAGATATTGGATCTTGTCAAATGCTGTCTCTGCATCTACTGAGATGATCATGTGATTTCTATTCCTCAGTTTGTTAATGTAGTGTATCACATTGATGGATATGCAGATGTTGAACAATCCCTGCATCCCTGGAGTAAATCCCACTTAATCATGTTGTATAATCCTTTTAATGTATTGCTCTATTCAATTTTCTAATATTTTGTTGAGGATTTTTGCATCTATATTCGTCAGCAATATTGGCCTCTAATTTTCCTTTTGTTGTGTTATCCTTGTCTGGTTTTAGTATCAGGGTAATGTTGGCCTTGTAGAATGAGTTAGGAAGCCTCCCAACTTCTTCAAGTTTTTGGAAGAGTATGAGAAGGATAGGTATTAAATCTTCTTTGAATGGTTGGTAGCATTCTCCAGAGAAGCCATCTGGTTCTGAACTTTTGTTTTTTGGGAGGCTTTTGATTACTGTTAGAATCATACAACATCCAAAAACTGAATCAATAAGAAATAGAGAATCTGAATAGACCACTCACAAGTAAAAAATATTTTTTAAATGTAATATTTAGTAACTGAAGAAATAAATGAAAACTTTCTGAATATCTAACTTCCCTTCTTACAAAACAACTATAGATTGCTTGTGATTGCAGAACCATTCAAATATGCTAATAATTATCTTTGAAATAAGGAAGAAATTTATAGAATAAGAATACAGTCGACAAGTTTTAGATACATTCATCATTTTAATATTTATATTTGAAAGTTACTCAAAGCATTGCTGAACAAGTAACAATAGCAATTTCATATTCTTCAATAAAATATAAAAAATATTTTTCCTCCTTTTTATATGCATTATTGAAGACTATCACAATGTAATGGAGACTCTAAGATGTAAACAATTCAACAATGCACACAGAAAGAATTTTTTCTATTTTTTGGAGAATAGGCCATCAAATTGAATCAGATGAAAATCTTATTTTGACAGCCATCATCTATATAAAACTTCAACCTTAGAGCAAAAAATAGACAAATGAGGTATGATGATCTGTCAACTTTTATGAGCTCAAAAGAGCAAGTGCACATCTCATCTGAATGAGAAAGGTAAATCTGAAAATGTTCTAATTAGTTTTGTTAACCTTTTGTGAAATAATAAAGTTGAAGACAACAACCAAAGTCTAATATAATTAGTCAAATTTAGTAGATTAATAGAAGAAATTTGACTTAAAATCAGAGTGTATTAAATTGATCTACATGAAAACATTTCAAAATTCTATATTAGCAACTCATGCCACAGATTATTTTCATTGGTAACATCTGTGCTACTGGGAGAAACACATACAGTTTATTGTCACATATCCAAAACCTTTTATGTGTTAAACAATTTCCATTATGTTCCATTTCTCTAAAAGCTAGAAATTCAAATATGTTATATATATATAACCCAACACTTAATATTTGCTTTCTAACACAAAATAGGGAAGCAAGCATCCAAAAAAGTGCCCTTAAAAAGGCATCTGAGGATAAGGAAATCTCCTTTAGCCACAAACTTTTTGTATTCTGATAGGTTCAGTTTTATCCTGTAGCAGATAGAGAGCCATTCAAAGTATTTAAGACCAGAATGAGGGAACTATTCAGTAGCTCAAAGGAAAAATATTAGAGCCTAATTGGTGACAATAGTAATAGAAAGAAGTAGAAAAATTTATATATTTTCATATGTTGTTTGAGCAAAGAACAATTATAGAATGATGCATAGTAAGTTATCAACAATAATTAACAATGAAGAGGGAAGAGTAAAAGTCTTAAACTTTTTTAAGGGAAAAAGTTTTTCCCTTAAAAACTTCATTAATGCTGAATTGTTACGTAAGTATGAATTGTTCTTTTATTTCAATTATTGAAATAAAAATAATTCTTGAAAGAAAACAAGTACCTGAGCTGAGAGACATTTATTAAGTAGAATTAACAGGACTTTGAGGCCAGTTCTTTGTGCCTGGTGAGCCAGTGCATAGAGTAAAATATTTTTACTAAACTAAGATTTCTCATGTGGATGAATGTATTGATTTTGACTTCTTTAACTGAGATCAAGAATACAAAGTTAGGGGGTATTTTGCTGCTGTTTTTAAGGGGAAGGATGAAGTGAGACAATACACTTCTTTTAGACTTATAAGAAAAATATATGTTCAACAGGTGGTCGAGAATATAAGTTTGAGATTTTCAAGAGGTGTGGAGATTGAAGATGTAGGAAAGAGAGTTGTTAGCAGAGGTTGAAGACACAGGAGTGGAAGAGTCTAAGAGACAGCCCAGAGATAGAGCAGAGGGTCAAGGGAGGGCAGAGTCAGAAGCATATCCCTAAGACTCTCCAATATTTACATGATGGGTTGAAACCCAAGCGATTTAAGCACATGGACACTGTGAGCTCTGTTGTAGTGTAAGTGAGAGAAAATGGGAGGAGAGAAAGAGTTAAAAAAATAAAGAATAAAAAATGAGGTATGAGTCTGGAAACCACAAAATATATAAATCTTTCCTATCTACTATATTTCTTTAAATTGAAGACTCATTGCTTGTATGAATCACAGTTACTTTGTATATAAGAAAGGAAAAGTGCTACCATTAAAATTTGATAATGATGTTTTCTTATTATGCCAATTGTAAGACCCATTTTGATATCAGAGGCATTATAATGTAAAAAAGATGACAAATGGTGATTGTGGATATGTACCCTATTACATCTAGGACATTGCTCCATCCATTATCCTCTCTTTCATTTGAAACTTCAATCTCTCTGACTTGCCTGGATCATTCTTCTCTGACTATACTTTATCCTCCTTTTCAATGTGGAAACAAAAACACAGCAAAGCAGCTGTAAACTTCAGCTCAGCTGAACTTGGTAACTCAATTTGCTCTGTTCCAAATAGCCTAGATGTCCATTCAAATCTCTTGAATTCTTTTCTTTCCTACCTGACTCAAATAAAATAGCACCTCTTAAACAAAATTCCCCCGAAGTCATTCTTCTTCACATGAAATCTCATAGGATGTTGGACAGTTTCTCTTCCCACATCATATATTCTTTTTTTCCTGTATTTAGAAATTTTCTTCTAGTGAAAATTTATTTGGGTCTCATCTCCATGAAATGGGTAGAGAATATTTCTTACAAGGAAATGATATACGGCATTGGAAAAGCATATACCTTGTGATCAGGTAGAACACATAACAGCTATGTGAGAGTGGATAAGTAGTCTATTCACCTAACCTTCCCTGAAGCTCAGTTTTGTAAACCAGGAATACTAACACCTATTTTATGGTGTTTCATGGTGTCATCATGAGAAATAAATATTGTTAAATCATCTGGCAACCTGTTTGGTACCATGGGATAAATGTTAAGTTATTTAATTACTTCTCTTGTTTATCTTTATATCTCCTATATCATCTCCTATGTTTTGCTCTGCAGAATAGTATATACATATATATATCACTTTTTGTATGCAAGGCATTGAGGGTGTTTACAAGATGTTTACAACACAACCTCCAACTCTGAAAGAGCTTACATTTGCTGATTTGTGGATTTTTTACTTTAACTGCTTACAAACATCAAATACTTTCTCAATGAGGCCTTCTGGACAATCTTATTTGTAATTGCAATTGCTACTCTTCACCCTGGGCCAGTCCCCCCCAGTGCTGTTACTGTACTTATTGTTCAATGTCTCACCCACTAGGATGTAGGCTCTCTGGGGGCACAGATTTCTGTTTGTTTTGTTGATTGATATATCCCAAATGCTTAGAATTGTGCCTGGCACAAAGTAGTCACTCAATAAATATGTGTTGAATAATAGCAAAAAAAACTGAACACATACAAAGTTGTTCGAGGTCTGTATATCAGGTGGCCACACACTACCTGGTAACTTGACTTCTTCTGGCCTTCCCGTCTTGTTGGAGATGACTTGGCTTATGTCAGCGTTCCCTGCGCTGAGATGACATTCTTCAAACTCTTCTTTTCCTTCCTTTCTTTCCCTTTGTGTGTCAAGCTTGAAACAGGATTTGATTTGCGGAGCTACTTTGCTTTCTATGTGCCACCAAGGAATCTAGTTCATCATTCATCTCATTCAGGTCTTTTGAAACAAGATACCTTGGGGGTCAAGTCTTTTCAGATTTTATATATATATATATATATATATATATATATATATATATATATATATACACAAAATGGATTTTGTGTTCTTTTCCCAGGTAAGTAACAATTCACAATCATAACGTAAAGAAGAAATAAAAGCCTGATATATTGTACTTCAATATGCTTCTCTGATGTACAGAATCTCCTTATAAAATAAATAATTGTATTGTAAAATATATATATGATTGAATAGATTGTTTGAAATTCCATTTCTTTCTGTACATTCCAAATAAACAGAAGCTCACTTTTAGCATTATTTTTAGAGCAATGTGCATGGTCCTTGTAAAATCGATTAAGAAGTCTATAGCTTAGGAGTCCAGATTTTAAAACATTAAAACAAGTTATAAAGAAATGTCATTTTGACACAGTGCCTTGTTACTACAGAAATCTGTCAGCACTGACTAAATAGTAAGCCTGTGTACGGCAGAATAATTTCACAAAATCCATTTCTTTATACGGCACCCCACAGTGTGTCGTAACTGTAGAGGATGAGGGCTGACAGGGTTTGGGAGGATGGGGAGCACGAGTGAGTGACACCCTGTGAAAAAACAAAGCCATTTGCCCAATAGAGCACTCATCTCTGTATTAGCATATCTCCTTCTATGACAGTTCATAAAAAATCACAAATGTACGATTGCAGGTCAATAGTACAAATGAGATGTTTTTATTGAATCACTTTTCTTTTACCTTCAAGTGGGAAAAGAAATGAGTCTTCCAAAATATAATTTAAACAGATTCATGGGGCAAATGTCAAGATTACTGTTTTACCAGTGGTAATTATCCACAAATGGTTAATCTTTCTAGTTAAATAATAAGGGAAAGACTAAGCATTTATGTTTTTAATGCTACCATAATAACATCATGAATCATTTCACTGCAATGCTCAAAGTTTTCGTTTTAATGGGAGCAATCACCATCACAGCAATAATCAAGAGGCCTTCATAATGCTCCTTTGACATTGCCCATGGAGAAATTTAAGGGAGGCCTACAGAACCCCCTCCCCTGTTCCTGGCAAGTCATTTCCCTCTGCCAGGACACCATCTGTCTCACGATTTACACAGCCCAGAAACTAGTTCCTAGAAAGAGGCAATGATTACAGTGATTACTTCTACTACTCTAAGAGAACAACAGTACTATATTTGTTGTAACCCTGTTTATTCAGCTCTACCCTAAGTCTAAAACTTTCAGGTGACCCATCATAGTGTGGACAATTATCCAAATGGTTCTGTACACTTCCTAATCTGATCTAACCTCTCATCCCGTCCAAATCCCACAAACACTTTCATTATATGTCCCAGAACTCATAGCCAAATTTTCCATAACTTCAAAAACTTCTTGGAACCTTCCTTTTACCTTCTTGATCCAACTGAAACATGGGAGATAAAAAACAGTCATCACTCAGGGCCGGCCCGGTGGCATAGTGGTTAACTTTGCACATTCCACTTTGGCGGCCTGGCTTCGCGGGTTCAGCTCCTGGGTGTGGACCGATGCACTGCTCATCAAGCCATGCTGTGATGGCGTCCCACAATAAAGCAGAGGAAGATGAGCATGGATGTTAGCTCAGGGCTAATCTTCCTCACCAAAAACAAAACAGCTATCACTCCTCTGTAGCCCTCTGCAGTGGTGGCTGTTTTCTTCCTCCTATTTTATGTACCACAAGACCTGGTGGTGGTTTTCTCCTCCTTTCCACTTCCAGGCCATTTCTTGTCCCTCTATTCTCAAACAAACCAACAAAAAGAATATTGCTTTCATTGACAGCCCTTGGACCATAGCACTTCCTCGTTACAACCATTTATAAACTTCTCAGTCATTCTTAAACATTGGAGATTTTAAGACCCTAACACCAGCCCTGCTAGAAATCTCTCAATGAATGTCCCTACTTTCGCTGTTGGTTATTTAAGCAACTGTGTTAACAAAACATCCAATTTATTAATACCTGAATCTTATTTTCGAATAACTTTTTCTCCGTCTCACCTCAGTTTCTCAATTCCATGTTTATAGCCTAGAATCTCTTACTACCAATAACTTTGCAGGATAAAAAAAAAAAATTTCAATTTAAAGTACTCTGCTTACTAACCACCAGCGCCCATTTTTCCTGCTCCCTTTCAGCAGTAACCTAAATTCACCATTACCCACTTTTATTACAGTCATTAATTCATTGATCTTGACACTTTTCACTATGCATTACCCTACACTTGTTCTGACATCTCTCTATATCTAGAACAGAGTCTATGTGACCAAGGAGGCCTTAACGTTGCCCTCAGCTCGACTACACTTTAGACAGGTTTCTTTCTGAAGATAGACCCCTAACCTCCCTTTTCTTAGAGCATTTACTTTAGAACACTTGAAATTTTAAATTCTTTCTCTGCCACTTTGAGATGTAAACCTCTCAGCCTCTTGCCAGTTTTACAACCTAGGAATGTCTTTTCAAGGAGCAGGGAGCCATCCTTTTGAAATATAATCATCAAGAAAGATAGGGCCCCATCTCAGAGTCTCTATGGGAGGGTGGGAGCCTAACATCTCCCATGAGCATTAATTAGCAGGTACAGAGGGTTTAATCACATTGACCAACCCACCAAAGAGTTTACACATTGCTTCCACCACCTCATCTCCCATTCTCCTTGAATCCACTCCGTTCAGGCTTTCCACCTTTCCAAGAAACGACTTGTGTCAATGTTATCCATGACCTCTTTGTTGCCGAAGCTTTTATTCAAATAACTTGTTTCTATCAGATTGATCTCTCAATTAACTACTCTCTCTCTCTTTTTTTTAAATATTCTCTTCACCTTGTTCTGTAACAACACATTTCTGGCTAACCTCCCATATTTTGACTAGCTTTTCCAAGTCTTCTTGGCCATCTTCTTATCCTTTCCCCAATCCCTAAATATCCTAGTTCCCCAGGATTAAGCAATAATTGGCTCAGGCTCTATCTTCTTTCCTACCTATTCTCATTCATTAGGGAATATCCTCTACTACCCATAATTTAAATACACTAGTGGTCTATTTTGTCTCTATATTTCTAGGCTTGACCTTTTCCCTGAGCTCCAATCTGCTATATCCAACTGTCCATTTAAGATCTCTACTTTCGTTAAAAAAAAATAAACTATTTTTTTTTTTTTTGTGAGGAAGATCAGCCCTGAGCTAACATCCATGCTAATCCTCCTCTTTTTGCTGAGGAAGACCAGCTCTGAGCTAACATCTATTGTCAATCCTCCTCCATTTTTTCCCCCAAAGCCCCAGGAGATAGTTGTATGTCATAGTTGCACATCCTTCTAGTTGCTGTATGTGGGATGCGGCCTCAGCATGGCCGGAGACGCGGTGCATCGGTGCGTGCCCGGGATCTGAACCTGGGTCGCAAGTAGCAGAGTGCGCACACTTAACAGCTCAGCCAAAGGGCAGGCCCCCAAAATAAACTATTTTTATATTGAATCAAAGTTATTTTGACTTTACTGACTGCACCAAAAGGTTAATGGAAGTATATCTAAATGAGGTAAAGCAAGACAAATATCTCTAATCACAAAAGTAAGTAAAATGTTTCATTAAGCATTGCTCAATAAGGTACCTATTTTTAGGGTATAAAAATTGTTAGGATAATCTTTTCTAAACCAAATTAATGCTAATTACATACTATTAAAAAATATGTGAGTTTTATTGTTTTGGTATAAATCTAAGGCTTACTACATACTTAAGAATCAACATGAATATAGAAGCCCAAGTTTTAAAGCTCTATAACTCCTCTGAAACTTTAAGAGCTTGAACAAAAGTCATGGTTTTTAAACAATGTTCCACAGGGTCCCCTAGTTCTTTGAAGAAGATATCTCAGGGATTCAGTGGAGGATGAAGAGAAGCCAGCTATGTAGGTTCCACCTCCGGCATCCTCCTCGACTAAAGTATTTTTCTTTTGTCTGCTTTACAAATTGAGCGTTCCTGTAAAATTTGATTGGACAACATTTAGGACTATAGTATATATTATGAGTTTTTGATTTTAAAAATAGATAATCTTCTATAAAACCAGTTAATCCTAATGGCATATTACTTAATGCCATCGCACTGTAAATGTTGACTCTGCTTGAAATAACATTTAAATATGCTGTCCATTGTCAATGAAAATCAGTATTTGGCGTAGAGTGGAAGGAGCACTAGGACCAGGAGATCGTTCTTCAGCCTTCTCCCTTCCGCTGATTAACTCGGTGAACATAACTCATCCTGCGTTATGGGGCTCTTGTGAACATTAATTAATTTAATTCCATGTAAGATTCTGGTCCTATAAGTTTAGTGAGTGCTTGGTGAAGAGCTCAGGGCATCTGTCTTAATTTTGAATTCAAAAGGAGTATATTTGGTGGAAGACAATCTCAGCTCTATTACTTATTTCACTCATTAATTTAACATTAATTTATCAAATGTTTTTTAAGCACATTATGAATACATATCAGTTTTGCATTGATTGGGGATACATTAACAGTAAAATAAATATGATCCCTGCCCTCATGAAGGTTATGTTCTAGAGAGCAACAGACACTAACTAAATATTTTTAAAAATATGTGTGTGCGTGCACGTGTGCATGCACGTGTGAAATTTGGTAAGTACTACGTAAGCGTTACCAGATGACATGATGCTGTGTAGCTCACAGGTGAACTGGAGTGTAGAGAAACATTCAATAATTGGAAAGTTGAACCACTAATAAAAGAAAATAGTTGTATATCATTTTAAGTTACTAAAATCATGATTATTTAAAAATAAAAGCTGCCTTTATATTTAAAGTACAAGCAATAAAGTGTTATTCCAAGAAAACCTCTGGGGGAAGTTATTTTAATGACTATAACAAGATAAATTATAATTGGGCTGTCTGTGGTTACGTGTACTGTGTGCTTTTGAAGCACTCGCGTTGCCTGAGGGTATATTTCTTACATTCTTAATTATTCCTAACAAGTTTTCTTTGGTATTAATTTAAAAAAGTAAGAATGAGGTAAGTCAATTTCAGCTTAGCTCCTTTTCAAAGGATCATTGAATGTAGAAAACACGGAGACTTTACTATATCTAGAAGTTATAATGATTAATGCTTAGATTTAAATATTAAACAAATAAATAAATATAATTGAATACAAAGTAAAGTAAGATTTTATTTTGGTGCTAGGATGTTTGAAGCTCAAATATTTCTACAGTCAAAATCCTAGTACTGTTAAAATTATCCTACTCTCATGCAAAGTCAAACTTTCAGATTTTTCATGTGGAAGTAGAAAGACAACAAATCTATATATTAAAAATTAATCAGAACAATATGTTTTCAGAAGATAATCTTCCTCTTTTTCTGTTGTCTTATTCCAAACACTAACTTAAAACAACGAAATTGTGCTCTTTTTAATACCATAGACATAATCGCTTTTCTAATAACAATATTTCAATTACCTAAAACAAAGGAAATTAACCAAATTATTTTACTTACTAGACATAAGGACTAGGAGAAGGCTTTTTGTCCATGCACCTCATCTTCCTTCCCTCATTTTAGATCTTCATTCTCTGAAGAGAATTCTGAATGAATGAATTGACTTTATTTTTGATCGATGTAGTTAAATGTCAACACATTGTCAGCTTCATTGAAGTATTTTGTCTTTTTTTTGCTTTTTCTTTATTCCTTTTAAGTCTCCATTATTCACTTTTCCATAGGTAGGTAGAGCCAAGGGCCAAAGAGAAAATGTTTATGCTTCAAAAAATTTCTATGTAAAGGCTGTTAGAATTATGTTATAGGTCTATCTGGGCTACATAATATTTAGAAAGAAAATATACATCTGAGGTAGTTTGATCATTCTGATTAAGGATATGTGCATCTTCTCAGCTCAATCTACTATCAGTGACTAAAAATTCATTTTTTTTGGCTTTGCTATATAGTTAGTCATTATACTGTGTTAAATATAAAAACTAAAATTGCTAACGATTTTGCAACATTTTCATATTTTCTCATGGGAGCTAGTGTCCTGATATTAAATTAAAGTTTGAACTTGGAAAGTCTTCAATGTATTTTCCTATCTTATTGCCTAAAAATATTAACAATTACCTTTAATTGTTAGGTGTATGAAAATGTATGTATATTTTTTCCAAGAATTTGAACGTGGAAATCAACTGGATATGTTTGAATCCTGGATCTTCTATAGTCTCTTTATGTTCCCTTGGACAAGCTGTTTAACCTTTTTGTCTCAGTTCCTTCATCTGTAAAATGGGGTAATAATAGTGCCAAAAGAGAGCCAATTAAAATCTCATAGATTAGTATTATGAGCATCATGCGATCTAATGGTTGAGGGAGGAGGAATATTTTAAGGAATTGGCTCAAGCGACTGTGGAGGCTGACAAATATAAAATCTGCACAGGAGGCCAGCAGGCTGGAGATCCAGGGAAGAGTGGCAGTAAAGCAGTCTGCTGTCAGAATTCCCTCTCCTCAGGGGAGGTAGATCTGTTCCTTAAGGCCTTCAGCTGACTGGATGAAGCCCATACATATTATGAAGGGCAATCAGCTTTATTCAAAGTCTACTGGTTTAAATGTTAATACCATCCAAAAAATGCCTTCACAGAAACATCTAGAATAGTGTTTGACCAAATATTTGGGTACTGTGGCCTGGCCAAATTGACATAAAATTAGCCATCACATCAGGCTAAGACATAATATTATCCTATAAATTTTATCTCTTGCTTCTCTCAGTCAAAATTATGTTGTCATGTTTGGTTTATTTTTAGGGGAAGATTTGCCCTAAGCTAACATCCGTTGCCAATCTTTGTCCTGTTTTTCTTCCTCCCCACCTCAAAGCCCCAGTACATAGTTGTGTATAGTTGTAAGTTCTTCTGGTTCTTTTATGTGAGCCACCACCACAGCATGGCTACTGACAGACTAGTGATGTGGTTCCATGCCTGGGAACTGAACCTGGGCCACTGAAGTGGAGCATGCCAAACTTGAACTGCTAGGCCATCAGGGCTGACTCTGTCACATTTGTCTTTCTTGCTATTTAGTATTCTTTTATATCCATATACCATGAAAAATGAGTTGTGCCTAATATTTGGCTATTTTAGATAATGCTGCTGTGAACAGTCGTTTCCAAATATTTTGGTGCAAAAGTACACAGATTTCTCTATGGTATATATAGAGGAGTCCACTCTCTGCCTCAAAGGCTTATGCATCTTCCAATTTTTAGATTGTGTCAATGTATTCTAAGGAGGTGGTATTGATTTATACTCCTATGGGCAATAGATAAGATCTCCAGTTGCTGTACAATCTCACCAACTCTTAGTACCATCAGATTTTTATTTTTTGCTAATCTAGTGAGTATGTGGTAGGGTATACAGTTTGCTATGGTTAGTCATGGTTTATATCCATTTTCCCAGCATAATTGTTATTAGCAGCCAGCACCATTCTCAAAACTGTCTCAGTTTAGAGGAGAAAGTTTATGATCAGATGATACATAGTCTTATCCCATTGTACTCTGAATCTGCATTCCCCTGATTAATGAGAATTTTGGTCACCTTTCTTATGTGGATTACACATTTTGAAATCCTCTTTTTCAACATGCTTCTTACATGCTTAGGCCATTTTTCTATTTGATTGTCACATGGAATGAATGTTTGTGCCCTCCCAAACTTATATGTTGAAACCCTAACACCCAAGGTGATGGTATTTGGAGATGGGGCCTTTGGGAGGTAGTGAGGTTTACATGAGGTCATGAGAGTGGAGCCTTCATGATGGGATTAATGGCCTTCTTAGAAGAGGAAGAGAGAGATCTCTCACTCTCTCTGAGTGGAGGTACTGAGGAAAGGCCATAAGAGAACATGGCGAGAAGCTGGCAGTCTACAAGCCAGGAAGAGAGCTCTCACCAGTAGCCCAATTCTTCTGGACTTTGATGTTGGACTTCCCAGCCTCCAGACCTGTGAGAAAATAAATTTCTGTTGTTTAAGCCACTCAGATTATGGTATTTTGTTATGGCAGCCCAAGCTGACTAATACAATTTTCTGCTTTGTTTTTTCCCTTACGATTTTTTCTTTATATACTTTAGATATTGGTCTTTTGTTAATTATAGATGTTTAAAAATATTCTTCTGGGGCTGGCCTGGTGATGTAATGGTTAAGTTCGCACACTCTGCTTTAGTGGCCTGGGGTTTGTGGGTTCAGATCTCAGGCACGGACCTACACATCACTCACCAAGCCGTTCCACATACAAAATAGAGGAGGATTGGCATGGATGTTAGCTCAGGGCCAATCTTCCTCATCACAAAAAAGAAAAAAATTATTCCACTCTGAGGCTTCTGTTTACATTCTCTTAATAGTTTCTTCATATACATATAAGGTTTTAGTTTTAGGAAGCCAAATTTATCAGTAATTTCTTTATGTAATTTTTAGTCTTTCCTACTCTGAAGGCTTGACTAAATTTTCCTACCTGATTGTCTCAAAATATTAAGTATTACCCTTAATTTTTAGGTGTATAAATATATTTTTTCCATGAATTTTTCAGAGTTCTTTTCATATTTAATTATCCTGGATTCCTTTCTCTTCCTCTTGGTTACATTTTCTTGATCTTTTTAAAAAGATTATGTCTTCATTTTCTTACTTGAGCATCCCCAAAACATTTATTTAAAAATCCTAACAGTCTTTGTCATAAAATTATTTTTATTTTGAGAGAATGCATGTACTTATTGTAGATTTGTTGAAATAACTCTATTAGTATTGGTTTCTATTAGTAATTTAGAATTTTAATGTCTAGCATCATTTGAGCAAGTTTTATTTTCCAAATTACCGTAATTTTATTCCTCTATTTCCTTGTTCCCTTTGCTTCATTACCGGCAATTTTGCCTGTATGCACCACCCCCTCTCACCCCATCCTGGGTTCTCAGCAAGAGAACTGTCTTGGGTCTTCCAGCTACCAATCCACAATTCAATTCAGTGCGTAATCTTAAACCTCTGCCTGTTCCTCCCCTGTCTCTGTTCCACAGTTTGACAATGAACAATAGATAGAGCCAGACATTGTTTTACTATATTTCCAGAATCTTTTCACAAGTGAAGAAACCCACCCTACTTCTTAGCTAAAAGTAAATAACCACAGAAAGAGTGGTCCTCTGCAAAAGCTAGATTTGGGGCCCTTTCTGCTTCCGTACCCAGTGCCCAGAAGTCTTATGGCTCTACTCCTGATAATTTCTTTGCGTTTCTGCTCAATTTCCTGGCCATGAAAATGTAAATTTTATTTTTTAAATAGACTCTGATGCCTTTTTATGCTTTATTTTTCATTGATTTTTATTTGAGCAGAAAAATATATCAGAGTATCATCTTCCTAAGCTATTCTGGCTCAAAGTCTGGTCTTATTTTTTAATAGAAGGTATTTTTATTCAGAAATCAATTTCAATTAGAAATTGAAAATACGAAGAAATATTTTCTAATCCCTCAATTTCATGATGTTAATCTTCATCCTTTGACCTCTCTTTTGTAAGGTATAGATGTGTCGCTATGTAGCCTTCCCAAATCTCTCACTTACCCACCAACCAGATATGTGCTCTCCTGATCGGTGCATGGTGGGGAGGATTTATTCTTGCTTCCGCATAAGGACTCAGGTAGAAAGAATGGGGATCACCAGGAGGCATTTTTGTTTTGAAGAAAGGAATTATCACTTTGAGCCTGTTTTAAATAAAACATTCTTGGCTCTTAGCAAACATAGAGACATAATGAAAACTTTCAGGCATTTTTTTTTTTTTTTTTTTTTACATCTTCAGGTACTAAGAGATATTATTTTCTGGTTTCTAGAGAATAGAAACTGATGGAAATCTCCTTTTTTAAAAAACAGATGCAGGTTATATATAGAAAAATATAGCTCATGGATTATTCCTAAATTTTAATTTTGTTCTATCACTTTAAATAATATGAACAAATGCAATGTGATACATTTATACTTACCCTCCAGTAAGTGGATGTTTCTAGTCTGAAGGGAAAAGTATCACATTTTTAAATTTTATAGCATCCATGAATTCCATGATTTTTGATGCTAATTCAAAAAACCTAATATAATATCTTATTATGTTAGACAAAATAGAAATATGTTTTTCTTTTACTTCTTAGGTAAAAATATAGATGTAGAATATCACATCTAATTATCCACAAAACTCATTTGGTCTTTTATACTCTTGTTAGCCCTGTAGTAATAAAGCTTACTACATAAATCAGTCAATCACTTCCAAGTTTCAATTACCTAGTTTTAGTTATAGTCAACATAACAGAAATAGAATAGAGTAACCGTATATGTTTAACAGGTGCACTTTTAGGAATTAAGTAATATCAGTAGTTACTAAAACAGTTTTTAGTAACTGCTAATTTAGTAACTCTTAATACCAATTTTTTTAATGAAATTTTGCTTATATGCTGTATCTAGAAGCAGATACATAGTTTGTATATAATTATTCCCAGAAATGTATAAGAAATTACTATTATTTGTTTACAAACCAAAACACATATTAAAGTCAATGGATTTGGGATCATTCATTCTGTAGGGTTTTAAGTACAAATGGTACACTCCTGACTTGAAACATACAGAAGAATTGTAAACTAGAGCAGTCCAGCTTGCAAACGTTAATTTCATGACATTCTAACATGACTATAAAATTTCTTTAACTCAACATGCATACTTATTACAAAATTCCTTAAGAATTTTTCATCATTCCCCTATGTAGAGTTTGGAACACTTTTCAGAAACAGCAACCATACATTTTGCCATGGTATGACTGATTAATAAAAATGTTTATTAAAAAAACCTTCTTTATAGGATTAAAAAAGTACTAAAAGAAACTAAATCTGTGATTACTCATGTACCAATACTTTATTTTAGAAATTTAAAATTACTTATGAAATAAATACTGTGGAATACCATTTTAAAAAGAGCATTAAAAAGATCTTCTATTTAGGGGCTCTCTCCGTGGCATAGTGGTTGAGTTTGGCCTGTTCTATTCGCAGTTCGATCCTGGGAGTGGACCTATACCACTCATCAGCCATACTGTGGGAGTGACCCACGTACAAGATAGAGCAAGACTGGCATGGATGTTGGCTCAGGGCCGATCTTCCCCAAGCGAAAAAAGGGGAAGATTCGCAACAGATTTTAGCTCAGGACAAATCTTCCTCAGCAAAAAAAAAAAAGAAAAGAAAATGTATCTTCTATTTAAACAGTTGAAATTTTGTCTTCAATATGAGATGCAGTAGCTGATTTCATATTGTGATAGGGATTGGCTATTGAAGAAATTGCTGATTCAAGATGTGCTGTTCAAAAGCAAAGAATCTTTTTTCTTCCACAGACAAGAAAACAGAACCTTTTCAGTAAAAAGTGGCCCTCTAATTTCCTTCACCCTCCACCTTTACTCCTTCCCTTCTTATACACTCTAGTGTAGTTTATCTCTTTATTTGGTGTTTGAAATGGCATATTTAGAGTTGTTTCACCAACATTTACTTATCTCTTCTTCAATGTGTAAGAAGCTTCTCAAATTTTATAGGATAAAAACGAAGCTCTTGACTCTCCTACCCCAACCTGATCTTCTCATATTAGAATTCACCATCATTCACCTGATTTTTCAACCTGGGAACAGTGTTAGTGCCTCTTTTTCAAAACCCAATTGCAATTCATCACCAGGTTTTGTCAGTTCTACCCACCATTCCCCGCTAAAAAATATTTCTCGAATTCATTCATTTCTTTCCAACTCCACTGACGGTCCCTGGTTCACGATGTTACCACTATAATAGCATTGTAGCCTACCTCACTTTCTTCATACTCGGTCTTCTCCAATCCATTCTCACAAGAGCAATTCGGATGACCGCACTTTTCTGCTTACATCCCTCAATGACTTAGCACTTTTAAAACAAACTCCAACCTTCTTAGAAAGATCACAAGTCCTTGAATGCACTAGCTAGTTTGCAGTCTTCCATCCTCACTCTCTTCCAGCAAAACAGACTTCCTGCCTGGCTCTCTATTCTTAGAACACTGCATTCTAGTACTACTTCCAGGCAAATGAATATCCTGATCCCCCTCCCTGGAATGTTCTTTCCTCAGATGTTTGTTCGAATGGCTCATTCTAATCTTTCAAGTCTCAGCTCTAAGGTCACCTCTTTGGAGAAACCTTCCTTGATTACCCTATCTAAAGAAGCTCTCCCTGTTCTCTCTCCTTATAACCCTATTCTTTTTCTTGAGAGCATTCAACACGATCCAAAACCAATCCAATTATTTGTTTCTTGTTTATGCTCTTAATCTCAGTTAGAATATAAATTTCATGAGTGAAAATATTTATCTATGTTATTCATCATTTGATTCTGGTAGCTGATATAGTAGCATCATGCTAGTAGGGGCTCAGTAAATATTTGCTACTTGTTTCTATTTGGAGGCTGCATAGCATAAAAGCTAGTACCACACACCTTGGAATCACAGCAACCTCATTTCAGGTCCTTTTTTAACTTTTGTCCTTGGGCAATTGGCTTAGCCAATTTGAGCCTGATTCTTTTTGTTTGTTTTTGTTTTTGCTGAGGAAGATTTGCTGTGAGCTAAGATCCACTGCCAATCTTTCTCTTTTTGTATGTGAGCCTCTGCCACAGCATGGCCACTGACAGATGAGTGGTGTAGGTCCATGCCTGGGAACCAAACCCGGGCCGCCAAAGCAGAGTGTGCCGAACTACCACTAGGCAACCAGGGGTGGCCTGAGCCTAATTCTTCATCCTGATTATATATGTTAAAATAATGATCAATAACATTTATAGAATCTTTGACATTTGTAAAACATTCTGTTGGAGATTTAAATGGATCAATTATTTTACCTGTTACAATAATCCTATGATGTAGATATTATTAACATTCGCATTTTTTAGGTGAAGACTGAGTCCAACAGAGTTAGTAACTTTCCGAAAGGCACATAGCTTACAGTCTTATTCCAGAGACCATACTCTGAGAATGAAGTGTGATGCTATCCATGGTGATGGTGGTTATTATGGCTATCACTGAGCCAAGAAAGTATTACTAAGACTGGAAACTACTTGAGTTACATTCTTTTAATGAAAACTCAAAGTTTTAACAGGCATGCGACGTGAGTTCTGGGGCCTTCTCTGTATTTTCCTGCACACCTGATATGAATCATTACACCTGGTTTCTTGATATCAGATCAAAAAACTTCTTTTGATTGTGCACCATCCCTTAAGTATGATTTTCACTTTTCACATCACTGTCTTAATTAAATCTTTTGAAGTTCAATAATATTTACATAATCAGATTTTATTTTCTCAGATTTTTTGACATCTTACAAATGAAGTAAGCACTCTTATTTAAAAATGCACATACAGCCATTACATCTCATCAGAGACTACATATTCCCAAGAAAAAGTGAAGCAGTTAAAAATTTAAATTTCAAATAAATATTTCATTTTTTGGATATACTTGTGTGTTTCAAAACACTGAAGCTAAAATTATTGAAATAATAATTGAATAATTCCCTACTTGACTGTTTCAGGTCAAAGACATATTTTCTGTATCCAGTTAGAATTTATTTCACTCTTGTTTAAGCTGTTATAGTAGTTTATTCACACCACTTAACCTATCATCAATTGGGAACTGTTATGGTGTTTTGTTTTGTTTATTTGTTTGTTTTGAAATTTTATATTCCCCATTAAATTCTGAGCTCCTCACAGACAAACGATGCACGGCCAGATAGATTAGCTGCATTATGACCAAATGTCTTCCTTCTTGTCATCTTACATTCTCTCTCTCACAAACTCCTAAATGTCTACTGGTTTCCACATTTTCCCTAATAATAAAATATGGAGAAAGTGTAGAATAAGAGGTGATTCATGAAAATCTATCTGGGGCTCATATTTTGGTGCTCTGATAGTCTTCCTGCTGAGAGGGTCTGCTTTCTGGAAGGTGGAAGCTACAATGTAGGAATGTAAAGTAACAGAACAAGTCACATCAAACAGTAAGTAACATTCATAAGGTATTTAACTGGGTTTTCAATACAGGCAGTTAAGAGACACAACTTCAGGTCTTGCCCTGACAATCTCCTTTTGCATTAGCCTCTGAGTTAGAAACTTTTTCCAAGTATACCATGACTATTAGTGAGGGCAGCAACAGAAAGAATGTAAAATAGTCATAATTTATCAATGATCACTCTTTTCCCTGTCTACACCTCCTCCCCCCAGGGCAAATTTTGAAGGACAGCTACAAAGGACCATATTTTATCTATTATGATCCCAATAATATTCACTGACTAAAACTATTTCTTTACTATAAATAATTTTTCCTGTAATTACAGACCCAGCTTTCTCTTCAAATAATTTATATCTAATGTAATGCTTGATTGGTGATGATAAAATTGGCGTATGCAAAGCACCTCATGAATTACAGTGGTGCAGAAATTTCAGCCCTGTGCCTGAGTACAACCACCTTAATGAATGGAGCATGTCCTTTGTAGTGTGTTCAGTAAGTATTTACACACGTTACCTCCTTTAATACTAGCAAAAAAATTATGAAGTAGGTACTGTTTTAACCCCATTTTACAAATGAGAAAATTGAGGCTTTAGAGAGCTTACATAACAGTAAGTGATAGAACCAGGATCATTCCAGATTCTTTCTGACCTCAAATTCTGTACTTAAGTCTTCACCATCACTTGTAGTGCTTCTCCATTATAAACTGCAATAAATTAGGACTATATAGACGGTTTTATCTTTCAGTATCTTTCAAACTTTCCTGGAATCATATAATTATGATATATAGTAACACACAATATGTAGATACGTGAAATGAAGCAGATTGGAAGAAAGAATGTCAATACGGTATACTCCACTATTCTGTAGGGGGAAAATACCAGAGTTCTGTATTGGCTGTCAGAATTATTATAAATGGAGTATGCTTTCTTTTAATCCTTATGATGTAATAGCATTCTTTACCAATTTCCAACAGTTTCATTCTAGTGCGTGTGTACATTCTCCACTTTGCTGCCTCTGGGCTTTCATTATTTTTCTCTTCATTAACATCACAGTCCTTATTGGGGGGCTGTGTTAGGATGTGTTGGTGGTGTGCTTAGCACTAAGAACCCATGGGTGAATGAAATATTGCTTCTGTTTTCAGAGATATTATAGGCTAATAGTGAAAAACGACAGATAGATATGTAGTATTCAATGAAAATAAGTATTAGGTCGTAGAGAACTGTATATGACATCTTCTTCATTGCACACTCCTCCAAGAATCAGGCACGGAGACGAAGGAGGAGGAGAAGAGGAGGAGGTAGGAAAAGCATCAAAGCCAAGCACTTGCTCAGATTCAAATGATCTTCCAAAGTGTAGGTCAATTTTCACCTTCTCCACAATATTTTCTCTGACACCCCACTTGAAAGTCGACCTTCCGTTATCTGAACTTGCATAGTTATTTTGTGTTGGTTAGCATATATTATTGCTATGCATGACTTATTTTCTCTACTAGATTGGAAAATATATGTTATATACTCCATTTATTTCCTAGAATAATAGCATGGCTACATTAACTCAATAGACGTCCAATGCGTATATTTTGACTAACGAAATAAAATTACAATTAGAATAAATATAATCATGGAATGTCTTATGACATCATCTGTCAAATCTTATCATTCCTTGAGCTCTTCCCTCCACCTCCCAAAAAATACAATTTCCGTTATTGAGACTTTCTGACTTTCTTCTCTCAGATGTTTCATTGTCCTTCCTGACTATCATTAACAATGTATTTGCAACCTTTTTAAGCATTCTATATTTTGCCTTGCGTTTTATTGATCTCATACTGCATGGGATACAATATATTTACACATAACAAGGATCTATCTAGTATATTATTAGTTAAATTTGTATCCTGTGTTTTACCTGATTGTTTATTTGTTTTTAACCCCCTGGGATACGTTCAAGTGTCATGAAGATGCATACATCCAGTGAATTGAGTTAGGAACATTTTTCTTTCCTTAAGATGATGACACTAATTAAAGTCATAGTTTTTCACTGATGGCTTTTAAATCATCCAAATGTTTATTTCCAGATTTCCTCTAACGAATAGAACAAAGGAAATTATTTTCAGATTGGCAAATAACAGTAATGGTTTCAAGCACTCTATTTAGTTCGTGCTACACATATTTATCATTTTCACATACTATTTTGCAGTTAATTATTATATATAATTATATATATATATATTATTATATATATATATAAAATTATATATAATTATATATAATTACCCACATACTATTTTGCAGTTAATTATTTAGAACAGTAGGCTTCCCCCGCCCCCAAATAGAATAAACTAATTTCAATTTGCCTTCTAACTAGAAATAACTGCTAATAATATGGAAATTTAATGAACACAGGGCAAGAATTTTTCCCGGAAACTACTTCCATTATATTCACATAATATTCTTTAAAAACTACTACATTTCAGAGTTCTTTGGTAATGGAGGAAAGAAGTCATCATAATTTCACATAATCATGCTGTTTTTCTAAATAGTTGGTGACTGTGACAGGTCATTTTTAATCCAGCTAGCTGTTTACATTATGTTAATGTGAAAAACCCCAACTACGAATTTCCTAGCTCTTTGTGCTCAAATAATGTTTGTTCTTAAATAGCTTATTTCTTGATACACCAGCAAAACAATTTTAATCAGTTTATTGCCTATATCAATGTACTTGAACAGCAGGACAGAGTTGGTTTTAGGAAGTAGAGCGAAACTATCTTCAGTCTATTTTTTGCATTGGGTCCTGGAACATGTATAAGAATTGGGCAATGAAAGCCTTGTCACAGCATGGCCAGGCCCAGAGGCACAAATGAGAGCTGAAGCCTCTAACCTCAGCAGGAACAATTCGGGACAAGAATTTGCAGACACCACTGATGGCACGCTTATAGTGTCTGCACTGCTCATTAGGAAGAAAAACAGATGAGCATACTATATCAGCCAAAAATTTTGATAAGGAGAAACTTACTCCTGCAAATAATTTGAATCTTCACAGGTACATTATTTTACTCTTTTAGCTGGAGGTGGGAAAACACACACAGGCACACATATGTGTATATACACATGCACATAATTCAAATTACTTACCATCCTATACTAAAATTGTCCAATTAATCAGCCCATCTCCTTACTGGATTGCAAACTTAAGACACAGCTCTCATTATTTTACATTGTTTTATCTTTAATTGCAAGCTCTGTGCCTAGCAAATAGTTGGGAATGAAAATACATCAGTAGATTTGAGAGAAACTAAAACCAAGAAGTCATAGAAAGAAAATTTCCTTCCCTGGTGTTCAGAGAAATGATGCTCAAGAGGTTAACCAAGTCTGTGTGGTCCTTATCTCTGGAAATGTAGCACAGTCAGTAGATCGAAAGAGGTGAGACTCTTGAGCCACATCAGCCTGTTCCCTCTACTGCATCACTTCTCTCTCCTCTCTTTCTTGCTTATTATCTTTGCAGATGCTCTGGGTACCAAATATTTTCTTCATTGAAACATTTTTAAACAAATATGTAATGTTGATCCATTGTAACCTATAGAAATAGATATTTACATAAATCCGAATACAAAAGAGCAGTTTTAATTTATAAGTGTTCCTTTAAGCTGGCATGGTGACTGGGCTAGAAGAACAATGTCTGTGCAAATCAAAGGTGGACATAGCTCCCCCAAACCAGCATCTTGAACTTTATCCTGTTCCTCAAAACTCTAAGCCTGCCTCTGCACTGGTGCAGGGTTCTAATAATCAGAAAATGTATTGAAAGTCATGTGTTGTTGGCCTGCTTTCTACGTAGAAAAGGGTGTGGAAGACCAAATATATAGTTGAATATCTCAGATGTAGGAAAAAGAAATATATCACATCATTCAACATACAGGAGCAAAAGTATAGTGAAGCTTAGAATTTAAAGAAGCAGTTTGACTCAAGAACCAGGAAAAAAGTTAAAAAGCTGTCACAAGCGTTAAACAATTTTAATACAATGCTACTTGGATTGCAAATAAATAACCACATTTTGCTCAAATTGAAAAAATATCGGACAAACGTTGTCTCGGTTACTATTGCTGTCACAAACCACCCGGAAATGCAGTGGCATAAAACACTTTTTGTGTTATGCTCACAAATGAGGGGTCAGGAATTTGGACTGGGTGCAGTAGAAATGGCAGGGGTGGTTGTCTGTACTTTGATGTCCAGGGACTCAGGTGGAAAGAAAGAAGCCTAAGGGTCACTCGCAGCTTGGGGTCTGGAATCATTTGGATGCGCATTTTTTCACTCACATGTGTGGAAACTGGGGGATAAGCAAATGGTGTACTCAGCTTGGGACACTTAGACAGGGCTTTCCAGGTGGCTTTGGCTTCTCACAGCATGATGACTGGCTTTGAGGGCATACAGAGAGTGGTGGTTCCAAGCAAGCCAGATGGAAGTTGTATGGCCTTTTCTGATGTGTCATTGAGAGTCAAAGAGTGTCACTTTTGCTGGATTCTATGGGTTACAAGCAACTGAGCTCAGATTCACAGAGAGGGGACATAGACATCACTTCAAAGTGTTGGCACTGGTGATCTGTTTTCCACCGTCAATTAGCAGATAGACTAAATCAATAAAATCTTCTGTATTATCTTAAATAGAAGGGTAAACATTTTAATACTTGCAATTAGAAAAAACATATATAAATTTTTATTAAAAATACCAATAGCTAATGTTTCTAAACTAAATTTTAAAGGAGAATTTAAGACTAGTAAGAAGTGCTCACTTTCTTCCTATATTATTCTTCTGGGAACTTTTTCAAGAGTGATGTTGCTTTATTCCTGCTCTTAAGCAGCTCTCTAAACTTTGATCCAGCACTTTCTATTAACTCAAAATCTGTGGGGCTGTCTCAACAGTAGGATGATCTTCTGAACTGGCTTATGAGCAGCCTCAGTTCCTTGAACTTTAATAACCTCCCCACTTAAAGACTACTTAGTAGTCTTTCATCAGAGACCTGCCTTTCCACTTACAGACTTGAAAAGTTCCAATAATGTTTTTAGGAGCTAAAAGTCAGGTGAGAAGAAATATATCATCAAGCGATTGTTGCCTTGAAATCACCCAGTAGGAGACAGGGTTTCTAAGAAATTGTCTGGAATTAATTGCACATTTTTATTCCCCTTTACAAAGAGAGGTAGTGATACCTATGGTAGGTTAATACTTCCACTTGAGAGCTAAATAAAAGGAACAATCTTTCTGAACTTGGCAAAGCATAACAATTAATTTTGCCTGTTAGGATATAAATTAAACGTACAGCTACTAGTTAGCCTTTGAAAGCAAAAAGCTAGTCATTCTTAAATGGGTGCCCATGTAGGGTGCTCACGAAATACCAGATAAAATGGGATCTCTTCATTACCTGAATTAAAATTCATCTTTATCTCCTTAAATCTTATCAACACTTCAGAGTCCCATTTAAAAGTCAACTGCTCCATGACACCTTCCACATTGACTCCAATGTGGTGATTTTGCTTCCTTTTCCCTTCATTTTGCAGTATATATATGGCACTTTTCACAATGTATCCTAGACATTGGGTGCATATATTGTATTTCCTCTTTAACACTTAAACTCATTGGATAGCTTTCACAATTTTGTAAGGCATAAATTACAGTAGTTGAGTGGAAAAAGTACTTTTAATGCATTTGAAATGAATAGATGTTGCATTTGGTGCACAAAAAAATAACTGTATTTGCTAAGTAATGTTGTCTCATAAATAGAATGGAAAAGACCATGCTTGCTTGCCTCTCTCTCTCAAGCACACGCCCACATACCCTCCCCTCCATATACAATTTGTATTTACATCTGCTATGGACCGAATGTTTTTATGGTACCCCCCAAATTCGTATATTGAAGCCCTAATGCCCAATGTGGTTATATTTGGAGGTGGGGCATTTCAGAAGCAATTAGATTAAGAAGATGGAGCCCTCATGATGGGATCAGTATCCTTCTAAAAAGAGAAGACACAAGATCTCTCTCTCTCTCTGCCACTCAAGGATGCAGAAAGAAGGCAGCCATCTGCAAACCAGGAAGAGTCCTCCCAAGACATCGAATTTGCAGACACATTTATCTTGAACTTTCCAGCCTCTGGAACCATGAGAACTAAATGTCTGTTGTTTAAGCTACCTGATCTATAGTACTCTGTAATAGCAGTTCAAACTAACACAACATCTCTATTTATAAACACATATTTTATAACTTTTCTGCTTAATCTGTATAAAAATATGGAATATAATAGAATGATTTCTATGAGTAAATGAGTAAAAATGTAGCTACACCACATACTTTTTTTTAAAAAAAATTACGTTTAATATAAATAAGGGTGTTACGACTTGCTTTGCAAGAAACAGCGCAAGGCAGAAATAGCCTCCATGAGAGTGAGTGTGACATGTCAATGTGTTCAGTTAGAACATGGTGGTGGTTAAGATATTTCCTTTTTCAACTTGCCTTTCATATGATAAAGACTTTACTGATAATTCCCTTTAAGAGTTCCTGAAGCTAAAGTAATTTTGAGAGAAATATTGTTCTTATTTTTCTGATCTTCTTAAGGGAATCCTCCGATCCCAGCCTTTCTTGCTGTCTCCCCATGCTATTTCTTGGTCTGCCCACTTTAACATTTCCTTTGCTCCTCTCATGGCTGCAAAGAAAAAAAATACCAAAAAAAAAATACCTGAGTGACAATACTATTGGTGAAAATCAGTGTTGTATATTACAGACCTAGAGAACAGGATTTTCTCAGAAGTTCTACAAACATCAGGTCAATGATAAAATATTGTGGAATTTTTGAATTTTATTTGTTGATAAATGCTATACACAATTTAAAAATCAGTAAACTCAATACATGAAATGAAGTGCTACAAAATGTAATATCTAAAATACATGATAACCAACCAGAACTATAATTAAAAATAGTTTCCTATATATCTTCATTAACTGGTATGTCAGTCACATGTCTTTCAGTTTTCCTGGGGCTTAGAATATTTAATGGGGTAAGATCCTAAAATCTGTTATTTTACAATTAAATTTAGTGTTGGCTTCATGTTAAACAAAATTATTATGAATATATCAAATTCTTACTCTTTCATTTAGTTTTTGTGTTATAATAGAAAGCATTCAAAAAATGTTTTGTGTTTTTTCACATTAGACTATCCCAATTCTAATCTCATCTCTGTAACTTATTGTGAGACATTAGGCCATCACTTCCTATCTCTGACTTGGTTCCTTGATCTAAAATAATAGGATAACAAAATTTATCTAATCAACTATTAACCAAATGGAAAAGAAATATATATATGTATATGTTTGTCTACACACACACACACACACACACAAATCCTCAGACATCTGTCCTTCCTTTGTCTCTCCAGATCTTACATATTAGATCCTTTCCTCCTTCGTCTCTTATGATATATACAATAGACTCATGATCATTCCTGGGATATTTTCTTTAATATCCCTTGCATTTTCTTTCTTTTTACTTGTTTCTAAAACAATTGAGAGATTTCTTTCCTCTCTATCTACTTCTCATATTTTTTTTTAGTTTAAAATTTCTCTAAAAACCCATACTATTACAAAATTCTTCACAGATCTCTTATACCAGAGTATTTTCATTTTACTCTATTTTAAGTAAACTGCATATATAATCTTCCTCAATATCTGTCTTTATCACATCATTGCTTTAATTTCTGTAGCAGCTTATTACATTGGTGAAATCTACTGAAAAATAAGTAGGATTTTATATTAGAAGACAACAATCTTAGGTGAGACAAGATTTTCAAACCTAAATTTCCCCTTCAGTATATTAAGGAGAATAATGTCTACCTCAAAATGCTTTAAAATTAGTTAAATATGAATATATGTATAGAAATTATTTTTCAAATTTGAAATGATAGATGTGTATATGTATTTATGTAATAATGAAATAAACACATCAATCTGGTTAACTTCTTTCTTGTATATTGTCAATTTATTATTTTCCTTCATGCTCTAGTCATATGTTGAAAATTGGCTCCCCCAAAATTCCCTAAATATTACTTGTTTTTATAATCTAAATTCTGTACTACTCATTCGTATGTAGTGTACTGGGATCTCATTAATAGTAAGATCCAAATTTTCCTTGCTCTTTGCCTCCATTTATTAATGCCAAATCTCCAACTCTCCCAATATCTTAACACTATGATGTGACATGCCCAGAAGGATGTTTTATTTATGTTCATGAACAATTTTCCTACAGCAGCCACTGATAGTGTGTGCAGTTCTGCCTGGTATTTATTGTTTCCTGCCACTCCTCCATCTCTCCAAGTTTCCACTCCTTCTCTGTTTCATAGAACAGTCCCCACTGGGCCCTCCAATGACAGAATTAAGTGCTGTCTGTTGAGCATTCATTCTCTCTTCTTCCAGTAAATGTCTTCCTATTTTCCTTGGAGAACCACCCATCTCTGAGCAGTGTGATTTTGGAGGAGCCAATTTTACCTCCACCTCAGAGGTGAGCACATGGCCAAGTGTGGCCACAGAACAACATACACTCCTGGCTGAAGTGACAAATTAATTTATAGGCCTGTGTCTTAGAGTTAGTTCAGTTCTAATCCTGGGGCTTTTGCTGGAAAGTGTGGAGAGATACGCCCTCAATTCACCTGGTCTTGAACTTGGGAAAACAATAGCCTTGAGTCTACTGCTGGTGACAGTAAGTGAAGCCAACTCTGAGAAAAGCAGAGACAAGAGATGGAGAAAGACTAATTCCTTACAATGTTGTGTGATCCTGCAAAACAAACAGTGTGTGAAAGCTTTTCAGCCACTGTATTTTTCAGTTACATGAACCAAGTCTTTCTTTTTTTCTATCTAAAACTAATTTAAATTGGGTTTTCTGTGACTTACAACTAAAATAACCCTAAAATTCAGTTACTGTATTGCCATAGTTTTACCATTCATCACATTCTGATGATATCTTAGAGAAAAAGAGTAGGAAAAACAATTCTTTCCACATTGTTTAACTCTCAGAGTGTTGTTTCTACTCTAAATTTATAAAGACTCAGATAAAGTAGTTCATTCAATTTACCTTTTCAGTGCCTTCTATGTCAGGGATCCAGACATGTATCCAAGAGCTAGATGGTTTTGAATTCCTTCTATGCACTGACAAGGAAGTTTGGGACAGGTTCGACATAGTGAGTGTTTCATCCCTTTGGATGAGTTCTCTCTTAATATACTACAAATGTTCTTCTGTTGAGCTCTCCTCATGAGCTTGTTCAATTTATACTAGATATAGACTGAGTTTTTATTTAATTTTTAATCAGGCAACTTCTCAGCCTCTACACTTTTCTAGACATATTTGAATCTCTTATTGATTTAAGCCATGCTTGTTTCCATCTGTGTTCTTTTACATGTGTCTTTCTTGCTACCAAAATGTCTTCCACATTCTGTACTGGTCTGTATAATAGAGTAGCTATTTAAATCTAAATTAAATAAAATTAAAAATTCAATTCCTAGACAACCCCCCAGCTGGGAGAAAATATTTGTAAATCATATACCCAGCAAGGGGTTAATCTCCGTAATATATAAAAAACTCACACAACGGAACAAGAAAAAAGCAAACAACCTGATCAAAAAATGGGCAGAGGAAATGAACAGACATTTTCCCAAAGAAGATATACAGATGGCCAATAGACATATAAAAAGATGTTCAACATCACTAATCATCAGGGAAATGCAAATCAAAACTACACTAAGATATCACCTTACACCCATTAGAATGGCTATAGTCACCAAGACAAAAAACAACAAATGTTGGAGAGGATGTGGAGAAACGGGAACCCTCATTCACTGCTGGTGGGAATGCAAACTTGTGCAGCCACTACGGAAAACGGTATGGAGATTCCTCAAAAAACTAAAAATAGAAATACCCTATGAGCCAGATATCCCACTACTGGGAATCTATCCAACGAACCTGAAATCACAATCCAAAGAAGCTTATGCACCCCTATGCTCATTGCAGCATTATTCACTATAGGCAAGAAGTGGAAGCAACCCAAGTGTCCCTCAACTGACGATTGGATTAAGAAGATGTGGTATATATATATACGATGGAATACTACTCAGCCATAAAAAAAGACAAAATTGTCCCATTTGCAACAACATGGATGGACCTGGAGGGTATTATGTTAAGTGAAATAAGAAAAAGAAAGACAAACACTGCATGATTCCACTCATATGTGGAAGATAAACCAACACATGGACAGAGAGAACTGTACGGTGGTAACCAGGGGCAAGGGGGTTGGGGGGGTGGGCACGAGGGGTGAAGGGAGGCGTTTATATGGTGACTGACAAACAATAATGTACAACCAAAATTTCCCAATGTTATAAACTAAGATATCTATAAAAAAAATTCAATTCCTCAGCCTCGCTAGTCACATTTCAAGGGCTCAGTAACCACAGGGGTCTAGCAGCTACTGTTTTGGACAACACAAATATAAAACATTTCCATCATTGCAGAAAGTTCTATTGGACAAAACTATTCTAGATCATGTTTCAGAACCTGGTTTCAAACAAAAATCACATTTTAAAAATGTAAATTTCTGTGTTATACCCCAAACCCACTGAGCCGGACTCTCTGGGTGTGGGTAGGTATTCTGATGGCCTTTATTGTTTTAAAAAAAGAAAAGTTGATAAGAATTTGAGGCTACCTCCGCTGAGGCTACCTTCCTTTGTTGGGAATGGCACTAAGGATGTCCATCCCACCTCAGATATCACCTCCTCTGAAAATAAACTAGCTGGCTAAATTTACTATTTGGTAATTTCAAATGTTCCCTGTCACTCTTCCTCCAGTACTCAGTTTCAGCTGGATACTACACAAAGACTAAAATCTAAATGTCATCAACTTGTTTTTTATATGCCAACTCAACCATTATTACGTGATCTTGAGCAAATCACTTAACCTCCTGTATCCTTTTCTTCACATATAAGTAAATGGCAAGTGGATATGAATTAAATTATCTTTAAACTTCAAGCACCTACCATACCTGCTTTCAGTATCATCTTTCTTAAAAGATATCCATTACTGTTCTGCCTTTTTTTGCTGAAAAAATATTTTCAAATTTAATTGAATACTTATTTTTATTAATATGCATATGATTTTTAGTGATTAATGTAGTGTTTCTTGAAGACACATAGCTCCAATGAGAAGGAGGAAATGAGAAAAAATACAGAAGTGGCAAAAACTCAAAATAAAGAAATAAGAGAAGGAGAAAAATTAAAAAAAATGAGAGGTAGAATTTTATCCTGTAGTCTCTGCTTTTCTCCATCTTCTAGTTCCTGAGTAATATCCTTTTGGTCATTCACAATGAACTAAATACATTTTATTCTTCCTCTTTGAGATAATAACCCCAAAGGTGACCATTAATAAGAGATAGGGTGATTTTGATGATTATATGTTGCATCTCATGTCTATCTTATCCTGTTTTATATGCTTGGTTGTTAAAGTCAGTGTATGTAGACAATAGACAAATAAAAAAGGAATTTTATAGGTTGAATCAAATAATAAAACCTTAAAGGAAATGTGAAAAAATAGCAATATTATATAATGCATTTCTTTCCATTTAATATTGTAATTCTTATAGATTTTTTATTTTTAGGTCTATGATGTGCAATGCAATTCTGATCCTAACTACCTGGATTCAGGCCAAACTTTACAAGTTAAGGGCACAGACCTCCAAAAGACTGTCCTCACTGGTTGCAAGCTTTGAGGTTCCCAGGTCACTCACACTTCTAACCAACTGGCTACAAATTTGAGGTTTCCCATTACCCCATCAAGTTTGATAACTTACTAGAATGACTCACAGAACTCAGGGAAGCATTATATTTATGATCACAGTTTTATTACAGCAAAAAGGGATACAAATCAGGACCAGCCAAAAGAAGAGATGCACAGAGCAAGGTCTAGGAGGGTACCAAATTTGAATCTTCCATGTCCTTTCCACATCGAGTCGGGATGCATCATCTTCCTGGCACATCAATGTGTAGCAATATGCACAGAGTATTATTGTTAACCAGGGAAGCTCACCTGAACTCTGCTGCTAGAGTTTTTATTGGGGTTTCATTACATAAGCATGATTGATTGAATCATTGGCCATGTGATCGACCTCAGTCTCCAGCCTCTTTCGCCTCCCCAAGGTCAGATTGATGTTATATGTTTCAAAGCCCAACCTTCTAATCCATGGTTGTTCTTTCAGGCATGGCCAGTCCCCATTCTGAGTCATCTAATTAGCATAAAGTCAAGCGTGGTCTTGAAGGGCCCACCATAAAGAACAAGGACACTCTTATCACTCAGGAAATTCCAAGGATTTTTGGAACCATGGACATAAGCCAGGCAAATAATCGTACAACAGATGAAATACTGATTTTATCTATATCTGCATAAATTTTTTTAGAATCTACTTGATAGCAATTTACTTGAATGATGAAGGAATTGTGCAAATTATATTGTGTCATGGTAAATTGTTATCAATATTTATTTCCACTTTAAACAATAATCTTATGGTTGAAAGTAATGACATAAATATTTAGCCAACAATCTTTGGAAGAAATAGTCCTGATTTGTGGCATTTTACACTTTCTGTTGTACAAACTTCAAGCTACAACTTGCCATTTCTAAAGGTGGCGTTGGGCAGAGTTGCACAGGATGCTCGCCAGCTTGTCTGAGCTGGCTCCAGCACCCCACCGGCTAAGAGCACTATACAATTGTAGATTGATTCATATAGCTTGATATATTTCAATGTTTTAACTATCAAAGATTACAAAGAAATAGATATTAATTCAGTTTGTGATCCAGCTGGATTTTAGCTAGTTATGTAAGGTCATGTTTCAGATATTGCTTCCTACTAATAGAGATGGAAAACAGCATCTATACCATTGATCAAGTTTCCTTTCCTGGAATATTCCAAGCTTATCGCTGGTTTATAGCTCTAACAACTCAGAGCTCTAGCTTATAATTATTACTGGCGTTTCTCAATACCACTGAAGGATTTTTTTTTTCTATGCCAATTACAGTATTTGCATTCTTATCTGTATTCCTGGAAAAAAATGCAGTAGGTGGAATTTTGCCTGCAAATGACTTTTTACCTGGGATTCCAGGCACTTCTGGATTAAGGCTTTTAGAGAAATTACTGGAGTCAAGAGCAGGAAGAGATGGTAGACTATTAGAACATTACTGACTTAATTTTCCAAGAATGATTCAAATGTTTTTTGCCTTCCAAATCCCTGTTATTGTTATTGCTAATATTCTTTCTACACTGTTGTCTCTTTTCTAATCAAATCTGCTTTTTTCCTAAAATAACACTTTCTACCTGCATTATTTATTCAGATTGCCTTTGAGTTTTATACGTATATCTACCTCTACGAGTCTGTGATTGTTAATTTTATGTGTCAACATAGCGAGGCCTATATACCCAATTTTTGGTCAAATACCAGTATAGATGTTAGTGTGAAAGTTTATTTTAGATGTGATTAACACTTAAGTCAATAGATTTTGAGTAAATCAGATTCACTCCATAATGCGAGTAGGCTGTGTCTGATCGGTTAAAAGCTTTAAAAGACTGAGGTTCTCTTTTTCCTGAACAATGGGCTCACTCTGCTCACGGCCCTCAGAGCCAATTAATCACAATGAGTTAGGGATCAACAAATGAAGTTTTAATTCGATTAGCCGGCATAACCGGGGACATGGTAGACTAATGTCTCAAAAAATCACTTTCAAAGATTACAGAATCTTGAGATAGTTATATAGGGAAAATGCGCAGTAAAGAGCTGGTCCAGGGATGTTGGTCTCCAGGCATGACAGGCTTCATGCATTATATTGTTCCATTCTTCTGTCATCTGTGATGGATACCTTGTAGGTATGTTTCCCTCCTGTGGTCAGCCTGTTCCTGGAAAGAAACTCATAGAACAAAGTCTTTAATTTATCAAGCTATTGGGGAGTACATATGTAAGCGGAGGCCATAAATCAGGAGAGTATGTGAATTTTTTGGAATACACATGCAGAGCAGCAGGTAGTCACACAGAGGAGGGGCTGGGGCCATGTAGTGTAAGAAGATGGCCTCACTTATGTTCACTTACACTCTGAGGAAGAAGGAATTCTGCCTGCTGACTGCCTTTGGACTTGAACTGTAATATCAATTCTTCCCTGGGTCTCCAGACTGTCAGCAGCCTGCCCTACAGATTTCAGACTTGGCAGTCCCCACACCTACGTGAGAAAATACATCCTATTGTTCTATTTTTCTGGAGAACCTTAACTAATACTATGTCCATGAAATAAACAGGTAATTCCCTGTTTATTTCACTAGCAGTACAGCAATACAGATACTCGAGGATAAGGATCAAGTAAAACCTTAACAGACACAGACAACAAACCCATGTACATGTAGCTAATATTAGAGAGCAGGCAATCAGGATTAAATTCATGACTTGTTTAAAAAGAACTTTCGCTTTCATTTTTTTCCTAAGGAGAACTTCTAATAGAATAATAATCCATATACTCCTATAATATACGACACTTAATGTCAATGCAGCATGAACATGTCGGCAACAACATGTATACAAAATGAATCAAGTCTGTAGAGAAAAAACTCATTCCTAAAAATGATAAATGAATGCCATGAATTCATTTAAGTGGCGTGAGCACAATTTCCCATCCTCGATCAGTTCACCTGGATTATCTGAAGCCCTTCATTGTCTGCCAGCTGTCAGACATATTTTTAATTAGGCACTAATGAAGTAATATATGTATGTAAACCATTTAAACCTTGTTCCAGTTTGCAAGGACATCTGTGAGGTGGAAAGTGAGAATCCTTGATCTTTGCCAGACGTTACAAATTATAAAACTATAAAACAGGAAACTCAGGTACTCAGAATGACTCAATTTAAAACAGGGGAGGGTGCTATTAAGAAGGTTAAAAAGGACATTTTGTTCAACTTAGTCAAAAACAGAGGTTTCTTTTCCTCCAATGTTTCTCTGCAACTACAGTTTTGGGCTGTTTTAGTGCCCAAGTGTAATATACAACTAAGTGTCTTTAAGTGTTTTGATGTGTTGAAACTTAGAATTTTAGTAGAATTTTGGGAAAAAGTGTGATTTATTTTGGTTCAATTTATTTCAACAAATGTTATTCTATAATTATATATAACAGTAGCACTTTGGCTCAGAGAAGAAGGAAACTACTATCTACAAACTACCTTGTATGCAGCCAATTCTAAACAATGTTTTTGACTTAATTTTAACTAGAAGATTACTTACAAGTGTTGAGTGAAGTCGGCACGAAAAGAGCTACTCTTAGTCATCCATAGGTGTTAAATCAGCCATTGTGTTTTGGTTTTTTTTTGCAGAGGGAACTCCAGTGCAACTGAGGTCAATGTTAAAGGTAGAAAATAAAGCAGGTTATTTATTTATTTATTTTTTGCTGCGGAAGGTTCACCCTAAGCTAACATCTGTTGCCAATCTTCCTCCTTTATTTTTTCTTTCTCTTTTCCCCCCAAAGCCCCAGTATATAGTTGTGCTTAGTTGTAAGTCCTTCTAATTCTTCTGTATGAGCCACCACCACAGCATGGCTACCCACAGATGAGTGGTGTGGTTCTGCGACCAGGGCCAAATTAACCTGGACCATGAAAGTGGAAAGCACCAAACTTTAACTGCTAGGCCGTCCGGGCTGGCTCAGGATATTTTTTTTTTAATCCCTCACTTTTCTGATTCAATTCTCTGTCCTTGCCAGACTCCCAAACAATTTTAGCAAGTATTAGTTATTTACATATTTATTTTTATTTTAGGTAACTAATGACGACCAATTCACTTTTTCATTTGCTTTTCACTGTCTATAAAATATCACATTCATATGTTTGGCCATGTGACTAGTTGCCTATGACTGAAGGAGATCAGCAAGTGTGTGTGTGAGACCAATGTGAGATCAGAGCATTGCCAGGCTCTGATTGGCTAATTTATGGGGTCCGATCAGCCCAATTGTCACTTAAGTATGCACCTTTAAAAAGAGTTACATCTATGTGCACGTTTTAATGGGAATACTTTACTCAAACTAAACTTGAGTGAACATTAAGAATCATTGCTTTATGAGGCAAAATTCAATGATGGCACCCCTGGCTGCACATTAGAACCAAATGGAAAGCTGTATACAAATATCAATGCCACCACCCATCCCATACCACTGTAAGCTATTTCTGGAAGTTACCCAGGCATGTTAGTTTTAAAAGCACCTCTGGTGTCTCAGATGTGCAATGGCATGAAGAATCTCCGGAAGGTAATATTTGAAAGCCATGATAAAGGACTTAGGAGAAAAGACTATTGTCACTCAAGGAAAAAGAAATTCTGCCTGCAGCTACCTTCCCACTTGAACTGCAATATCACCTCTTACCTGGTCTGCAGCCTTCTGAGTCAGACATATATTAACTACATTCTGTCACTGGCTGTACCAGCCTTTGGTTTGCTCTTCACATCAAGGTGTGATTGTAAAAAACAAATAAAAAATGTCATTTAAATTCCACACACGGAATAAGTATTGTTGTTGATTGGGAGGAACGTGCTCTGGTCTACATGATGACTACCTTTAAATGATGCTTCTGTGGATATAAGACCTTAAATCTCAAATTTAGGTGTGCATCGAGTCACCCAGCCTGCATGGTAAACGTGCATATTCGCAGGTTCACCACTGAGTTTCAGATTCAGCTGATTGGTGTATGTCCAGGAATCTAATTTATAGAAATATGACAGACTATTCTCATTCCAGCAGTCTGTGGATCATTGACAAGCACTGACAAAAGGACTAAAAAAATTCATCCATAATGGAATCTGTAGGGTCACAGTAAATAAGAATTGACTCTTTAAAAATAATTAATATATTCAACATACTAAAAATATGCTATATGGGCCGACCTGGTGGTGTAGTGGTTAAGTTCGCGAGCTCTGCTTCGGTCACCCAGGGTTCACAGGTTTGGACCCTAGGCACGCAGCTATGCATGGCTTCTGAAGCCATGCTGTGGCAGCATCCCACATACAAAGCAGAGGAAGTTGGGCACGGATGTCAGCTCAGGGCAAATCTTCCTCAGCAAAAAAGAGGAGGATTGGCAACAGATGTTAGCTCAGGGCTAATCTTCCTCACCAAAAAACATGCTATAAAACTTTTTTAAAAATCTAAAGAAAAGACATCTCTCAATTCTCAAGATTTTATTCATCTGTGTTCTTTTTGCTTCCATTCTGTCTTCTGAACTTTTCCTCTGCTCTCTTTTTTCCTATTTTCTTTTCCTTTCTTTTTTTCTCTCTTCTCTCTCCTGTCTCATCTCACTTCTTTCTCCTCCTCTCTATATCTAATATTCTTTCTCTCTCAATCTCCAAGGCTATCTGCATCTCTCTTTTTCTATCTGATTGTCTCCCTCTCCCACTGTCCCTCATTGTGTCTCTCCATTCTCCTCCTTTCTTCACCTAATAATGAAGACACCACTTCCCTTCATAAGCCTATCGCCATGGTCCTTGTTACTCTCTCCCTTTCTCTAACATCCTCCACTGTCCCGTTCCCCTCAATCCCTTCAGCCCCAACACACACAATATTTACTTGGCTGACTCCTCCCTTTCTCTACTTGTTCTCTTTCAAACCAGGACTCATCTCCTACGGGAAGTTTTCTTTCACACCTATGTTCAGTGTTGAACACAACCCTTGGTTATTTAACAGAAGCTCAATAGGCATTTGTGTGGAGTGAATTCCTCTCTAGCATTCTTTCTCATAATATACACAATATACACCTACCCTGAGGAGAAAATGGGAATCCAACTCTCTAATCAGCAATAAATTGTTTTATGAATCTGTGTAAAGGGGAAAAAAGTAAGTTGGCACGTAAAAAATGAGAAAGTTTTCCACATGTGGTCATGGAAGTGGGGTATTACAATTATTTTCCTTTTTTTTTTTTTGAAAAACAATTTACAAAACAAGATCCAAAAACAGAAAGAAAGTCAAAGAATGACATAACTTTTGGCTGATTATCAATATGATATTTTGCTGCTTATCTCTCTCTCTCTTTGTCTCTATGCTATTTAATATTTATCTTAAATCTCGTAGATCTTCAGATACATGTTAGTTTGCTTTGCATTTTAATTGTCTAGCATGTCAACATTTATTTGCCAGTACAATACAGCTATCATTATTTAGTTGAAATATGAAATCTTATGACAATAATACTTTTCATTGCATTTTGAAAGACAGAAAAAATGTTATGATGCTAGAACTTCTAGAGAAAATAAAGCAACTCAAATTTTCACTTTGCCAAGGTACATAGTGAGGCAATGTTTCCTACAGACCCTCAGTGTTGACATAGTATTTTATTATGATGTTATGTAAATATATGTGTGTTTGTGGACAGAAAATTAAACATAAAACCATTTACTTCTTGTTTTATATATAATTATAAATCAAAATAAATTTGAAAATTAAATATAAAAAGAGACTAAAAAACAAATTAACAGCATGAAATTAATAAACTAAATTCAGTGATGTCTCTAACAAGTATTTCTATATTTTTTATTTCATTTATTGTCAATCTGCTATTCTGATTTTAAATACAATGACTCTTCTTGTTGAACAAAGAGCTAGTTTTTAAGTAAAACATTGTTTTATTGGACCAATAATATGTATAGTGTAGTCCAAAATGCTGTAAGAAAGTGCAATAAAATAAGCATTCCTTTTCTGAAAACTTCTTCAAAGGTGCTTACATTTATGCATTATAGATTGTAGCATGTTGGTACCTATTGAGATAGGGTCTGCATAATATATCCAAACACAATGTGAATACGATAATGACTGAAATGGCAGAAGTCTTATTGACATCTGCATGCTTCTGCATCTGTTTAGTATAAGATATTAAATTATGAAAAATTTATTTAAATCATCCACAAAACTTTTTTTTACATCCCATTCCAACATTATTTGACCTTCAACTGTTACCGTAATATGATTTAATGCATGGGTATATGTGGTAGACTGAATAATGGCCCCTGAGTACATCCATGCCCTAATTCCTGGAACCTAGGACTGTTACCTTGCATGACAAAAGAGACTTTAAAGATGTGATTAACTTAAAGATCTTGAGATAGGGAGATATCCTGAATATTCCCTGTGGACACTTGTTATGGAGTGAACTGTGTTACCCTCCCCCAAATGCATATGTTGAAGCCCTAACCCCCAATGACTGTGTTTGGAGATATGGCCCATAAGGAGGTAATAAAGAGTAAGTGAGTTTATAAGAGTAGGGACTTAATTTGATAAGACTGGTGTCATTATAAGAAGAGGAAGAGACAGGAGAGAGCTCTCTCCATGCATGCACAGAGAAGAGGCCATGTGAGGACACAGTGAGATGGTAGCCATCTACAAGCCAAGAAGAGAGCTCTCATCAGAAACCATCCCTGACAGCACCTAGATCTTCTATTTCTAGCTTCCAGAACATGGAAAAATAAATTTCTGTTGTTTAAGCCACCCAGCTTGTGATATTTTGTTATGGCAGCCTTTGCTGACTAAAATCCTAAACTCTATCAAAAGTGTCCTAATAAGGGGAAGGCAGAGGGAAATCTGACCACCGAAGAGAAAATAGGAGATGTGATGACAGAAGCAAGAAGTTGGAGAGATGCTAGGGAGGAGTAATGAACCAAGAAATCCAGGATGCCTCTAGAAGGTAGAACAGGCAAAGAAACAAATTCTCACCGAGAGCCTCCAGAAAGAACCAGCCCTGGGCCGGCCCCGTGGCTTGGCGGTTGAGTGCGCATGCTCCGCTACTGGTGGCCCGGTTCGGATCCCGGGCGTGCACTGGCATACTGCTTCTCCGGCCATGCTGCGGGTGCATCCCACATACAGCAACTGGAAGGAGGTGCAGCTATGACACACAACTATCTACTGGGGCTTTGGGGGAAAAAATAAATAAAATTATAAAACAAAGAAAACCTTTAAAAAAATAAAATAAAAAGAACCAGCCCTACTTACACATGGACTTTAGACCAGTGAAACTGTAAATTAATAAATTTGTGCTACTTTAAGTCACGAAGTTTATGGTAATTTGTCACAGCAGCCATAAGGACTTAATGCAGTATGTATTTATCTGTTACTCCCATTTTAGTGCTTTTCTCATTAATTCATGACAATTATAGCACAATAGTCCAGTGTTCTGTGATTTTTAGGATTTCAAAAAACTTCATTTACAAAATAACTTGAGAGTAAGTTATTATTAGTAAAAGTGGAATTGTCACAAAGAAATAAAAAAGTGTTGACTTGGTAATTCAGGAAGAATACAAGAGTAAATGTTGCTTTAACACAAAGACAAAGCAAACTAACAGTTGCCATATACACTATAATCTTATATATGCTCAGGTGGGGCCAATGTTATCTACAACACAAAGACAAACTCAGGCAATGAACAGTTAGAAGTATTTGGTTATATGATGATGACCCACAATTGTCTTATGTGACTTGCATAAAGCTGAATCAACTCATGGTTCAGTTCAATGTTTCATCCAAAATATATTATAATTCCACATCCATGATAGATTGAAAATAAATTTAAATCTTGGCTACATTTTAAACACATTCCAAAGTAAGTGTTACTGTTAACACACAAAAAAACCTTTTTAAAAAATCCCTTTTAGTGTGTATTGATCCACAGCTCCTAACGTCAGTTACAAAGATGACTTTGGTTTCTGTCAGTTAATAATTCTCAATTTCCCCTAATTTCTGTCAAACCTAGTTCATGATGACACTTGTGTTTCTCCTCCATCCACTCTCATCATCCTTCTCTATTAGTTTTTCTTCCACTAGTAACTCTCTGCCCTTTCTGCTATACACGCCAAGTCTTCTTAATGTAACATCTCTTACTGGGCCGCTGTTCACAATAGGCCACAAGAATGAAGCCAGAGAAGCAGAATTTTCTTTGGTGTTTTGTGGGAGAGGACATTTGTGAATATTAATAAATTTACATGTTTTCTACATCATGCACTTTTTAGGAGATCTTTGAAATATAAGCATACAGTTAAAAATAAATTATTAAAATGGTGAATTGTAGAACATATATCCATATCCATGAATATATAGAAATATGTAGAATTTACTCCAAAAAATAGTATAATAACAGGGCAAACTTCCATGGTTCAAGGACAACTGGTTGAATATTAAATAAGTCAGTTCACACAGTTTCAATAAACACCTTTGCCGGATTAAATAAATTGATCAGAAGTTGGCTTATTTTATTAGTGACACAAAATAGTTTTTCCTTCCAACTACTGTCCTCCACAAACAAGGGGGCAGACCACAACGAAGCTAAGTTTTAATTTTTAATACCTTGTCAGTATCAAGATTTATTCATAGGAGTCAACTTTATCTGAAGAAATGAAAACATTGAATAAATTAGACATTTTCCCTTAATGTGTGATAGAATCAAAACTTACTTAAAAATAGTGAGAATAATTATGTATAGTAAAAGAGTTTGAGAAACAATATGGAACAAAAGTAGGAATTAGGAATATTAACAAGTTAAGAACAATGATTGCCATTTAACATGCATATATTGAGCACTATGTACAAAGTCTCTGAGAATACAACATTATAATGTTATAGCTCTCCTTAAGGATCTGATAATCTAGTCAGGTAGACAAGCATTTGTGTAACCTATAATGCGAAGCAGGCTTTCCTACCCGCTAGTGTAGCAGTGCCAAAAATTGCTCTGAGAACGTGGAATTAACACGATCGATTCTATTTCGGGAAAACACACTAAGTGAGGATTAAGGCCATTGATTCATCCTGTAGAGACTGCAGACCAGGGCGGCAGAAGTACAGGTAATGGCATTAGAGGCAGAGATAAGGGCATGAATGAACAGTTCATTGTGATTGTAAAGTATGAAAGTACAACATATGCTCCATGAAAGGCATGTGCTCTAGGGATTTTAGGATTTATGCTGGAGGAGAGAAGCAGCTGAAAAAACTAATCAGGTTAGCGCTTGGTAGGTCTTGATTTTATTCTGAAATCGGGGACATGACACACATAGGTCTTTGTTTGAGGTAGTGAACCAAAGCCTGGCAATATTGATATTATTTAGGTGACGGCTGCAATAGATACAGCAGGAGTTAATGACAGCCTAATCCAGTGTACTACAAATGAGAACAATTTGTTTGGCATAATGCTCTTATACTCTGTACCATGTAAACATTTTGTAATTATTTTCTATGTTCTCATACTACATTAAAAAGATATAAAAATATTTTATTGCTTTTTAGAAACCTATGTAATATAATTAGCCTGAAACAAGTAGAATTTAACATTATACATAACTACCATTTTTTCCAGGGGATTTAGGTGTTAACAATCCAAGTCCCCACTTTGTACTCATTACAAGATAACTAGAAACATTAGGAGTTTTGATAATCAAACACATGTTGTCAATCATGGTTGCCTAAAAGTGATAGAAAAGTAGATATCAGATTATAAAAACATGTTTCATAAGCATTGGAGCTGGTTTTGGGATTGATCACTGTGTTGTGTCATTTGAAAAAGAGCTATGAAAACTACTATTACTTTTTTTTAAAAGCAGCATCAAAATATTTCTGGCAAAATAAATCATAATCCCCATTCAACTAACTTAAAAAAGTTAACATGCTGATGCTCAAAGCAAAATTAAGTTGCTAATTCCTCTAAAAAATATCATTATAAGTGCAGTATGCTACCATCCTCAATATAACTTTTTTCTTTTTTCATAAAAAATTTTTTAAGTGACAAAAGTATATTCAATGAGAGTATGCTCATGCTTATATCCCCTTTTCTTACCATAAGAGATTAATTTCTTTCTGCTCTCCTTCTTTACTCTTGACCTTGATCTCCTCTAAGAATTGTGCTTCAGAATTTGATAACGGGAAGAGAAAAGTACGTGAGGAGATATAGACTATTAAAATAAATATACAGGGAAGATGCTCAAGAGATTAAATCGTCATAACGTGATAAAATATTTTACATTTTGCACTGGTGCATTAGACATGAATGTTTGTTTTATCATGTAAACTTTATATTTTTCATATATATATTTTGTTTCTATGTATAAATTGTATTAAAATCATTTTTTAAACAGTTAAATAACATATCCACTGTACAGAGCCTTTCCAGACTGACGAGAATCAATACCGCTTAAATAAAAAAGAATTCAGTGAAACAACAAAAACTTCATATTTCCTCTCTATTTTCTTAATTTGTGTAAAATGCATTCAAAACTAGAATTAATAATATTTACAAATAATTATATGATTATAGCATTGTATGAGAGAATCTAAAACATTCTACTGGAGAAAAGAAAAACATGAAAAATTACTTTTTGAAGTTGGCTTTTTGAATGCTGCCCACTTTTCTTCTCTGCACAGATCTATTAAGTGAATGCCACCATTCTCCCCACACTCAATCTACTTTTCTTTACATAAATGGAGATTATTTTAAAAGTAAACTAAAAATCTAGTATATTGATGTCCAATGAAGAAGGTTTTATCTAAGAAATCATTCCAAATATGTAGATATACGCAAGAACAAAAGGCAGACCCAATAGCTTATTAAGGTATTCCCATCCACATTTAAGATTTGCTTATAGAAATATTTGCTTGGTATTGACAAACTCATCACATTTTTTTAAATTATTGCAAACAATTGTCATATGGATATGGATATGCATGGACAAGATAAGCTACTGTTAACACCAGAACAGCTGATTGTTTTGGTGCCTGAATTAATGTAACATGTGGCCAATCTGATGGACTGCTGAAGATGTGGTCATGACAATGCAGAGCTCCCCCTCCCCACAGTGGAACCGGGAAGTCAATTCAGCAGATCCGTGTACTCTCACCCTGTGTCTCTTTGTTTTCTTTGTAAAATATTACTTAATTAAGAAGCTGCATTTGAAAGTAATCTTCAGAGTATCTGCTGACATTTAAAGTAGAAGTTATGGCTCAAAATGGTGCTGGACAGCAGTTTCAATAATGAATGCAATATTCCTATAGTTTGTGATGATTTTTAACACCCTTTAATAGGAAAGCTCTAGTTTGGCTAGCGCTTATAAATCTGTTGGTTACTTGACTCAGTCTTGTGCCTGCAATTAACAAATAATACAAAGCATTTGATGATATAACCTTAACAGTAGAGTATATAATTCCATGCAGACATTCTAATATATCTTGAAGTGGAAAATTAAAGTTTGGAAGCAACATATTTATTTATATAAAGGAAATTTGACAGATACATGGCTCATCTTTCTCTATTCAAGTTTTATCAGGCAATTTGAGCTTAGAAAAACCTCCATCTATTTTGTTTATTGTTGTTGCTGTTTCCATTTTTTTTTTTTTTCTGTTTCCATTTTTTATACCAGGAATAAACACAGTCCTGAAGTGTACTGGGACAAGGCTCAGATAAATAATAAGACAGAATCTCTAGTTACTGCTATGCTGGTAATTAGCATGTGACCTTGGGCAATCACATCCTCTATTTATACCTTAGTTTCCACATCTGTCTTAACAGAATATACTACGTAATCGATAAGGTTTTCTCCAGTTTTAAATTGCTAGGAATATATATTTATATGGGAATCTATGATTAAGTTTGATACCTTAATCTTTGTGCTGGAAAACAGATGATCATAGATTTGTGAAGGGCTAGTAGAAGAAACTTCAAATTGATTTTTATTTTACCTACTATTAGAAAATTTACTGGTTCTGGGTTAATGTATCCAATCGTTAAAATACAGCATAACCTTCTCAATTGCTAATGGGCAGAAGCATTTTCCATGAGTTCTTTATGATCCCAAACATCCATTGTCTAATGACTCTGTCGTAGAAAATAGAAAATATTTTAACCAATAGAGATGGCAACTAGTGATTCTGGACTCCAGGATAGAGAACCCAAAAGAGTCTTTGAGTCTTCCTGAACTTTATGGTTTAGTACTGTTTCCCATTTATGAGACGTAAATACTGTGGATTCTCAAATATCCTGGGCAGCGCATGGACAGACCATTAAAAATCACTGAAAAAAAAGAGAGACATAAGGAGAAAGACACTCCTTTATCAATTTTGTTTATTCTTTCCTGATGAATTCAAATATAAAAGTCTCATTTGGAGCTAATATGTTTTTAATATTTCTCTATCACTTGTTAATCCCCATTTTTAATAGAGCTTCTCTTGGGCTCAAAACATTTGATCGTCAGCAGTATTTTCATTGTCATTGAATTTATTGTTATGGTTACAATCCATTTATGTAAAAGGATATTCATTTTCATTTATGGAAATGATAAAGTTTCATTTAAAAATAAATGCATTTAATTAAAATAATATACAGTATACATAGAGTAAGCTGTGTGCAGAAATATTTACTATATTTACTATAGTTCATATGTGGGTATGGCAAAAAAAATTTTTGGTGATAGTACATAAAAGATGTAAGTTTGTGAACTACAAATTTTGTGGAAAATCACAAACTTTGAAATGAAAGAGAAGAGTAAACCTGCCCCCTTCTCCTCTTACTGTGGATCACTTTGAACAAGTTGTGGAACTTTCTAAGCCTCGGTTTCCTCAGTAAATTAGAGGTCATGCTATCAGTTTTTCACTGTTGCTGTGAAGAAGAAAGTAGATGTAAAGCATCTGGAGATTGGAGGTGTTGAAAAATAACAGTTTTCTCTCCAATATCAGACAAGAACGGACGTGCTTTCCTTAGTTCACTAGGATGAATCAATACAATGTTAAACAGTTTAAATAGCAGAAGAACTACATAAAGCACACAGGAATTAAAACCTTAATTTGTCCTTCCTTTTCCCTTTGATTATTTAGTAGCAAATAAGAAAATAAGTATATGGATGGAGAAGAAAGCAAAAATGAAAAGAGAGGACCTATTTAATGAGTATATTGATAGATTCCTACCTAATACAACACCATCTAAACAGCAGAAACAATCAAGAATGTCTGTGCATAGAACTTCTATTTCACACTGATATCTTGTCATTGTCAGTGTCAAATGTTAAGAGTAAAACTCAAGAGTAAAAATCAACATTGCAACCTCACCCCTGTAGCATAAAGTTAATATTGTAAGAAGAACAATGAAAATAGCAAGTTAAATTTTGGAGGGAAGAGAGGAAAGTTTGGGCATATATAGCAAAACATTAAGTAAGAGAATCCTGAGTTTGGGTCAACAAATTTAAAATATTTACCTGAATTATTAAACACTGAATTATGTCTTATAAATGTTCAGTTTTAGGATAGTAAGTGGTAGATAATCTAAATGGTTGATCTCCAATTCCTATTACCTACCACGTTTTTCCCTGATACTAATATTTTAGTGACTTCATTTCTTCTCATTATTTCTATTAGGAGAAAGATGAGGGGAAGGCAAGAGAATTAACTTTCATGAGATTTGCAGATCATCTTTGCGTTAGCTTCATTCATCCTAAGCAGGCTCATATTATTAGAACTAACCATGTTAAATATATTGAATGGATTTTTAATAACTTTGTCTTCATAATTAATCCTCTTTGAATATATTTTTATGGTAATTTTTTAAAAATCTAAGTTTAAATTCTCATTTAGTTTTTCATTTTCTTCTCTGTTGTTATACAGATGTTCACAAATAAAACCAATAAATTGGTCCATGAAGGGCATCTTTGGTGTGGTGCTCACCTTTGTATGTCCAGAAACTCGGTTCCGTCAGTTTGACAAAGTTGATCAGTCTCCGAGGGACTGAAACACTAATCAAATCCATAAAAGTCTGACTGACAAATCAGAATGCCAACTTATTACCTTTAAATAGAAGCTACCTTCACATCAATTGAAATACTCCTGGGAATTGTTAAGGACACTTTCTTCTCATTATCCATGTGACTGTGCCACAGAGCACATTGGAATTCATCAGTTGCTTTGGTAAGCAAAAAATGTAGCAAAGGGTATTAATGTATTGAAGAATATTTTATCCAGGATATGAAAATGTATGATTAGGTAATGGCCTCTTCAGAGGAAGGCCTACAACTCTAGCAGCCAAAAAAATACATAAATACATCAGATATATTCTCTTTCTTTCTTTCTTTGACTATGTTGGAAAAAAACTTGACAAATTCTTCTAATCTCTATTTTTAGTATTAACAAAATTGAGTGTATCATTCATGCTCAAATCAGTACAAGAATATCTGAAGCTATGGTACACCCAAGCACATTGATTGAAATAATACAATGGTTGTGTTAGCCATTCATTTTTAAACTACTTCAAAAACAAATCACTTATACAAATGGCTCACCTCAAGCATTGTCAATCAGTACTTTCCTTTGCTTTAATTTTTTTAAAAGAATTTATTTTTTTAGAACAGTTTTAAGTTTATAATAAAAATTGAGAGGAATGAACAGAGATTTCCCATATATTCCCCGCTCACATACATGCATAGCCCCCCTCATTATCAACCTCACTCACCAGACTGGTACGTTTTTACCAAGGGTGAACCTACATCGACACATTATAATGACCCAAAGTCCATAGTTTACCTAAAAGTTCACTCTTGGTTTTGTACAATTAACGGGCTTGGACAAATTCATAATGACATATATTTATCATTATAGTATTATACAGACTATTTTCACTGCCCTAAAAATTGTATGTGTTCTGCTTGTTCATCTCTCCCAACCTCCTCTGGCAACCACTGATATTTTTGTTGTCTTCATAGTTTTGCATTTTCTAGAATGTCAGAGTTGGTATCATGCAGTATGTAGACTTTTCAGATTGGCTTCTTTCACTTTGCAATATGCATTTAAGTTTCCTCCATGTCTTTTCATGGCTTGATAGTTCCTTTCTTTTTAGCACTGAAGACTATTTCACTGTCTGGATGTACCAGAGATTATTTATCCATTTGCCTACTGAGGGACATCTTGGTGGCTTCCAAGATTTGGCAATTATGAATAACTCTACTATAAACATCTTTGTGCAGGTTTTTATGTGGACATAAGTTTTCAGCTCCTTTGAGTAAATACCAAGGAGTGCGATGGCCAGATCACTTGGTAAGAGTATGTTGAGTTTAGTAAGAAACCACCAAACTGTCTTCCAAAGTGGCTGTACCATTTTGTACTCACCAGCAATGTATGAGAGTTCCTGTTGCTCCATATCCTTGCCGGCATTTGGTGCGGTCAGTGTTCCAGACTTTGGCCATTCATATAGGTGAGTAGTGGTATCTCATTGTTGTTTTAATTTGCATGTCCCTGATGACATATGATGTGGAGCATATTTTTATATGTGCTTTAGTTTTTAAAAGTGACCTTATCTCAATCTTGTTTTTGAAACCTGGAGAAATAACCTACGTGGAACCTACACAAATCTAAATATGACCTATACTTAATACACAGTGTGCAGATGACTATTTGAAATTGAATTTTATTATTACTGATGTTTTTGGGGTATTACAGATTCAGGGCATTTGTGTCTATTCAGTAAAATGATAGAGGAGTAGCACATTATGAAATCTAAATCTTATTAAAAATAAATAAAAAGCCTACAATATATTTCTATAGTACTAAAGCCAAAGTCCCCTGCGAAAGCATGTTACTTATGTGCAATGACTTTTATTGTAAACAACCTTCCATATGGAGACTCCTTGAATTCTCCAATGTCTGATCAGTTATAAATCAGAGCTCTTGTTGACAGCAGAGTTTCTTCACTGGTATTGGTTTGTAACTTCCAAAATTCTAGTTAACTAACAAACACAATTGAAAGACCAAATACCAATTTTCCACAGTTAACTGTATGTCACTGTTGCTCTGTCTACAAAGCCTGTGGATGACAGAACCAGTTATGCACAGTGGATTAGGGAAAGAAATCATGAGAGAGAAAGAAAGAAAGAGATAAAAAAAAAAAATCTACAGCATAATTAGGAAACCATATGTTTTCTTGCTGCCCTATTTTTCTCAGGTACTTTAAAATATTCTCCTGAGTTCAATTATCCTAACCTGGGCTCACAGCAGGTTGAATCTGAAGAACATTTATAAAAAGAGAATGAGTTTCATCCAAAGCTCGCAAGACTGAAAGGTAAAATAAAGTTAGCCAGGAAATATTGATATAGTTGGGGAAATATAAAAATCGGGGTATGTTTTTGTTTTATTTTTTATTTGTAAATTTTATTATTATGGGGACTCAAGGCATTATTTTTACAAGTAGAAACACGTATGAATAAATTAATATACAGCTTTTTAGCACTAATGGATCCTTAAATGCTAATAGCTTTATTACATGTACAATATTGGAATTATTATATGTACAATTTGATCAAAGTTAAAGGTTTTCTCTATAAAAAGGCGATCATATAAAGTTAACACTACAATCAAATATGCAGAACATTGCTAATAACAAAAAATAATTTGACATGAGGCAAATATGTTTGGATCATTCCAAAATTGACTTGTAATTTAAACAAATATAGGGCCAGCCCCGTGGCTTAGCGGTTAAGTGTGTGAGCTCCACTACTGGCGGCCCGGGTTCCGATCCTGGGCGCGCACCGACGCAACACTTGTCTGGCCATGCTGAGGCGGCGTCCCACATACAGCAACTAGAAGAATGTGCAACTATGACATACAACTATCCACTGGGGCTTTGGGGAAAAAAAAAAAAGGAGGCGGATTGGCAATAGATGTTAGCTCAGAGCTGGTCTTCCTCAGCGAAAAGAGGAGGATTAGCATGGATGTTAGCTCAGGGCTGATCTTCCTCAAAAAAATAAAAATAAAAAATAAGAAATAAACAAATATAAATACTATTCACTTTGAGAGATCGTTCTTTTTTATTTTTTCCAATATCCATCTTTGCTGATTACTACAAATTCAATAGCTTCAAATATAATCTTTCGATACATTTCCAGTCCTGTATTTAATATTGCCACTCAAATGCTTGGTTGAATCCTCAGACTTAAGATGTTCAGAACTGATGCGATCTTTCATTTCAATGTGGTCTTCTTATTACACACCACCCACCTGCAGTTTCATTAATATTATCCACGTTTCCCAGCATTGGTGATTTCTTCTCTCTGTCCCACCCATCTAGCCATGAAGTCTCATTAAATAAATCTTTGTTATGGTCTCTCCAACATCATATTTCTTCAATTTTTCTCTAATTATACTTGCGTAAATCGTTATAATTTCTTACGTATAAGACCAAGTCTTTCCAGTGTCTTCATGTTTTATTCAGTGTTCCTCATGTTTTTCTTTCAGATTAAGAAATTTTAAAAATGGGTTATAATTAAATACTTCCATACATCATTTATAGACTTCTATAATGTAACCTCATGCTAGCATGAAATATTTTTTTCATTATATCTCATATGGGCCTTCTACCTGAGCAAGTATTTTCTCTTCACTATCCCCCTCCCCTCCACCCTTCAAGGGCACCTCTGCCCCACCTCCCTGCCCCACCTCTCATTCCATCCCTACCCTCGTCATCATAAAAGCCATTGGCCATGCTACTTCTCTCACTTTTTTCATCCTCTCAAACTATAAATATCACATCCATTCTCCAAAGCCAGATCAGACTCCATTTCTTTTCAAAATATTTTTCTATTTCATTCATTCACTCATGTACTCATTTGTTTATGCAGCCATCACGTATTCATTGAGCGCCTAACTCTGGTGACCTGGACTGGCCTACTGCTGTCATGAAGTGTGTTGACCATTGCAGATTAAAATCCTCTCTTTCCAACTTCCTGTACCCACACTGATTTCTTTCTGCTGAACACCATTGTACATATTCTATAGTTTAGGATATATATTTTGTCTCATTTGTTACTGGTTTAAAACTCTCCTACAGGTTTAGAATGTAGGCATTGGAAGAGACTATGTGACTTACATTGTTTGTATCCACCAAATAGCCCAGAGCCTAGTTTATTGCTAACACATGATAATGTCGCAAATATTTTCTAATTAAAATATTTGATTAGGGGCCTGCCCCATGGATTAGCAGTTAAGTGTGCATGCTCCACTACTGGCTGCCTGGATTTGGATCCCGGGCGTGCACCGACACACCTCTTCTACGGCCATGCTGAGGCCACATCCCACATACAGCACCTAGAAGGATGTGCAACTATGACATACAACTACCTACTGGGGCTTTGGGGAATAAACAGGAGGAGGATTGGCAATAGATGTTAGCTCAGGGCTGGTCTTCCTCAGCAAAAAGAGGAGGATTAGCACAGATGTTAGCTCAGGGCTATTCTTCCTCACACACACACAAAAAATGTATTTGATTAGAGTGCCAAAAAATTTTTTTAATATTTTTCCTATGTGTTGCAATGGATCATAACGACAGTGGTCTAGTGAATCTCTGATGTGTGAGTTCAAATGTTAGTACCTCTATTTTTTATGTGTTTAATATATCAGAGAAAAACAATGCCTATGGTTTAAAAGAACAATGCAATACAACTATGACAGCAGCATTCCAACTCTGGCAAGATAATTTTCTTTGAAAGTTTTCCTTAATGCCCCCCCACTCCAGTTTTAAATTCAAAAAGACAAAAGCAGCATTAGAGTCAATTTCCTTAAGTATCAAATAATCTGTATTTTGCAAAAATGATTATTGCAGAGAGAAATGAAAAAAGAAAAAAAAAAAGAATGTTTCAGCGATCAACGTCTCTCCAGGGAGAGGTTAGAGGAACTGAAGATCATAACAGATGTTTTCAGCTATATAGTTAGCTAGGGCTATGATGCAAATAATTGTTACTGCCATTATCTTTGAAACCAGATGTCTGATGCCCCTGTGAGAGACAACAAAATAATAATAATAATGGTATAGATGATTTTCAAGCCTATTGCTGTTACAACTCAATATTGATTTTTTTCTGTATAACTGCTGACAGGCACACCAAAATGTTGAGAACAGAAACACTTTTTTTCCAAATTTCACTAGAACATCATTTACAATTAAGTCTTAATTTATTATTAGTAATGGCTTTTACTGTCATAATATGCTAATAAGTTTACAGAAATAGGAATAGGGAAACAAGAATCTCTCCAGAAATTCTCTGTCAACTGATTTGAGCTTGAAAAACTGTTAAATTAATTGCATGGCATGTTTATCCAGAATTTTCTCTGTGGAGGCAGCCTAGTGCCTGGCAGTATTTTTGTTCCTCTGATTTTCTGGCGAGGCTCAGGAAAAAAATAAGTCTTTTTAGTGAGGTTTCTTCAGGGGCTCAATTCATTTTGCATATGGCACGCATGTTAACTGGCCAGAATTGAACAGAGCAGGTTTACTTGCCAAAGGACAAAGGGTTCCAGTCACACAAAGGTGCTCAGAAATGGTTGACAGACAAAACACTATCAAATGATGTCAATCAGAAGACAAACGTGGGGCTGGCCCCATGGCCTAGTGGTTAAGTTCGACGTGCTCTGCTTCAATGGCCCAGGTTTGCTTCCCAGATGCAGGCCTACACTACTCATTGGTGGCCATGTTGTCACAGTGACCCACATACAAAATAGAGGAAGACTGGCAACAGATATTAGCTCAGGGCGAATTTTCCTCAGCAAAAAAAAAAGGAAGACAAACCTGCATGTTAATGTTTGCAAACAATACATCAGTCTGCTTTACATGGCATATTTAATTATAATCTATATAAGCAGATTAGCTTTTCTGTTTGTTTTAAAAATCGATACTATTTTGAATATAGTACTATTTAAAGGGAAATAATAAAGGTAAACAATTACCTACTAATTAACCCAATAGACTACCCTTTAATGTCTTGCTTTTGCTTATATTGACATATGCTTGTAAGTAAAGACATGTAAATTCCAAAATTATTTTTAAATTCTTTCAAAATAAAAGAGATATGAAAACAAAATTGATAAAATACCCAAAGTGACATAGCAAATAATTGTCTGCCTTCTGTAGGTTTTAGTTGATAATCACGGAAAGTGCAAACTGAAAACTCAAATATATATGTGAAGAGAGAAATTTGGAATCTGAAGGAACTTTATAAATCATCTAATGAAAACCTCAGATAACTTATGACTTTATAATACTGACGAGTGGTATATCTACCTCTGCTGGAACTCTTTCACAGATAGGGAACTCATCATCTCCTTAGTGAACACTCTTTCTATTTTTGGACTATTCTAATTATTGGAAAAGATTTTTCCATGTATATTACCAATTCCCTTACATATATTCATTTAGTTTCACAATTTCTGAGACATTTCATCTACCTGAAAAACTAACTTTTCTTAGAGTCATTCTTGTGTACCAATTTTCAGATCTCATCTGGTGAGTATTAAAAGTATCAGAAGGGCCGGCTCTGTGGCTTAGCGGTTAAGTGCGTGCGCTCTGATGCTGGCGGCCCGGGTTCAGATCCTGGGCACGCCCCAAGGCACCACTTCTCCGTCCAACCTGAGGCCGAGTCCCACGTACAGCAACTAGAAGGATGTGAACCTATGACATACAACTGTCTACTGGGGCTTTGGGGGGAAAAAATGAATAAATAAAATCTTTAAAAAAAAAAAAAAAAAAAAAAAAAAAAAAAAAAGTATCAGAATATGTTGGGGCTGGCCCGGTGGTGTAGTGGTTAAGTTCATGCACTCTGCTTTGGTGGCCCGGGGTTCAGGGGCCTGGATCCCGAGTGGGCACCTGCATATCCTCATCAAGCCATGCTGTGGCAGAGTCCCACACACAAAATAGAGGAAGATTGGCACAGATGTTAGCTCAGGGCCAATCTTCCTCACCAAAAAAAATAAAATAAAATATTAGGATATGAGTAACATAGGTACCTGCAAAAGAATGGACGGTTTAAAAAAATCTAATTAGTTCACAAAAAGCTTATGAATCTCGCTGAGAGCCTGGGATGACTTACCATATTTTGCACATGGGAGCTAGAACCCTCAATAAGTTATTGTGCAAACAAGTAAACATCCTTACACCTTCCCTGCAATGTGGTACAGTGGCTACAGTGCCTCAGGAAAAGCATGACCTTGGTGCTCAAGAAATGGGGCTTTAGTTCTATTTCTGTCATTAATTCTATTATTAGTCATTAGCTAATAATATCACTTTGGGCAAATAATATCACTTCTTTGAAACTTTGTTTTCTTACTTGAAAAGACTACATCATCAATAAGATTATTTTTATGACCATAATGTTATGCTATTTAGAAAAAATTATGCCTAATGATACTACCACAAATCATTTAAAACTGGACATATCTGTTTAGCTATATCACAAAATTCACTCTAAGGTAAGACTTTACAACAAGCTTCGTGAATATATTTTTTAAGGGACCTCAGGCCAGTATGATAATTGAGACCCAGTGACGGAAGAATGCTCTCTAAATATTTTAGAAGTATATTTTATATTAGTATCTGCTTACATAGTAAGCACTCACTAAGATTAAAGGACAAATATAATGGAATATTCAGCACAAAGCAGTAGTCAAAATAATGTAGGAAGTCAGAACACTTGGGTTCTTCTCCAAGATCTGCCAATTACCAACCCAGAGTTGGTACATTACCCAGGGTCCATTAAACCTGTGTCCAATGAAGGGAAGGGTTAAAAAAAGTTGAAAGGAAAAAGTTAATAATCAATTTATAATAAAGTGTTACTTAAGAGATTATTTCAAAAAATCCAAAGGAATTTTTTCTTTTATTATATTTATCTGAAATAACCTTATCTTACAGTCTATGGTAGCAAACATTTAATAACTGATTTTAATATATATATAAAATGTGTATGTATATATATACACACACATAACTTATATGTGTATATACATAATGTTACGCAAATGTATCTTTCTCCCTCTACATATTATATTGTGATATATATACATGTAACTTTCTATTTTATACTACATATATTCAAATTAAATAATCTAAATAATGAACTGTATCTAATAAGGAAACAATTCACTAAACTATTTTAATAAAAAATGTGAGATGATTAGCACAGCTGATGAAAGTTGGGCCCAGTCCAAGAAAGTACTGGAAGTGTGGAAAATGACAAGAATTAGTTCTATGCCTGGCTGCATGGGAAGGTGGGGGTAGGTGGTGCCTGCGTATCTATAATTATAGAGACACTAGTTGGGTCTTTATCTGATGCTTACAGCTCAGTCATGCTATCACTTGTCTAAAACGTGCACACAAGTTACATAAAGTATTATGATTATTTGTCTTAAATGTATTTAAGACCAAAAAACTGTGGCAGCTGTTGCAGTGCTGGTGCAAAGTCTCTCAGGAGTCTCCAAGAAATGAAGTAGTTAATGCAATAAAAATCTGTTCTATAGGTATTTCCATATATTTGTACATCCTAATTTGACTCCCAAACCACACAAAATAAAACCCCAGTGCTTTTTCCCATAAGACAGGAACATATAAGATTTAAAAAGATATAGTGACGTTATAGCTTCTTCAATTAGGAAACATCTTGATTCTAATAAATGTTAGCAGAGAAAAGCTTTGCCAGTTGGATATTTTCCAAACTCATTTATACTCAATTAAGAACTTTATTTTTAATCTACAGAACCATTCAAATCAGTAATTAGAAAGCATGGTTGAACAAGAACAAAAAAAGCCCCCTCGCATATTGCTGTGAGAATAACAAGAAAGGGATGAACCATTTCTTTTTTCCAGCTGGATGCTATCTCTTTCTGCCTGCATTAGAACATACTGAACAGAAATGAGCCACCAGTATCTTCTAATACCCAACACATCAAAACACTTACAGTAAGAAAAAAACAGTGGTTGTTTAGCTCTGTGAAACAATAAGGACAATTTATTATATAAAGAATAATATGCAAAATATGATTCTTATGAAGACTGCTTTCAATCACACTTTACCTATATGGAAAAGAAAGCAAATCTCATATTCAGTCCATTTGTTTCCTCAAAAGAAGCCAAATAATTCTTTCAGAGCAGAGTAAAAGACTCTCAGTCCTTCAGTTTAGAGTTCTCTGAAAGCCACACACCAAGATAGAGCTACCATAATTATTGGAATTTAGCTTAAGTACCATATTCAGAGTTTTTTATTCAAATTATCCACACTTTATAGGCTATGTCTCATCTTCCACAGGAATCTCACTATGGAAAAGATGCATTAACAAGAACTGTTTTTTTTTTTTCCCTTTTTGCAGCAATAAAAGATTTGGAAGACGATACATGTGATTGTAGTTGTGTATTCTCTGGTGTCAATCAACCCTGTGATGCTTGATGTGATTTGTTAACATGTTAAATACCTAAAACCAAATAAAGAAAGTAGCTTCTCCTTTTGCTAAACATATTTATGTCCTTGTTTGGCTAAAACTCATAAAAAGAGGCATATAGTGGCAGAGTGAAAATTTCATCTTCAATTCTTACCAGAACAATAAAATTGAAGCAAATATACCACAAGTACCTTAAAACCATGATGACATGACAGAGAAGTAAAGTTTGATCTATTCAATACCGAATTGTGAAGACAAGCTATAAAGAAGGTTTTTGTGCTTGACATGTTCACTGAAATAATTGATAAGAATTTTCTAGTGAAAGTCAATCTGTAATCACCCAACGCACTTCAGTGCATTAAGCTAAAACCACAGTAAACAAATATTAGGTGTGCTCTCAACTACAATACAAACACGCTTGGTTCTGTGATTGACAAAAATGCCAAAGTTTAGGACTTATTGTTAAAAATAAAAGTGAAATTAATGTGAATCTGAGTTTCTTCTGAGCACACATTTTTCACATTTTCTATAGTAGTTTAGGTTTATTCTTCTACAACTTTGCACGTACTAGCTCACTGCAACATAGTTAAGAAACAGATTGTTTTTGTTATAGGATCATTCTCAAAGTAGGTGTGACCAGAAAGTCTGATTATTCTGATTTACATAACATTCTAAGCCTGTCTAAACAAGTTATAAAAACAAAATAAAATCTCAGAAGTTTCACAATTGTCCTACCATCATCTCAATGTACTAAAATCCTTTGGATTGAAAATATTTTGATTTGATTCAATTGTGCCAGTTAATCACACACAGTTCTTAAAAATAGTCCATAAGGTAGAGGGCACTGTGGTCCATTGTTAATACTTTTCTTTCTTTTCATGCTCACGTGTGTATCTGTGTGTATGTGCGTGTGTGTGTTCTAATAAAACGATTTTGATTAAAACTTGCTGGTCCTTTCTAGCATAGGCAGGGGTTAAAAACAAAAGCTTTTCAACCTGGGAAACCATTTAACATCTAGTCAACTAAATTATATCTAGACTTCGTGCTCCATTATACATGCATAAAATGGATTCCTTTTTTCCTAGTTGTATTGCATTGATAATGACTAAGGAAACTGAAGGGTGTTTTTTTTTTTCCCTTGATTGGGGTCATTCAGCTGTCGTACAGGTAAATTAAAGGTGTCAGAGCCTCACCTTGGTACCTCAAAGAATATTGCTTTCAGCTCTATCAGAAATGATTTGTTTTCTGTTGCATGTAAAACCAGCACATAATAAAGAAGGAGGCAGCAATGCTAGAGTTCTGTGTTGCGTAATGAAGTCCTTGTTTTATAATAATAATTGTAAATATGTATCGAGGCATAATGAAGTCTCTGTTTTATAATAACAATTGTAAATATGTATCTAGTGTGTACAACGTTTCAGATACTGTTCTAAGTCCTTTGGAAGTGTTCTAGTATTAAAACTCACAACAGTCTTATGAGATAGAAATTATAATTATTTCGAATTTACTTCAAAGAATTTGAGACTTAGAGAGGATTGCCTATGGTCACGTAGCTAATAAGTGGCACTTCAGAGTCTATGCGTTTCATTAATACACAACGCTGCCTGGACACTGAATCTGACTCGATATTCAGTTGAATCCATATGTCCTCCAAGTTGTGTAAGTTAATAGTACCTGAAAGATTTGAATGCTTTTAAATTGTAAGAAAAATAATTAAGTCTTGAACAGTAGCAAAATTACATTATGGATGAACTGTGTACAGATTTACTAAATAATTAAGGCATATATAGCAGTACCCAAAACGTGTTTTTCTTATTCTCTGTTTCTGCCACATTACAAACTTTGAGTCATGAGGGGCCGAGTGTCAGGCCTGAATGAGGCTGTCATTCTTTTTGGTGTCAGGGCTGTGCAGTGGCTCTATCTGTGGCAGTGTTTCGCCTTTAGGGACTCCTTCCTCATTTGCTTAAATTGAATCTCTGCCATGCAAAACATTCTGTCCTTGTCACAGATGCTGCTGTTATTTCTCTTGCCTTTACTTTATACTCTTTTGTCTCCATCTCTTTGCATTTTCATTATATGGATAAGCTGTGGAGACATTTCTGTTTAGAGAGAAAAACATAAACTTTTCTTTTTATGTATTTATATTTTCCATAATGTATTGCAATAATCTGTTGGGCTCAATTTCTCTACTCTGTGTTACTTGCCATGCTGCTTTTTACTGTCCTCCCTCTACGTATTAAATTTTCTATTGGTTTCTCGAATTGAACTTGATTCTTGGCCTCCTGTTCAACAAGAACAGTTCACAGACCTCTTTGACGCTGTTCACTCAGGGAGGAGGTGAGCTGCACATGTTGGCCTGGTTTAGGTACATTTCACAGACTATGATGCTCATTCCTGGGATTCTGTCCTTTGGGACTCACTCAGAGCCACCTGGCTGCCCAGCTGAGACAGCACCTGGGTCTGCATTGACTGCACCTGCACGAGAAGGTTGGCATGGACGCTTTATGCCAGCTCTCTCAAAACTGAAGAGAGTCAGCCTTGATGGCCTAGCAGTTAAAGTTTGGCATACTCTGCCTCAGCAGCCTGGGTTCGGTTCCCGGGTGCGGAACCACATCACTCATCTGTCAGTAGCCATGCTGTGGCGGCAGCTCACATAGAAGAACTAGAAGAATTTACAACTATACACAACTATGTACTGGGGCTTTGGGGGAGGGGAAGAAAGAAAAAGGAGGAAGATTGGGAACAGATGTTAGCTTAAGGTGAATCTTCCCCTGGAAAAAAAAAAATTTAGTTGATGTACATCTCGGTCTTGTGAGCAAACACTCTTTGTATTTTCACTTGCTTGAAGGAGCAAAAATTGCCTTTCATTGATATTGGAGTAGAAAAATGAAAGACTGTAGATGGATTTAGAAGAAACAGAGTCCAAGCAGATTGTTATACTTTGCTGTGTTTATATTTCTAAGTTTGGCTGCTCCTTCCTTGACAGAAAGAAATTTACCTATGGTCCAGTACAGTTGAAAAAAAAAAATCTAATAATTAAGAAAACCCCGAGTCTCATCATTTGCCCTCCAGTTTCATCCCTGATAATATTTCTCTGGAGGATAACCTGTTTTAGATGACTCCTTGCTTTTTTGCCCAAGTCCATATGTCATGTATCTGTTATCTACTTGAAAACACTTCAGCATCGACAGTGCAACATACATGTGCTAGTTAATTTAAACTTTATTAAACCAATCAGTTGCTCTAGTCAGGAATGAGGACTGTAGGAACAATCAGAAAGGCTATATTCTGATCTTATCCAAATCTCTGAACAATCATACACTTTTGCAAATTATCATATTGAAGATCTGAAAAAGGTTTTCAACTGTGAAATCTGTGTCTTCTAAATATGATCAACATTAGATTTAAGATCTCATTGGTGAGGGCCAGCCCCATGACATAAATGGCTAAGTTTGGCACATCCTGCTTCAGCAGCCCAGGTTTGGTTCCCAGGCGTGGACCTACAGCACTTGTCATTGGCCATGCTGTGATGGCAGCTCACATACAAAAAAAGGAAGATTGGTAACAGATGTTAGCTCAGGGTCAATCTTCCCCAACAACAACAACGATAACAGAAAAAAGATCTCATTGGTGAAACTGAGGATATTTAAGATTGTGATTTGGCTAAAATACTTTAGATATATCTATCATTATAGGATCGAGGTATATAACCTCGATCCTATAATGGTCCTATGACCTTTATTTTTAAAGATGGCACCTGAGCCCCCATCCCTAAGCAGTCTTGAGTTCAGTTATGTAAGGTAGACTATCTGGTTGCCAGATGCCAACTAAAAGGATGAATACTTTTTCTGGAATACCATCACGACAGTCTTGAGTGAACCTTATATGCTGGTCGTGGCTGGCGCATGGAAAAAGGCAAAAAGCTGGGACTTCATCTAACCTACAGAACAGGTTGAATAAAGTGTTTTGAATTTGCTACGTAATAAATATTTGTTTAATAGATGTTGGTATGCATGGCAGAAATTGGACTGAGACTTGTTTTTATGATAAACTAGTGGTGAAGCTTTGGAAGAGGAGCTAAACCTTATTCCAAGTTAAGATTTCTGAACTTACCATTATAACCAAATGAGCTTTGTTCAGGTAGCCATTTTTGTCTATACTGCATTTTCATCCTAAGTATTTCATCCATAAGTTATCTTCAGCTCTACTGTATTTTCAACTTCTCTCCTCATGGTTTTATTCTATGATTCTTTTAAACATATTTCTCTATGATCTTAAAAAAAGAAAAGAATTTCTCTAGTTAACTGAAAAGACTGCCTTCCTTTCCTTCCCACTAGCTCTTTGAAAGAGTTTTCATGTGATCTTTCTGCTTCCTTATCTCCATTTCATTTTGCACCTTAAACTTCTCGGATACTTCCCCAGACCTCCACATGCCTCTTTGTTAATTACGCCAATGAGCGCTTTTCACTTTTTCTCTCATGTGGCCTCAGGGCAGCATTTGACACAATTGGCCTCTCCCTTCTCTAGACTGCCTGGCATTACTCTTTCCTCATTTAGTCTGTTCATCCTGATCAATAATTTTCTGTTCTCATTGAGGGCTCATTTCCTTCTGTCCAGCTCTTAAATATTTATATTCCGAGTAAACACTAAACCAAGCATCGTTTTACCGAAACCTGTTAATTCTCTTCTCCAGCACTAATGAGATACATGCTGTGTTGTGCTTGCTTACTTGCAATCTTCTGCTGGTTGTTTATCTGCAGGGGAGTGTAAATTCTGCACTGCCAGGGAACCATGAAGCCATAACCTCTTCTCTGGTTCTTATTTTAGTGAAAGAATTAAAAGTTTTCTTGCCCTGATTATTCCTAAAATGTTTTAAAAATAAGTACAGAGAAAGGGACTGTAGAAGTCTCAGAACTGACTATAATCAAAGTTCATGACTTTGCTTTGAGGACAAGGCTGAAACTGACCTTCCTCATCAAAACAACAACAAAGTTTTGTAATATACCCCTAGATAGATTTAGGAGCTTGCCTCCCAGAAAGTTTGAGGGTCACTCTGAGGAATGGGTGGAAAGAAATATGAGAGAGTTGACAAATAGCTTAACATCTATTGAGACACTACGAAATGATTCCCGTGAACTGGGTCTATTTGAGAGGGTAGCAATGACATTGCGAGGGTGATTCTCTGACAGGAATAGTGAGGGAGAAGTTACAGTTTGTAAAACATTATCATATGTGGGGGCTGGCTCCTGTGGTGTAGTGGTTAAGTTCACACGATCTGCTTCGGTGGCCCAGGGTTCGAAGTTTCGGATCCCAGGTGCAGACCTACGTGCCACTCATCAAGCCATGCTGTGGCAGCATCCCACATACAAAAAACAGAGGAAGAGGGGCACAGATGTTAGCTCAGAGCTAATCTTCCTCACCAAAAAAAAAAAAAAAATGGAATCAAAACAAAAACATTATCATCTGATTCTAAATTACCAACTTTCTGTACCGACTGTGAAATGGAGGAATCAAAGAGGGCATTTTGCTCAGTGAAAAATGGATGATGTATAGATTTTGTTTTCATATTTGCAAAACAAAAAGAGAGCGAATAGAGATACAGTAATAATGTATTATTTGAAAAATTATACGATTGTGACTGTCATGGGTAAAACATTTCGGGTAAGTTTTTTTTTTTTCCCTAAAATATGTAATTATATCTACAATTTGGATAAGGGGTATAAAAATGGGTATTCCAAAATATTAGACATAATTTTAAATGATATAAAATTTACATTATACTAGATTTTGGTTATTTTTATTTAAACCAAATTTGGAATTATTTTATAATTTACCACACTTCTTTCCATCACCATTGCTAATGGGGAGATGATTATATATACAGACAACACAAATTTATCTTTCCAACCCAAATCCCTCTCTTCCCATTAATCAACCACCTAATGAACATTTCCCCAAAGTTATCACACAGAATCAGAAAATCCCCATGAACAACACTAACTCATCCTCTTTCCTAACACATCTTTAACTTGTCCTGTGTTCCACACTGAGGAAATGAGAAATACCTAAGCTGGAAACTTGAGAGTCACTGGCCCTTCCTTTTATTCATGTTCCATATTTAGAAGGTTATTAGAAAATAGTCTGCTCAGGCTGCCATAAGAAAATACCATAGACAGGGGGACTTAAGCAACAGAAATTGGTTTTATCATAGTGCTGAAGTCTGGGAAGTCAAAGATCAAGGTGTCGGCCAATTCAGTTCCCCATGAGAGCTCACTTCCTGGCTTGCAGATGGCTGCCTTCTCACTGTATCCTCACATGGTAAAGAGAGAGAGCTCTGGTGTCTCTTCCTCTTCTTATGAGAGCACCAGCCTTATTGGATTAGGGCCCCACTCTTGTCACCTCATTTAACATTTATCACTTTCTCACAGGCACTATTTTCAAATATAGTCACATTGGGGGTTAGGGCTTCAACATATGAGTTTTGGGAGGACACAAACATTCAGTCCGTAGCAGTTTTGTAGTTTTCTCAATTCTACCTCTGCATTATCTCTTACACTGGTCATTTCTCTATTTCAAGTCCTTATTATTTGTCACCTGCATTATAACTATAATCCTTAAGTGTCTATCTCTGATACTTGATATCATCCCATTAATTTATCCTTCACTAATACATGACCTATACAGCCACCAAAGTGATGTTTCTAAAAGACAAATCTGATATGTTATTTTACTAGTTGCAAAGCAGTTAAGGGGAATAATAGCGTGAAGTCTCTGGAATAAGAGCTTCTCATCCTGGCTCTACCACTTATTAATTCTGTGGCCTTGACAAATTAACTACTTAACCTCTGCAAGTCTTTGCTCACTTCTTTATAAAATAAGAAACACCATAGCTCCTACCTCATGATGTTGTGAGAATCAAATGAGATAATAAGTGAAAAACACTTAGCACAGTGTTGTTCACATAAAAAGCTCTCAATACAGGCTGGCTGTTATTATTATTAACCAATTAAAGTCTTGTATGGCTCCTCTTAGCATTTAAGGTAAACCACAATCTCCTTTCTTTAAAGTCTTGTATGGCTCCTCTTAGCATTTAAGGTAAAGCACAATCTCCTTTCTATGATATATGTTATGTGCTCTCAGATTATATCTTTAATTTTCTTTATTTACTTTTTCTTTCTTTTTTTTTTTTTTTTGCCAGAGATTCTCTACTTTTCCCTTGGGTAATTTATACCGATCCATTTGTAGTTCTTTAGATGCCTCCATCTGCCCTCTAGGGCTCAAGACATAACCTCCCTCTGCATTAAGCACTCTTTCCTCCTTTGCCGGTGGGTGGCACCTGCATAATCATCATCCAAGACTCAACACAGGAGTTTTCCAACCAACCTTCCATGCCTTTCCTTCTTATCTGGGATAGATCCTCCTCTCCTCTTCCATGACTCTTATAGCAGCCATGCTTATCTATTTCAGAGCATGAATTATATTACACAGTAATTCCCCCTTTATTTACCTCTCTCCTCTTCTAAAGTCTACCCTCTATGAAGAGGATGCCCATCCTACATGGTTGTTTTTCTTTGTTTTCCTTTTCTTTTCTTAGTTTTGTCTTTAAACATTGGGACCTATAAATGTGCCACCACCTTTTTAAAATAGCTATATTCCTATCTTCATAAACAAATAGCCATAATAGCCTTTTTAGCCTCCTATTAAATTCATACCTGACCTTACATCTCTCTACCCTGCTCTGGATCCCATAATGAATGACATTATGTACATAATGTTGCTGTTGGTTTTGTCCCTTCCAATGCAAATCTAGAATACGGGGTTTCTTTAATCATTTTTAATGAGCTGCAGTAGATAATCAAAATAATTCTGTTAAAGCAGAGAAGTCCTTTTCAATACTTCAGAATATTTTTAATTCTTTTCTGCCCCTCCAATCTATATTACACTTACTTTGTAGTAAGCCACTAACGTTAATTGGGTTGCCTGACTATTTTTTTAGTACAAAGAATGCATGATTATACAGGAACAGAATTCTTTCATTTCTTCTACTTTTATAAAATGAGAATCATAATTGTGTGATTTAATGTTATGCCAATTTTAGAGCAGTCCTTTGTTTTTATGCCATCTTGAACTTATATAATTTTTCCTTTCCTGCATACTCATGTTTTCTGTTCCCTTGGGTTGCTGATTGGGCTGTAGCTGAATTTTGTTATTCACAGGTAGGTGTTAGATGAAGTTATAGTCAAAATTGCAAATCCCTATAGATAGCTGGCATAAACTGATTCAGCTAAAACTAACTGAACATTCTTAGGGCATTCAATGCGGGATCAAAGTGTAGAGTGGTGACAAGTGACCTCGAATCGAACACATCTTGCACTGCTGTTTGTCAACAGTAAATTACATCTGATTTTAAACAAGAGAAGGAAAAACTGCTGGCAACCTCTGATCGTGCTGCATGTAAGGATCAATACAAAGGAGAATAGCCTTTTTAGCTTTTTCCAAGTTCTCTGACTTCCCGGAGCAAATAGGCAGTACTTTTTGATCATTCTCAATTAATAGCACTCTCTCCCTAAGCCAGAGTCTATAGCCCTGGGGGGTGCAGGGGGGCCGGGGGCTTCTCAAGGAACATAATGGGAGTGTTACCGCCTGAAGATTGCTTTGATTTAAAAAAAATAAAAAGCAATTGATTTTCACCTTCTATAAATGGAATTAGGAACTCAAAACCATGTGGTGGGAAAAGGAGCCAGGGAGAATTTTGTATATTTTGCAGGCGTTATTTTGAAGTGTACAAACTAGTGATTTCTGGAGCAATTTCATGTCAAAAAGACACTAAACTTAAACACTTTAACCACATTGTTGAAGACATTCCATACAGATTTTTTTCCTTTTCATGATGGTGAAAATAAACTATGCTCCTACTCTATCCCTGAATGCAGATGTTTCATTTTTATATATTTTTTAGTAATCTTTTGTTATGAAGAAACACCGACTCATGAATACCTTGAGTGTGTCTCAACATTTGATGCAGAGAATAACGTAAAATTAATTCTTTCCAGTTAATCCTAAAACCATTAGCAAAACAAAAAAATGGATGATAGGTTCCAAATCACTTTAGTTATTACCATTCTTGCCGCCAACGTGAAACATAGTTTATTGTGTTACAGAAAAGAGAAGAGAGAAAAACAAATCAGAGTAAAGGAAAAGGGAGGAAAAGTAGAGCAGAAGAGAAAGGCAAAAAGAAAAAAGAAAGAAATGCATCTGTTAAAAAAGTTAGTAAAGTGTAGTGGTTAAGAAGATGGGCATGGGGACAAGATAGGCCTATGTTTTGACCTAAATTATAATAACATTTATATATGAGATTTTGGTGTTATCTTCTTGGAGTAATAATAAAAGACACAGTAAGCATTCAATAAATATTAGCTATGAATTATAAAATATCATTCAAAAGCATGAATTCCAATAGATTCCTAAGCTTTTTTTTAGGTAACAATAGTCACATTTTATACCCACACATTATGAATTTGCATGGTGACCATTCATAGAATAGTAATCGAGTGTAAATCAGTTTGCAGAACTGTTTGCTGCAAATCAGCTGGAGGCATTGGACATACTGAATCTTCTTTATGGAATTGATTTGATCTTGAAATTATGATAATGTCTCCTTAATAAACTGAGTGGAATTAATGGCTTCAAATAAGACTGAACAAAAGCAGCGAAATGAAATGCATCAATGTGTTCAATTTGAATGTTTTCTAATCAAAATGAAAAAAGTAAAAAATAAGATAATTTCAGAAAGTTTGTGCTTGTATTTGTGGATAGATTGTTAAAGAAAACCTAGAAAATCATAATATAAATATAAATATTTATTTATTTAAAATATATTATTAAATGTTCCTTTGTGCCAGGTATTGTGTGTCCCTATGTATAAACTGGTCCATAAAACAGTCTATAAAAACAGAAACCCTTTCTGTTCTTATGGAACTTATTACTTAGTGGGGGCTATAGTCAACAATCAGGTAAATAAGCAAATACATAATTACAAAATGAATTTATACTATGTTTATAAAATAATCCTACATGAGAGAATATTAGGAAGTAGTCCTACTTATACGTAGGTTGTCAGGGAAATAACATTTGAATTAGTAAAATTTAAGCTGTAACCTGAAGGATAAGAAAGAGCCAGTTATTAACAGAGGTGGGGAGTAGAATGATCCAGAGAGAGAGGACGCCATGCATAACTGCTGAACGGTAGGTGAGAAGATGCTGACTTGACTGTGGCATTGAGATGACTATGGTTAGAGTATGTGAGGGTAACAGTGACACATGATGAAGCTTAAAATGGATGATGCTTGGGTAAGGTTTATGCTTAAAAAAAATACCTCTTCAGCAGACGCCTATCTATGGACTCTAGGAGGTAAGAGGTAGGAGTGGAAATAAGCTATGTCCTTTGTTATTCAAAGTATGACCCATGAACCCGTAGGGTCCACATTACCTGGGAGCTGGTTAAAAATGCAGAATCCCAGAGCCCACTACAAGTTTAGGGGAAATAGAATCTGTATTTTAACAAGATCTTAGAGTGCTTCATATGCATATTATTAGTGTGAGAATCCTTGGGCTAGGTGATTATTGAAGGTGACTTAGATTTGATGGAAAGATGGTTTGGATGGAAAGATTTAGATTGATTCAAGATATATTTTGTACATTATTTAACAAGGTCATTTAATGAGGTAGGTTTTTTTTTAACTCTTCCATCAACATACTCCTGAATGACTGGGAGAAACAAACGTCCTGCCCTGCCAGGCTTGTTTGAAAGATTTCCCATCCAAACTGTAAAATATATTCAGTCTCTTGCTTTATTAAAACAACAACAACAAAAACTATGTAACATCAATTTTACTCCATAGAAGATTTTTATGTCTTTATAAAATTATAGATGATTAATTAAAACTATGATTAAAAGTTTGATATAGTTACTATGTGACTTTATGTAACTTTATGTACCTTGAATAAGCCATGAAGCTCACAGATTTGACAAATTACTAAAGCATAGAATGTATTAATACAATGACAAAGATTTAAACTTTGAAGGCATTGAGATTTGGACATCTATTAAAAATAAATAGGCCAATATCCCTTCAGTCAACATTAAACAGACATTACTCTGTGCTGAGTATGTGTCAGGCTGTGTCCTATATACTAAAATAATGCGAATAAGAGAGACAGTTATCTAAATAAAAAAGAACTTGCACCAGAATCGAACAATAGGAGAAAAATAGGGTAAAGACTCCCGTGTTTTCCTAATTTGAAATGTCCACCTTTTAGGTAAATGTGCATTCATTAAATATATCCAAACAGCTCAGTAATTCAGAATGTGATTAACTCAAATGCAACACTAATCTACTTGCAAATGCGGTTCTCTGGGAAATGAGGAAAGATGGAAAGGCTGTTTGAAAATGGTAACATCTGACCTATTACAAGCCTGGGTGAAAAAAAGAAAATACTAAGACTATTGCAACAAAACAAACCCATAAAAGCACAAAATGGGAGTTCAAGCCATTTACCTTTACAACAGCTGCCTGGTACAGATGAATCAAAGCACCGCCAGCAATAAACGGATCTGGTCAATGTCAATTTTCCCCAGGCATCTGGTATTGTCACTAGTGATTTTACTGAAGATTACCCATAAGTTAGTGCAGATTTGTTTTATAATTGGCCCTCACCGCACCTGCCACATTTTTCTTGTTCTTGGTCCCAGAAGATTTTGCAGAGAAGAAGGTAGCTATCTGGAGAATATATTCTTAAAGCATACCAGGAAGGACATTCATGAGAACAATTAATTTTTTAATCCTAGAGAAGAAAAGCGCCCTTGCTTAATATAAGAAAAATGGATATAGGGCAGTCATTAGTGAATTAGGAATAAATAGCCAAAGCATCTGCATGATTATAATCTCAGCCTTGGAAGGTGATTATTTTCATAGTATTTTTTTTTAATTTCATATAATAGTCAAGTATGACATGCTGGAAATAAATTAGGAACAGTTGGGCAGGGTGTCTGGAGGGCAACACTACTCATCAGGTTGACAAAGCAGCAAGACAGATCACAGGATAATCAGCAGGTGGGTAGGGAAACAGCAGGCAGAATGATTTGCTACATAATATTTGGCATTAATTACAGCTGTTGAAATGCTAGGGTGGTTTTATTTTAAGATGAAGAAAACAAATATGGTTTGGAACTTCATGTTGCCTTAGCGATCTATATGTTTTGGAATCACTTCATATTATGATTCTATTATATTACGACACAAATATTACACATCAGTATAATGTAATAAATGGATCTGGTCAATGTCAATTTTCCCTAATTTGAATTGTCATTTACAAGCAACTTGTTTGACTTTCTCATAACTATCCAATATAGGTTCTAGAAGTGAATACAGAATTATAGAAATGAAGGTGTGAAAAAGTATCAGAATTGTTTTTACCCTATTGGTTTATGTTAAGTAAATGAAAACATATTACTAAAATGTAAATATCGTACTAATGACATTGGAAGTTCAAACTTTGGACGAGTACACAATACTAAACAAATATAATAATACCAAAAACAGCAACAGATTCAACGCCTGGTTTTCTGGAGAATCCATACATTCCTGCAAGGAAGAAATATCTATTACTAGTGAAATTAACCCATTTTAGGGCCGAACCCCTTTTTAGGAGCTATTATATTGAAAAAAAAAAGTCTTTGTGGAAGAATTTGGCTTGTTTTTTAGGGGTGAAATTCAGCAATAAAATGATGACAAAAAATACTTTCCTGGAAAAAGATTGTAAAAAGAAAGAAATTGAAGGGTTTGGGATATAAAATATAAGAGCACTGACTTCTAAATGAAGGTAGGAACAGGAGTGGGTTGAGAGACAATGCTGAAAAACCTCTAAATTTTGCCCCAAAAGAGTCTTGACTTTGGCTTTTGACTTGGTAATATAAGAGAACGTATTTATACATGGAAACTGACTGCTATGGACTGAATGTGTCCCCCAAAGTTCATATTTTGAAATCCTAACCCCCAATGTGATGGTATCAGCGAGATGGGACCTTTGGGAAGTAATTAGAGCGTAAAGGTGGAGCCCTCAGAATGGGATTAGTGTCCTTATAAGAGGAGACATGAGATCTTCCTGCTTCTCTGCTCTGTGCCATGTGGCAACACAAGGAGACAGCGTCCGCAAACCAGGAAGAGGGCCCTCACCAGAATCTCATTTGGATCTGCTAGCACCTTGATCTTCCCAGCCTCCAGAACTGTGGGAAATAAATGTTGTTTAAGCCATGGAGTCTATGGTAATTTGTTATAGCAGCCTGAACATTATTTAAGTGTATTAAGAGATGAAAAAAAAGGGGCCAGCCTGGTGGCATGGTGGTTTAGTTCACTCCGTTTTGGCAGCCTGGGGTTGGCAGGTTTGGATCCTGGGCGTGGACCAACGCACTGCTTATCAAGCCATGCTGTGGCAGTGTCCCTTATAAAGTAGAGGAAGATGGGCATGGATATTAGCCCAGGACCAATCTTCCTCAGCAAAAGGAGGAGGATTGGCATGGGATGTTAGCCCAGGGCTAATCTTCCTCACAAAAAAAAAAAAAAGAGAGAGAGAGAGAGAAAGATAAATGAAGCATAACAATAATTGGTTGCAGAATTTTACTGTATTTCAGAAGGAATCATTGACCTATGCTGAGAAGTTTTTCATGTTCTTCAAATGTCATGTAAGTCTCAAAACGGAGCACTCATTTAACCAGCCATTTCTCATTAGTGTAGAGAGTTCAGCATATTTAATTGGAAGAAGGACACTTGCAGGTTTTACTGGTATTAAAATACAAAAATCACAAGAAAGCATTAGCAACCTCCTCATTAACTGCTCTGCAAAATAAATTATTGTCTTTCTATATTTAACAATTGAATTTTTTATGCTTTAAGTCTTATTTAAATTAGTAGAATTACATGTATACTTTCCATTCTTGAAAACGACTCCATAGCCTCGGCTATAGGTGCCCAATGGAAGTGTCATTGTTGATGAATAAATGGGAATAACAACTATTCCATTGTATACTGCCTACTTTTCAGTCCCCCAGAAGGAGATTTTTCCACTGTGCTTGAGAAGTAGTTGGAAAATATCCAGGATTGAAAGTAAATTTTTATATATCCTATATATAAGAGGCAAGGGTTTTAATTTAAAAGTTTGAACAACTCCGCACTGATAGAGGAAAATTGACCTCATTCTCACATTCAAAGGTAGTTTTGGAGGTATATTTCCTATATAATGAATTAACAAATGTTACACATTTAGAACAAAGCCCAACTTGTATGCACTACTTGCACACTGAATGCACAATGTGCTAATTGCAATTGTGATGGTTGTTACTGATTGATTGATTGATTGAAGTAGTAATTGTGCCTTGACGAACATTTTAAAGGTGCTGGGACGTTTATTTTGGAGGTATGCAACTCTTTTTCACAGAAACATGGAAACTTGATAAATATTTACTGTGGTAAACCGAAAAAACACATCCCTAAAAATATATACATGTCCCAGCCCCTAGAACCTGTGACTGTTACCTTATTTGACCAAAAACAAAACAAAACAAAACACCCCAAATTTTTTGTAGCTTTGATTGTGTTAAGGATCATGACATGGTGAGATTACCCTGGATTAGCTAGGTGAGTCCTAAATGCGATTACAGGTATACCCATAAGATGGAGGCAGAGGGAGATTTTATTCACACAGAGGTGATGTGAAGACTGAGCAGAGACATTTGAAGAGGCTGGTCTGGATGACTGGAGTGATGCAGCCACGAGCCAAGGGAGGCCGGCAGCCACGCAAAGCTGGAAGACGCAAGGATCCAACTCTCCCCTAGAGACTCCAGAGGGAGCGTGGCCCAGTTGACACCTTGCTTTTCATCTGATGATGTTGATTTCAGGCTCCTAGTCTCAAGAAGTATGACAGAATACATGTTTGTTGTTTTAAGCCACCAGATCTGTTGTAATTTGTTACAGCGGTGTTGGAGGTGGTCATCCAGAAGACATGATCTCAGGTTGACTCGAAAGCTTGACCCCAGCCATCTGAGGCTCCTCACCCCCTCCCCTGTTCTTGGAATGTACATTCTGCCCACTGTTCCTGCACTAGGAGCCACTTCAAGGACATACCCTTGAGTGAGCAAAGTGTTTTCAAAACCAATAAGGCCTGTATATACACTCTTAATATTCTGGTGGGTGAGTGGGGAGATCTGTTCATCTGTGGCTGCCCAAGATAAGCCTCATATCTAAGTTCCCTTGCTTGTTAAAACTGCCACCTACCAATCTGCTGTGGGCTGCCTCTTTCTTTTGGTCTTTCTTTGTCCTCTGTGTTTTGAATTTCACCTGGGGAATTCCCAAGGTTGCGAACCAACAAGGAGCCACTGGACACTAATATTAACCAAAATAATAAAGCGCAGTCCATCCACCTATAAGCAGAGCTTAAACTGACCACAGTCTGTCCTCCCTGCAAGTTCCTGTTGTAAATCACTGGATACAATTGTCACTAGGAAAGAACACGTCCTTTGACACCTGTTGAGTTCATTTGCACTAGAGTGCTGGTACACCAGTTTAGAAATACTGATCTATCCAAACACAGCCTCTGCATCTGACAGACATCATAACTCACTGGTTTCTGCAAAGTTTCAGCTGAGTTGCCTTCTTGCGTGGGAGAAGGAAACTAATATCTATTACTGCATTCCTACCATATTCTAGGCCAGAGGAACAGGATAACATCAGGCAGAGTCATTGACCTCCAAAGCTACTTTCCTTACTTTCTAGGTGAGTCAAATCTAAGCAAACTGCTATTAATGTCACAAAAGAGTAGCATCTCAGTTCAAACCCATGTCAGGAGACTATTGATACCTATATCTATCCCGACTCCTGGTAGATGGTACAGGAGATGTTGCTATCATAATTTTAGGAACGAAGAGGAAGGAATAGATTTTTCTCATAGAATAATTATCTGATATATAGATGAATACTGAAAGTCACCTGAATTGGAATTGAGATCAGAATTCTAGTCTCCATACTCAAGTAGCTGGTGGTATGTATTAAAAATCATGAAGTAAACAATGTTAAACTCCCTAACTGGGTTTCTCTTTTAAAAAGTTTTATAATTCAATAAGTAGAATATACGTTCCAGTTATTTGAATAATCTATGCATTTTTTAACTTGGCAAAGAAAACAAAGAGTCAAAGGGAAATATCACACAGGTCACAAGAGAGTGGCCTGAAAAGATGTGAGGAAACATTCCATAAATATTTATAAATTTTGATCGAAGGCAACAATGGAATCTTCATCTCCTAGAACAGAAGTTGATTTGCTGCTGGGAAAGTGCTAAAAGTGTGAAATAATTGGGGGATAGAGAAAGTTTATTTTGTTGTTGTTTGTTTATTTTTCTAATTTCCTAGAATCCAAATGGAAATACAACATCCTTTTGGAAGTAGGGTGGAAGACATTTGTCTTATTCCTATGTCCAATCAGATGTCACAATATCAGAAACTCTATGAGCCAGTCAAATTTTTCACTTTTTTTTCTATTGTTACCTTTTTCTGTTTGTTTTTCTTTTTATTATCCCCAGACTTAGAGTCATGGTTCTAGAAATGTGACCCAGGACAGAATTTGTTTCTATGGAATAATAATAATTACAATAATAATGACAATGATAATACTCTATTAGGAGTTTATTACATATTTAGAATACATTATGAACACATTTTAACACACATGTATGAAATATGTGTGTGTGTGTGTGTGTGTGTGTGTGTCTTAGACAAAGACACACACACACACACACACACACACACATACATATAAAATCTTAGGGGCCAGCCCCACGGCCTAGTGTTTAAGTTTAGGGCGCTTTGCTTTGGCAACCCAGGTTTGGTTACTGGGCGTGGACCTACACCACTCGTCAGCCATGCCATGGCAGAGACCAACATACAAAATAGAGGAAGACTGGCACAGATGTTAGCTTAGGGTGAATCTTCCTGGGTAAAAAAAAAAAAAGTATAATACATATAGCCAGCAGTAATATTGGTGCGGGAGCACACAGTATTTAAGAGACTGGGATTTGTAATGAGAATGCCTAGCCTGTAAAGCTGCTCTGTGATTTATTACCTCTGTCACTTTGCAGAAGTCCCTGAACCTCCCTGCAGCCAGTGAGTGTCCCCACCTGTAAAATGGTAAGCATGAGAGTATCCTCCTCACTGCTTTGTTGTGAGAACTGAGTGAGCTAATGCACACAAAGCACTTGGAACAGTTCTTGCTCACGTTTTTAATAAATTATATTCAACTCCTACCAATCTTCAACACAACCTTCTAAGGTTCATATGTTTAATCTCCATTTTATGTGGCAGGAAACTGATGGTAAGTGTTTCCATAAATTTACGTAATTAGGAAGTAGAGATGCTGGGACGTGAGCCCACATTTCTCTCTCTCTCTCTAGGTTAACACACAATTACGTTTATTCACTGTGAGTACAACGGATACCACTTATCAGTTTACATATCTCTGCTTCATTTTTCTAATTTGAAAAACAAGGAAAATTATAGCACTTAGCATATGATAAGTGCTCAATAAATATTAGCTCTTATTATTGTTTTGATGATTGTTAAACTTATTTGCCCTTCATTGTCAAAGGCTTTATCTTCTTATTCACTGTTTTCCCAGCATTTATTATCACAGCTAAATCATAAAGAACTTATACACAACCGTAAAAAAAAATATATATATATATATATAGTTTATGTGGAAAATATGATCAGTTATTAAGTGGACTTAATAATAAACTTTTGGAGCACAGTCTGCTTATAGCTTGGAAATGTGAATATCATTGCATGCACCCTTTCATAATTGTAATAATTATCAATCTTTTTTGTTTTTGAATCCTGGCCTTAATCCTAGACATTAACTACTGTTCTTTTTCACCTTACTCTGAATTTCTCCTTAGAGAACATTCTCCACTGGGGTTTCGCTGCCTCCATACATCTCAGCCAACTTGGCCTAAGAAGGGTGTCTGTGTGTCCATGTTGTTCCCACGTTGTCTACTTCTCTTATTTCCTTGTCTATCAGGAGAAGATCAGCATTTTAAAATTTTTCTCTCTTCTTTTCCCTTTTTTTGATTTCAAGTTACCTAATCTTTCTACCCCAAAGAATTAACTTTTAAATTCCTCTCAATAATGAAGAATTAATTCTTCTATACATTTCCATTGTAGATGATGCTACCTAAAAGAATTTCTAGAACATCATAAATTGCTTAAGCAACACAAGGATATAGTAAGTTACTTAAGAAAAACTACCCTAGAAGACATCTATTTAAAAAAATAAAAAGCCAGAATACCTTAGACAAAATATGATGTATTTTTTTTAACAAAAATTTTGTCTTTTCAAATCTTAATCTTATAGATATTTTCAGCTGAAGATCAGGAACCTACACATTTGTAGTTATAGATAGAAAATAAGTATTCTACCCAGCCTGGAAATCTTATTTTCTGATTACCCAATTAAAATTTACCAAAATCAGCGTGTTGATGTCAGTCATTTCAAGACTCATGTCAAAGGGCCGCCTGGTGACGTAGCTGTTAAGTGCTCGTTCTCCGCTTCTGCGGCCTGAGGATCGCAGGTTTGCATTCTGTCATGCACAGGTTCACTGCTTGTCATGCCATGCTGTGGCGGCATCCCATATAAAGTAGAGGAAGAGGGGCACAGATGGTAGCCCAGGGCCAATCTTCTTCTGCAAAAAAGAGGGGGATTGTCATCGGATGTTAGCTCAGGGTTGATCTTCCTCACAAAAAAAAACAAAAACAAAAAAAAGGACTCATGTCAAACCTAGAAAGGATGAATTACACTACTGGAAATCAAAAGAACTTTAACAATTTATACAACTATTAGTTAAGAATTATAATAGCGTGCATAGTAGTTAAAATTTTAAGTACATGTACTCCATATTTTACGTACATAATTTATCTGTACATAAAGTATAATCTGCCTCTGAAATAAGTATTAATATGCCCCATTTTACATATAGAACCTCATGTGTATCAACGTTCAATGATCTGACCGAGGTCTGTTGCACTCTAAGATCTGTGCTTGTGAACGTCAATCCAGATTCTGTGTCTCCCTGAGCTAGTGCCCCATCGTCTCCTTTCCTTCATGAGCAACAACTTTTAAAGAATATGACTTGCTGTCTCTCTATTTCATCACCTGACTATCTTCCAAAGAGGGGATCCAAATTCAGCCACAGCTCTCGTGGGAATGTAGAACTGTTCAGAATAAAATTCTTTCTCTGTCACTTGGAAGCATGTACATAAAGAGAATACCCTATAAATTCCTATCCCTTCTCCCCTAACCATCCACCGCCCCCAACACACACAAACAATCTGATCTACGCCCATGACCTTATTTCTACTGGAGAACCATTTAGGAGCCTTCAACAAATGGCCGACTGAAATTGTGGTTTGGTTTGGGTCTTTAAAACTTTAGTGAGCTTGAAAATCTGAAACCTACAAACTTGGCCTCATTTTGTGCCATCTATTACCCAAAAGTGTGTCCAGCAGAAATTTGACTCCAAGTATCTCATACTAAAACAATGGAAAATGTCTAGTTCAAAAGTTCTTCCAGAAGGGTAATGGGTTGGCAATCTCCTCTCAGATATTTGAAAGTCTGCACTTTCATATTCTGAGCAGAGCACTAAACAAATCTGCAAAGCCCTTTTAATAATGATGTCTCCCTGTGGATTGCACAGTGTTTGAATCAGGAGGTTCTGATTACATGAAACCACTGAGAATAGGATTGTTAATTCCTCAGACACGAACAGAATGAAAGGAAAAATCTTCACTAAAAAGATAACTAAAGACTTAAAGCGAAATGATTAAAAAGTGAAAATTCTAGGAATTAAAATGCCAAGAAGCATGTTTATTTGGATATGTTTTCATTTCCCCAAATACACAAGTGAAATTAATATTCCCTCAATCTAATACAGCAATGACTCAGTGATCCTGTCCAGCCAGAGAATGAGATAATCTTGACAAACAAGGTCTCTGATTAACTGATTGTTTAAGATTTTATCTACTCGCACTTTGAAAAACCCCTTTAAAATATTTTGTATTTTTCTTCCATTAATACGTAACATTAATATAAAACAGGCTTTTCTGTATGATTCAAAGTATGTTTTAAAAAGTGAATAATGAGCATTCAGTATCCCTATATTTAAGTTGGGTCCCAGGTGTACTTCTATGCATTATATACTAACACTCAACACTGCATTTTTTATGACTGCGACTTGTGAATATCAGCTTCCAAACAAGCATGCTGTTCCAAAAAAATCATTTCAATTCTCTCTAGACTGCAATTCAGGAGTTTCTCCTCATCCTCCACTCCCAGGCCCTGGCAACCGCCAATCTATGTTCTGTCTCTACGGATTTACCTATTATGAATGCTTCCTATAAATGGAATCATGCAATGCGTGACCTTTATGACTGCCTTCTTTCACTGACAATGTTTTCAAGATTCTTCCATGTTGTAGCATGGGCCAGTGCTTCATTCCTCTTTATGGCTAATTAATATTCCATTGTCTGTATATACCACATTCTGTTTATCCCTTTATTTGTCGATGGACATTTGGGATGTTTCCACCATTTGGCTATCGTGAATAGTGCTGCTATGAACATCGGTATATCAGTGTACTGAGTACTTTTTGTCCCTTCTTTTGGGTATATATCTAGGAGTGGAACTGCAGGGTCATATAGTAATTCTATATTTAACTTTTTTTTTTTTCTGTGAGGAAGATCAGCCCTGAGCTAACATCCATGCCAATCCTCCTCTTTTTGCTGAGGAAGACTGGCCCTGGGCTAACATCTGTGCCCATCTTCCTCCACTTTATATGGGATGCTGCCAGAGCATGGCTTGACAAGCGGTGCATCGGTGCGCACCTGGGATCTGAACCCGGGCCGCCAGCAGTGGAGCGTGCGCAGTTAACCGCTACACCAGGGGCCAGCCCCTATATTTAACTTTTTGAGGAACCACTAAATTGTTTTCCACAGCAGCTGAAACACTTTACATTCCTACTAGCAATGCACAAGGGTGCCAATTTCTCCATATCTTTGCCAACACCTTTTTAAAAAATTATAGCCATCCCAGTAGGTGTGACCTGGTACTCACTACAGTTTTGATTTTCATTTCCCTAAGGATTAGTGACACTGAGTATCTTTTCACGTGCTTGTTGGCTATTTGTATATACTGTTTGAAGAAATGTCTATTCGAGTCCTTTGGAAGTATTTTAATTGGATTGTTTGTCTTTTTGTCGTTGAATTGTGAGTTCTTTACCAATGCCTGATAAATATCACCTGCTTAATAAATGTATTGATTCTGAATCTAAAACTGTTCTAGATTCTCCTAAAATAAATAAAATAAAATAAGGGTATCCTTATTTTCTCTAAAAATTCAAATCAAACTTGAAACAACTGATTCCAGAATTTTGCTTGTTCTTAGACCCATCTCTAACATTTCTGGGTATGTTTCTGATTTATACATTCAGGTATCATAATATCATGATTTTTTTCCAGGACTGTGAATTTCTTCCTCTCTGTAGCCTCTTTGCTCACCTTCAGCTCATAATTAAGGGAAGAAGATGTATAACATTCTTATAAGACAAATTCTTCCCCCTATGTAAATTGAAAGAAGTTTTCCCTCAATCATAAGAATCATTTTTATTGCTATCACTTCCAAAATTACAACAAGAGGTGTTGTTTGATGTTTGTTTAATATGTCAAATTCATTGTCTCCTACCTGCATTGTACTTTACAGAAATAAACAAAAAATAAAATAAAATGACAAAAAAATTAAAAAAAATATTACTGGAAAAATATTCATGTTCTCTAGTAAAGACAATAAACTCGATGTCTTAAAAACAGCTTTTCAGTTTCTGATTTTCTTTTTCCTATATGCAAATTCATCATATATTACTGTAAATTTTCCTTATTAGAACTTTTCCTTAGCTATATTCTCTCTGTTCCAAAGCTCACTACTTTGGAATATAATTATGCCACTGACTAAGCAATGTGGGATTTTGGTTTTATTAAAAGGGATCTAGCTACTTATTTTACATGTCAACAAAATCATTTTTGCGTGCAAAGAAGAACTCAATAAATTGCAGGAGCCACTTTCAAAAATCTTTCCCCTGAGAATGTGAGTGAATATTCTGATATTGGTTAATTAAATGGGAAGCACTTGATTTTAGGAAGATGATTATTCCTCATTACTTTTGACAATAATAGCATGTATGATGACCACATACAATTTAATATACTTGGCTCGGGTGGATGATTCTCCATTGTTTTTGTCTCCTTGATGAATTGGTTAACTTGTGGAAGTGCTAGTATTTTTCCTGGTGAAGCCAAGCCTATTACCCGTGCCTGAATGTCTGTAAAAAGAGCGACTGGGAATATAGAAACCTTGCATCTGGAAGGAGTTAGCTTTGCTTCCTCTATAACGGCTTCCCATCATTCTTTTTAAAAAACCCAGTCTTACAGAAAAAGACTAGACTTTCACGCGAAACTCTGTTAAATTAACAGTTCATCATTTTATAGCACACTAAATAGAACTATGTTCAGTCATGTGCTCTTGTTCACACTCCTGAAATCTCATTACAAAGTCAATCTTAAACATATGGCTGAGTCTGTAGCTACTTACTTCTTAAAAGTAGACTGAAGTTAGTCTCTCCTTACCTCATTTATCAAACATGCATGCAAAATGTGGTCTTACATCACAATTTCATTTCTTTTTCTTTTCCTTTACTCTCTTTCTTTCTCTTGTTCCTTCCTTCCTTCTTTATTTCTTTTCTTTTGTTTTTTTTATATTTAGTTTATTTCAAACATACTTGACTTTCTTCTTGGACATTAGTACTCATACTTAGGAGCTATAAAAACATGATGCCACACAAAAATTGCAAGCAAATTTTATGTCTTTCTACATATTTCCCAACTCTCATATATTTTTAAACATATAGCAGCCTTGTGGAGTCTTTGGAAAACCCAGTATATGAAACAAGTTTGCCAGTCCATAATACATTGTATATAAATCGGGGCAATATGGGACCTGAAGTTCATAAACATTTTCATATGTATTTCTTCATTTGATCATCATCATAATTTTCAAGGAGGGTAGAGTAAAACTATTATATCTTACAAATAGAAAAAGAGATTCAAGTTATCTTAGAAAATGACAATATCAGTAAAATTTATCACAGTGAACACAAATATTAATTGTTCAATCAAAATAGCTATTTTTATTAATAATAATGACAAATAACATCTCTAATCTACAAGAGCAGGTAAGCTGTGGCTTTCAGACCATAACTCATCTTTCAAAACTAGTATCTCCATGAAGGGAGAGGTTACAACTCCCTTAGGCAATTATTCTATTTTGTTTTTCTAGAAGACAGAATAGCTTTATTCAATTCTGTCTGGTTTGCAATTATAGAGAGTTTGAGGAATTTTGAGGCTGATCAAGGAAAAAGATCTGACCAAGATGTGGCAGTAGTACACACAACCTTTACTTAGGCAACACCTTGACAAGTTTGCATGAGGGGCGGAGGAAGAGGGAGGGCAACAGATCTGTGATGGGACCTATGAGGTTATGTTGTTCAACGAGAAGGTGGGAATTCTTTGGGTCAGAGAATTCCGAAGAGCAGAAGCCACTTGGGTTCTTTATGGCTAGCAGAAACTAAGTTGCTAAAAGTCTACATTTTTGGGCTATATTTATAAAACAACTGGATGTGTAAAAATTTGAGTTTGGCTCCAGAGGGCTTTTGATCCAGTGGGTCTCAGCCCACCATGAAAAAGTAAACAACCTAGGGACCAACAAATAAAGGCCGTTGTTGGCTCATTTTTGTAACGATCCATCCCCTGGCTCCATGTTGGTTTATAATCTAAGCTGTTTGTTTTTTTGGTAATGCCCAGGTTCGGATGCAACCATAAAGCATCTTTAAGCGTATTCGAGACCCAGAATTCTATAAGGGCACAAACTAGGATTTCCAAGCCTGTTTGAAGCCAGTCTTCTCATTTGGCCATGGTGGAATGTGGGAAATCCAGGAAAATAGGTAAAAAAGGGGGAAAGCTTTTATTTGTTTAGTCTATTTGATGCGTGTTTCTGGCTATCTGTAACAACTGGTAAGTGTTATCTAACCACGTGAAGAAAGGCGTGTTAATAAGTGTGTAGATGACTCATCCTGCAGCTAATAAGCAACTAAGGATACACAATTATTTAATACCATGGTCCCTAAAGTATAATGATATTTGGCCAAGAGTTTCAGTCCTTGGGCTGTTTAATTTGTGCAGATAATTCCTTAGACATGGTTATCTGTGGTTCATTTAATCATTGTGTGGTGTCCCACACTATGCAGTTACTGCTCCACACCTTAGTGATCCTAAGGTGGTTAGTACCAGAGGACTATTGGAAAAGCTCATTTGTGACATCAGAGCTGTGACTAGTATGGTTTTGGGGGCAAGTACTTGGTGGTTCTGCTGCTGAGGACAAATCTACTGGAATTTTGAGCCAAACTCAATACCACAAATATTGTCCAGAGTTGGCCAAGGAGAAGCTTATGACAGAGTAAGTCATTTAATTCCCTTACAGGCCCACCAGTCTCACTCTGCAGCCTGTATTCTCTTTATTCCTTTTCAGGTAAGTGTATGTAGCTTAGTGCAATCTGAGGTGGTGTTAAGAGGAACACATTATAATCAAACAAGCTTGTATGTTACCCACCTTTCATTCAGGAACTGGATGAACTAAATTGGTTAATGGGCTCAGCCCTCTATTGTCCACATACTTTGTGAGATTGGCATCTGGATATTCTTGTTGAAAGTTCATGGGTTGGAGAATACGCTCATTTTGATAAATGAGGTTCGTGGAGGAGCTTGGCCAGAGGAGAGGTATTATGTCATATGTACTAAAGTCAGATTGTTGGAAACAAGCCTAGCACACGGGCTTTGGTTGAACTGTTAAATTTTCCATTTATGTATTCCTGTGGCTAAGGCTATATGCAGGTTTGGTTTGGTTGGTAATTGTACGTTCATTCTTGTTTGCATTGATGTGCGTTGATTCTTGAGTTGCCTGTTGATTTCCGATAGTAAAAACGTCGGATTGTTTCCACAAGTGTGCGATGCTCTTGTGTTCTGAAAAAAAAAGTTGTTATAATTTAGGTGTACACCAAATGAGATCCTGAACTATGGGGCATTCATATACGGGATTCTCACAGATAGGTCAAGTTATTTCAAAAATAGACATCAATTGTGTTATATGTTTGGCTCATTTCTTTCCCTGTTTATGACATTGCTGTCTTTCAGTGGGGTACCGCTTGCTCCACTGTTTCCATTCTAGGGGAAACTTTTCTAATGCAGCCCTTTGTATTGCTTTAACAGTCCCAAGGGTGGCCCCTTGGGAGGTGGCAGTGTGACTACACAAATAAATTTCCTCTCAGGTTAGCTTTGCTACAGAGATTCTCATTGTCATTTCTATTTCTTTTAAGGTGGTTTGCATGTATATCTTTTAAGGATCCTCTAGAAGAGGAACAGTGGGCGGTAATGTCCCTCAAATATTTCCCAAATCCTTATTAATGGTGGTCTTGGTAGGCCTGGCAAATTTTGTGATAGCTGTAAGTAAGTAGTTGCTAATTTGGGTGGAAACTCTTGTGCAGAGAGCAGGTAGAATTCTTCATGAGATTTAACGTTTTTCATAAGAATTGTCTTTGCTGTAACACCCGAGAGCTATGTTGTTTACGGTTGAGAGCCAGCATTGTAATTGTTGTAGAACTCACTTCTACTGAGTGTATGTAAAATTGCCAGTTGATATTGCGAGGTAAGGTTAGGGGAAAATGCACAAGATTGTGTAGTTCTGAGTTTTTAGACATGCCTTGGCCAAGGTACTAATATGTCTTATATATTGCCTTCCTCGTTTATATTGATTGGCAGCCAGGGAGGAAGTCCATGGTATGGTGCCCTTGGCTGCATGCTCAGTGCAATTTCTTTTTGCCTCAATAAATGGGGTTTGTACTAGAGAGAGAGTGAGAGTCTTATAATTACAGGAAAAGAGGCTAGTGTTCTAAAGATGTACATTGTAGGCAGGGTTTATATTTATCATCATCTCCAGTATTAGTAAGAGTTATAACTTCATCTCTGCAGCCCTGTAGTCTTTGTTGGTATTGGCTCTGGATTACAGTGTTTTTAATTTGATTGCAACAATCACAACCATCCTGGTTGTAATACTGGGTGCATGTTATCTCCAAGCATTTCTTAAGGGAGACTTAATAAATAGCAGCCCATTGATCTATTAGTTTGAAGGACTAGTTAATAATAGTGGGTTTTGCCTGTTTTCAAGTCAAAGTTGGCCCAAAGAATTTAGAAGGCATTTATGAGTCACAAGAGATACCTTAGAGTCTGCTTTCACCGGAATGGGTGTTGCTAGTAATAGCAGAGATACACTGAGAAGTGCTAGTCTTAGGGTCAATGTCCGTGGTTGTGTTAGTAGAATTAACTAACCTGAATAGCCAACAGTATGGATCCCTTCGTCCCCAATATGACTCATGTTGTGTGAATCCCTGTGGTATGCACGTGGCATGTTTGTTTCCAGACATACTTGGTCAGCAGTAGGGTGTAAATTACCAAGGCTAAGATGATCCACCAATGGATGTGTAGTCAATACTGGCAAGTCTAGAGATTGCTGACATAAGGAAGGGGCATAGCAACATAATAGAGGTTAAAGTCAGAAGTCATCAACAGCCAGCAGGAGGAGATCTGAATGTCCCCTGGGCATCCTCTAAATGGTGTCACTCAGTCTAGGGAAGATTAGTTCCATCTCCTGGCTTTCAGGAGCAGTTCCAGGTTTATACCATAGTACCTATAGTGGAACAAAGTACGTGGGTGGTAGGAAGGATCCCTCTCCAGAGGGTGCTGAGTGGTTTGCTTAGTCTACACTGGATGATGAATGGATGCGGGCTGAGCGTGATCCCAGAGCCTGTGGTCCACATCGGGTGCTCATCAGGACTGAGGGGGATGTGGCTAGGCTCTGGATTTTCTATGAGGGAGAAAGGAAAGGTGAAAATACCAGGTGGATGTTCCTTTGCTAGAGGTGACATTGTCTGGGCTCTCATGTCCACGAAAACTGGTAATTAGGTTGTATCTGGTGTGGGTGTATACACCACCAGAGGCTGCAGTGTCTATTGGTGTTCTCATTTGTTGTGAATTTAAATATGATGCAGTCATGTGATAGTGGTTTGAATTTAATGTAATAAAGACTTTAGCGAGTATTTTTGACAACTTGGGGGACCACTGTCCTCCAAGATCTCTCAATAGTCCTTGTTTTAAAAGCTCATTGTGTCTTTCTATGATACCTGCTGCTGTATGACCACACAGTAGGTAAAAAATGTAAGAGATATTATTTTGTAATGCCCATTGTTGTGTTTGCTTTGCAGTGAAGTGGGAACCTTAATCTGATTGTATAACTTGTGGCGCTATCAAAAGCTATAAAAGCTGTTCTATTAGCCCCTCAGTAACATTAGCAGAGGTCGGTAACTTGGATGGGTAAGCCAACAGAAGGCCTATGTAGATATCCACCATTTTTAAGGCATATTTGATAACTCCTGCTACTGCAGGGAGAGGCCCAGTGAAATCCATTTGCCAGTTCTGAAGTGGCCCTTCTCCTCTGTAAAATTCTCCTCCCATGTAGGCAGAGCGTCTAGATTTCTGGCTTGTGGTACAGTCCCTAATGAGTTTGTGTAAATTCCTCTGCTGGTTGGACTCTTTTATTAAAAATCCATTTCATAACTCCATAATACTCAAAAGCACTGACCTCTCATGTGCCCACAGGTAGAAGGGGTAGGGTGGCTCATCCCAAAGTTCTGGAGACTCCCCTTGCTTCAAGAGGCTTCTCTGTTTTGGCAGCTTGGTTTGTTCATTGGTTTTGGTGTCGTATCATGACTTATCTGTGCTTTATTTGATGTGGGCCAAGTTATTGTGCACCAAGATGGGCAATGGGAGACAATGTGCTGATTTCCCTCCCATCCCTTTTCCCAAATGTCTCTGCCTGGCCTTATATTCTTCCCCCTTTGATTTTCCAAAGTCATGCCCAAGTAACTCATTAGCCACTGACCAAGAGTCAGTATAAATATGAACTCGGGAAAATCTCTTTCAAGAGCATCCTCTGTTGCTAGGAATACTGTAGGCAGATCAGCTCATTGGACACTTGGGTCTAGTCCCTCTGTGGACACTGGAGTGTTTGAATGGAGTGTTTGAATGGATAGGTTCAGACTGTTTATTGTCTGGCTCCCTTGCACCCTGGGCTCACTCCATCAGTAAAGAAAGGCCATTGTTTTTCTTGTTTTGGGAATGCTGACCATCCTCCTTCTAGTTCTTAGTGAGCAAGAGATAGAGGCATTTCTGAAGGTTTTGGAAAATTAACCTTAATGGCAGTGTATGTGGTTATTTCCTCATTTCCTCCAGAAGAGCTGTAATTAGCTCAATCACGTAGGTACAATTTCCACATTAAAAAGGAGGCCTCTGTTGATTACCCAGTTTTACAGGGAGCTTTTCCCATTACCCAAGACATAATAGGAATATCAGTCCATAGAGTTATTGGCTCCACCCCTGTAAGGGCCTCAGTTTCTATAAGTGCCCAGTATGCCACCAGGAGTTACCTCTCTAGTAGTTAATACCTTTGGGCTGAGCCTGAGAGCCACTTATACCAACAGCTCATGGGTAGGCTTTACCTGCCCATTTGGTCCAGTGGTTCCAGGAAACAACCTTGAGGGTGGCTGAAACTTAATAATTCTAAGTCTTGTCTTCAAGGTTCTAGCGGGAGAGCCAAAGTGATAGTCTCCTTTAGTTTATCCGGTGCCTGTCATTACCCACGTCCCCAATGAAAAGTAGAAGACTTAGGGAAGACTCAATAAACGGTGGCCAACAAATGTTAGAGGTGTGGAATGTGTTGGAACATTTCTACTAAATGTTGGCTCTCCTTTAGTGATGTAGGAGATTGGAGCACTAGGAGCTCGTCTTTCACCAAATTGGGAATAGTCGCTCTTCTGAGTTCCAAATGTAGCTCCCAAATTAACAGACTGGGAGGGCCCTTGTACCCAATGTGGTGCAACTGCCCGTCTCCTCTCAGTGAGGTGTTTACTCACAGCTATTATGATCTGTGCGACAGAGCCTTGGTTGGGTCTTGTGAGGAGGATATCCTTGATGTAATGCCAAAGTTGAGTTTCTGGTGGGAGGGAGGGGCAGGCATCTAACTCCTACGGGCAAAGCCTTCAAAGGTGAAGGTAAATTATGGTTGACTCTCCTGTGAAATTATTACTGAATAGAACATATTAATTAAGTCTACAGCATTGACCACTTACCCATGTTATTTTGAATGTCACCCAGTAAAGCACAGATATCTAGTAGAGGTGCTCTTATAAAGGGAACAGCCATGGGGCTGGCCCCATGGCCTAGTGGTTAAGTTTGGCATTTTCTGCTTTGGTGGCCTGGGTTCAGATCCTGGGTGTGGATCTACACCACTTGTCAGCCACAGCCATGCTGTGGCGGCAACCCACATACAAGATAGAGGAAGACTGGCACAGAAGTTAGCACAGGGCAAATATTCCTCAAGCAGAAAAGAAAAAAAGGGGAAGACTGGCAGTAGATGTTAGCTCAGGGCGAATATTCCTCAACAACAACAACAAAATAAATAAACAAAGGGGACAGCCTTATTTAACTCTCTATAGTTGATAATAGTGACTTTCAACACGGGCCATACCAAGAAACTGAAAGAAGAGATGGTAGGAATCTGTACCCTTCTTTAGCTTACTCAGCTATGGCAGGTCATAACCCTTCAGTGCCTTGCCTTACTTTAGCCGGTACTGTAGCATGATTACACCCACACTGGTAGGGGAAGGTTAGCTGTTTCTTTCCAAAATCTGCCCATCAATAGCTTAAAAGCCTTAGGCATTTTCCATGAGGTTACTTGCTGACTGAGGCGGTCCATTCCAACAACGGGAAAAGGAATAGTCTTGGCGAAGGGGGTGGGGGGAGTGACAATCAGAATAGAAACATCTTTTAACAAAACTGGGCCAATTTTAATAATTACATTAATTAACTGTAATTAATTCTCTTCTCAAGCCGGTCATTTCCCGTGGTGGTGGTTGGGAGGGTCTCTTTAAACCATGAGTGCTTCCAGGGATTAAGAAGATTCGAGCACTGGTGTCCAGCAGAGCCAGCCAGTGTTTATATTTTTGGAGCCCAAACTACAATTAGTGTGGTAAAAGAGTGATCACCTGCTGGAAGGGGCCAGCTTTCAACACAGACTGATTCCTATGTGGTGGCAGGTCCCCACCTCTGGCTGAGATCAGGGGCAGGTGGGGAAGGTGAGATGCGATGCCTGCCACAGGCTGTCATCCAACTCAAAGTATTCTCATTATCCCGCTGATTTACCAGAGATCATCCAACTGGGGACTCTTTGTCCCTTAGAGTCCAGTATAACCTGTCTCGTTCATCTCAGACTCATGCTTAAGTGGAGGTCTGGCTGTAGGTGTTTTGTTTGACCTGGAAGGATCCCACTGATAGTAATCTAGATTAAGTCCGTGTGGGGATCGTTTGTAGAATTAACAGGCAACATTTGACATGGAGTTTGTCTTCCCTGAGTTTCCATTAAATCCAGGACATCTATATCTTATTGAATTGTTTTAGCATTAGCCATCATTGCCAGTAAAGAGGACTCACATTTGTCAGGAGCTCCCGTGAGAAACAACTGGATGAACTCAGGACTCTATTCGGCCTCCTCCAGACTTGCCAAGTCATCAAGCTGAACGCCGTAGGTTACCGGATAAGCCCACTCCAACATCCCCAGCTGAGTATCTTCGGCCTCAAAGATTTCCACTGATAGTTGGCCTAAGGTAGGGTGAGCAAGCCATAGGAATCTACACCAATAAGGTGCATATGGACGTCCAAAGCCTCCTCTGGGAGTCATTCCCACTTTCCACACCAATTGTGGGGATCCTTTAGTAGGGACACCGTTTTTTCCTTCTTACTAAACAGCTGTTTAATTTCAGCCCCCGGTAGGTGGCGCTCGCTCCCTGACATGTACACTGTATATCGCCTGGCCGCCCCTTTTCATTTAGTTCCTAGGTAGGTAGGTCCTCAGGGAAAGTCTGTGCCTCAGGGAGAGAGAGAAGACTTGTTTCCTCCTCCTCTTTTCTGTCTTTATTACTTTGCAGGTGGTTACAGCAAAGCAGAGTAAATTATCCTCCCCACTGTCATGGTGGTAGTGTGCTGTTTATCCGCTAGAGGGCACCAGTCCTCCCTACCGTCCTGCCTTTTGTCTTCCCCTGGGAGTTTAAACTCTTATGTCCTCTCTGGGTGGCATCCTGAGGAGAAGCAGCAGTGAGCCAGCCCAGATAGGCATCTCATGGTTTGAAGCATCTGTTCAGTAGGACATCCACCACCTTTGGAGTTCTGAGAGGGGCAGGAATGTAAACCTTCTTGCCTTTAGTCACTTGAAGTAATGCTATAGCTGACTCAGCTCAAGGGTTGGGTTCTGGGTATCACTCTGGGGATGGGCTAGAATGACACCATTCACAACAACAAATCCCATTGTGAGAGCTGCAGAGGCGTGCCAGCTGTTTACAAAGGCATCTCCCCCAACTGCATTTAGGAGACTGGCCTCCTAAAGCCTAATATCTTTGGCTTATCGGCGCATTTACCTGCCATAAGGGTCCCCAGGGATGAGGTCATTCTCTTACTTCAGAGTACCCCAGATCATCAGCCCAGCCTCAGGGACCTCCACCTGCGATAGCCCATTCCCAGATGATGGGTGGCTCACCCTCATACAGAGGCATACACTCCTCCCCTTTTCTATTCAGGGCCACAGGTCTTAGAACACCAATGGCCTGCCTAATAGCGGACCCATGTGTGTGGACTGACCTCCTTCCCTGGGCAGCTCTGCGCCTCTGATCCCGAAAGTCAGTTCCAATGGCGTGGGTTCACTGCAATATTAATGTTGCTTGGCCAATCCAGTGAGGCACCAGGGAGATGACAAAAACATAGAGTGCAGTAGAACACAGCAATGCCACACCAACCTGAGCCCAGGTGTTCCAAATTTTGAGCCCAACCACTTAAGGCCTTCCAGGATCATTTTGCCAACTGATGGTCCTACTGACTGGGTAGACCTCATTATGTATTTCCTGATCAACTCCAAAAATCCTCCCTTTTTCCTCATCACCACTTTTAAGGGGTTTGAGAGATTTTAAACCTGAACAAGGAAAGAGATATGACTATGATGCGACATCGGAAGATATTTGAAGAGGTAATGATCTTAGATTTCAAAAACAGTAGAAAGACATCAAAGAGTCTACACATTCAAGGAATTCTATAAATATCTAAGCAAGATAAACACAGACAAATACCATACTTATACAGATTACGGTTAAACTCCCGAAAACAAACAACAAAACATTTCTAGTAGCAGCCAAAGGAGGAAGGGTGATGGGTGACATAGTACCCTCATGGAAGCAAAAATAAGGCCATTTGTTGATTTCCTGTGTTAGTTCCCTAGGACTGCTATAACAATTACCACCAACTTGGTGGCTTAAAACAAGAGACATTTATTCTCTCACAGTTCAAGAGGCCAGAGGTCCAAAATCAAGGTGCCAGCAGGACCACACTCCCTCCGAATGCTCTGTAGGAGAATCTTTCCTTGCCTTTTGCAGCTTCTGGTGGCTCCTGGCATTCCTTGGGTTATGTGAGCATAACTCTAGTGTCTTCTTCCATCTTCACATGGCCACCTTCTCCCTGTGTTGCTCTGTCTGTCCTTTCTTCCTCTTACGAGGAGATGAGTCATTGGAGTTAGGGCCCACCTTGAAACCAGGTTGCTTTCATCTTGAGATCCTCAACTAATTATATCTGCAAGACCCCATTTCCAAATAAGGTCATGTTATGAGGTTCTGGGTGGACATGAATTTTGGGGGGACATTATCTAAATCCACTGCATTTTCCCAAAGAACTGTTGAGAACTATAATATAATGGATCGTCAAAGAGTAAAAGGAAAAAATGCAACCACTGATTTCTATAACCAACGGAAAATATCCTACAAAAATAAAGGCAAGTTTAAAATATATTTATAGAAACAAACACTGAAAGAATTCATCAAAACCTACATATACTGAAGAAAATAGGAAAATTAATTCTTTAGGCAGGAGAAAACTCTTCCCAGGTTGAAGTAAATAGATAGAAGAAGGAACAAAGAACAAGAAGGAGCACAGATATATGGGTAAATCTAAAAGAATGTTACTGAATAGATTATCTGTGAGAATTTACAAGGAAAAGATAGAAGGGATAAATGGATTTAAAGTATTGTTAAGTTCTATGTATTCTCCTAGAAGTGGTACACACAATAATTTATATTCAAATTAAGTATGTTAAGAACCCAGAATGCGTATGATAATATGAAGAGTAACTCCAAAATATGCTAAAAGAATATACTAGTGAGGAGAGGCGGAGTCAAGATGGCGGCGTAGGCAGACTCTGAACTCACCTCCTCCCGTGGACACAGCCAATTTACAACTACTCGTGGAAGAATTACCCCTGAGACAGAACTGAAAACTGGATGAGAGGAACTCCTGCAACAACGGACAATCCTAACTGAGGTGGAAGAGGCAGAAACTCCCTTCTGGAGAGGAAAAATGCCGCCTTCACAAGCCACCAGCCTCACGGCCGCCGGGAGCAGCTCACAGGTACGCAGCCTCCCTGGAGGCGCGGGGCCCTGAGCCGGGGAGCACCCCCGCTGTGGGCATTTTGTGGACCCAGCACAATCGACACCAGCGGCATAATATCTGACTGTGCCTGCTACTAAAGCATTGGGGAGCACCCCCAGAAAACCCGGTTCACAAAGAAACTAAAACTGGCTCTTAAAGGGCCCGCGCACAAACTAACCCGTTCCAGAAAGCATCCTAAAATCACCAGAAAGAAAGGTGCACAGTGCTTCCGTGACAAGAGACTCACCTAATAGGCCCTGAGTGCATCTCGGTGAGGGGTGAGACCTCTCCAGGGACTGGGACATTGGCGGCGGCCATTGTTGTGGCCTGGTGTGAGCGTGCTGACACAGACGCCATTGGAGTACTCCCTGAGACCTGCTAGCCCAGGGTCTGCTCCACCCACTAGAGCACCGATTTAATCCAGCTCAGCCAGGGCAGGCAGCGCAGCCTAGAGACTGGCCCCACCCAACAACAAGCCCTCAGGCAACGTGTGGGCCTGCATAGATTGGTGACTGGATTCTCTGCAGCCTGGCAACTGAGCTGACTTGAGCGGGGCAGGGTGTGCACAAGGAGCGGGTGGAGAGTGTGGGGTGGTGGCGGAGTGTGTGGGGCTCCCGCCGTGGAGAGACTGGGTCCGCTTGGGGAGGTTGGGGCGCTCACACGGGGCAGGACTGTGTTGACTGTGTGTGTGGACCTGTGGGCAACAGGGCTTGTCAGCTGCAGAAGACTTGTGCTTCTCAAAGACCCACATAGGAGGTTTGCCCCACCTTCCAAAGCCTGAAACAATTGGGTGCTCCTGTGCCTGAGGCCAGCCCCACCCAGCTGCAATCCTCAGAGAGCTGACAAGAGACCTAATAGGCTAGAGGTTTACAGCAATTGTAAGGCCCTGAGCCTAACAACCTGCCACACTGGGGGCCTACTCACTTAAAAGAAATACTGCAACACAAATGTGGTATTAGAACTTACAGCCAACTGTGCTGGGGCTCCCCACACCTGATAAAGAGACTGAAGGGCCCACAACAACTACAAGCAGCTGAGCATTACAACAGCTGGCCAGGAGCATAACTCAGCCTCCTGGGCGCCTATAGGGAGAGCTAATAGGCCACAATAGAAGGACACACATAGCCCACATAGGGGCCACCCTGGAACATTGAGAACTGAGGGAAGCACACTGGAAGCCTCCTAAGGCATCACTTACATAAGGTCACCTATCCAAGAGCAGGAGGCGTGGCTGACCTACCTAATACGTGAGACACAAGCACAGGGAAGAGGCAAAATGAGGAGGCAAAAGAATACATTCCAAGTAAGGGAACAGGACAAAACCCCAGAAAAGGAACTAAGTGAAACAGAAATGAGCAACCTACCCGACAGAGAGTTCAAACTAAGAGTGTTAAGGATGCTCACTGATCTGGGGAGAAGAATAGATGAACTCAGTGAGAATGTCAACAAAGAAATGGAAGATATAAAAAAGAACCAATCAGAAATGAAGAATACAATACTGGAAATGAAAAATTCATTAGAGGGACTCAAAAGCAGAGTAGAGGATACAGAAGAACGGATCTGTGAGCTGGAAGAAAGACTAGAAGAAATTACCCAAGGTGAACAGGTAAAAGAGAAAAGAATTAAAAAGAGTGAGGACAGTCTAAGGGACCTCTGGGACAACATCAAGCGCACTAACATCCGTGTTATAGGTGTCCCGGAAGGAGAAGAGCGAGACAAGGGGCAGAGAATCTATTTCAAGAAATAATAGATGAAAACTTCCCTAACCTAAGGAAGGAAACAGACATCCAGGTACAGGAGGCACAGAGAGCCCCAAACAAGATAAACCCAAAGAGGCCCACACCAAGACACATCATAATCAAAATGTCCAGAATTAAAGATAAAGAGAGAATCCTAAAAGCCGCAAGAGAATGTCAAGTTACATACAAAGGAAACCCCATAAGGTTATCAGCTGACTTCTCAGCAGAAACCTTACAGGCTAGAAGAGAATGGCACGATATATTTAAAGTGCTAAAAGGAAAAAACTTACAGCCAAGAATACTCTACCCAGCAAGGTTATCGTTCAAAATGGAAGGAGAGATCAAAATTTTCCCAGATAAGCAAAAAATTAAAGGAGTTTGTCACCAAGAAACCAGTGTTACAAGAAATGTTAAAGGGACTGATTTAAGGGGAAAAGAGAAGACCACAAATAGGAAAAATTATCTATTTCCACGATTAGAACGTAATGGATACAAATGCACAAAAAAGAGGTTAGATATGATATCAAAAACATAAAAGGAGGGAGGAGGGTAGTTAAAGAGTACAGCTTTCAGACAGAGGTCAAACTAAAGTGACCATCAATTCTGTATAGAAGAAGTAAGGAACAGAGAAGGACTACTAAAACACTGAGGGAAAAAAAAAAAAAGTTAAAAAATGGCAGTAAGTACATACTTATCAATAGCTACTTTAAACGTCAATGGACTAAATGCTCCAATTAAAAGGCATAGGGTGGCTGACTGGATAAAAAAACAAGACCCATATATATGCTGCATACAAGAGACACACTTCAGACCTAAAGACACTCACAAACTGAAAGTGAAGGGATGGAAAAAGATACTCCACACAAATGGCAATGAAAAGAAAGCTGGGGCAGCAGTACTCATATCAGACAAAATAGCCTTTAAAACAAAAACTGTAAAAAGAGACAAAGAAGGGCAATACATAATGATCAAGGGAACAATCCAACAAGAGGATATAACACTTGTAAATATCTACGCACCCAGTGTAGGTGCACCTAAATATATAAAGCAATTATTAGCAGACATAAAAACAGAAATAGACAGTAACACAATAATAGTAGGGGACTTTAACACTCCACTTACACCAACGGATAGATCATCCAAACAGAAGATCAATAAGGAAACATTGGCCTTAAATGACACACTAGAACAGATGGACCTAGTAGATATATACAGAGCATTCCATCCAAAAACCGAAGAATACACGTTCTTTTCAAATGCACATGGAACATTCTCCAGGATTGATCACATATTAGGCCACAAAACAAGTCTCCATAAATTTAAGAAGATTGAAATAATACCAAGCATCTTTTCTGACCACAACGGTATGAAACTAGAAATCAACTATAGGAAGAAAATCAGAAAAGCCACAAATACATGGAGATTAAACAAAATGCTACTGAACAACGACTGGGTTAACGAAGAAATCAAAGAAGAAATCAAAAAATACCTGAAGACAAATGAAAATGAAAACACGACATGCCAGAATTTATGGGATACAGCAAAAGCGGTTCTAAGAGGGAAGTTTATAGCGATACAGGCCTATCTCAACAAACAAGAAAAATCTCAAATAAACAATCTAACAATGCACCTAAAGGAACTGGAAAAAGAAGAACAAACAAAGCCCAAAATCAGTAGAAGAAGGGAAATAATAAAAATCAGAGCAGAAATAAATGAAATGGAGACCAAAAAAACAATAGAAAAAATTAATAAAACCAAGAACTGGTTTTTGGAAAAGACCAACAAAATAGACAAACCTAAAGCTAGACTCACCAAGAAAAAAAGAGACAAGGCCCAAATAAGTAAAATCAGAGATGAAAGAGGAGAGGTTACAACAGACACCTCAGAAATACAAAAGATTATAAGAGAATACTATGAAAAACTATATGCCAACCAATTCGACAATCTGGAAGAAATGGATAAATTCTTAGAATCATACAACCTTCCAAAACTGGATCAAGAAGAAGTAGAGAATTTGAATAGACCAATCACCAGTAAGGAGATCGAAACAGTAATCAAAAACCTCCCCAAAAATAAAAGTCCAGGACCAGACGGCTTCCCTGGTGAATTCTACCAAACATTCAAAGAAGACTTAATACCTATCCTTCTCAAACTCTTCCAAAAAATTGAGGAGGGGGGGAAGCTCCCTAACTCATTCTACAAAGCTGACATTACACTGATACCAAAACCAGACAAGGACAACACAAAAAAAAGAAAATTACAGGCCAATATCACTGATGAACATCGATGCGAAAATCCTCAACAAAATACTAGCAAATCGCATACAACAATATGTTAAAAAGATTATACACCATGATCAAGTGGGATTTATTCCAGGTATGCAGGGATGGTTTAACATTCGCAAATCAATCAACGTAATACACCACATTAATAAAATGAAGAACAAAAATCACATGATCATCTCAATAGATGCAGAGAAAGCATTTGACAAGATCCAGCATCCATTTATGATAAAAACTCTGAATAAAATGGGTATAGAAGGAAAGTACCTCAACATAATAAAGACCATATATGAGAAACCCACAGCTAATATCATCCTCAATGGTGAAAAACTGAAAGCTATCCCTCTAAGAACAGGAACCAGACAAGGATGCCCACTGTCACCACTCCTATTTAACATAGTATTGGAAGTCCTAGCCAGAGCAATCAGGCAAGAGAAAGAAATAAAAGGGATCCAAATTGGAAAGGAAGAAGTGAAACTGTCACTATTTGCAGATGACATGATTTTATATATAGAAAACCCTAAAGAATCCACCAGAAAACTTTTAGAAGTAATAAACGAATATGGTAAAGTTGCAGGATACAAAATCAACATACAAAAATCAGTTGCATTTCTGTACACTAACAACGAAGTAGCAGAAAGAGAAATTAAGAATACCATCCCATTTACAATTGCAACAAAAAGAATAAAATACCTAGGAATAAACTTAACCAAAGAGGTGAAAGATCTGTACACCGAAAACTATAAAACATTTCTGAAAGAAAATGAAGAAGACACAAAGAAATGGAAAGATATTCTGTGCTCTTGGATTGGAAGAATTAACATAGTTAAGATGTCCATACTTCCTAAAGCCATCTATAGATTCAATGCAATCCCTATCAAAGTTCCAACAACATTTTTCACAGAAATAGAACAAAGAATCCTAAAATTTATATGGAACAACAAAAGACCCTGAATAGCTAAAGGAATCCTGAGAAAAAAGAACAAAGCTGGAGGTATCACACTCCCTGATTTCAAAATATACTACAAAGCTATAGTAACCAAAACAGCATGGTACTGGCACAAAAACAGACACACAGATCAATGGAATAGAATCGAAAGCCCAGAAATAAACCCACACATCTATGGACAGCTAATCTTTGACAAAGGAGCCAAGAACATACAATGGGGAAAAGAAAGTCTCTTCAACAAATGGTGTTGGGAAAACTGGATAGCCATATGCAAAAAAATGAAAGTAGATCCTTACCTTACACCATACACAAAAATTAACTCCAAATGGATTAAAGACTTGAATGTAAGACCTGAAACTGTGAAAGTTCTAGAAGAAAACATAGGCAGTACGCTCTTCGACATTGGTCTTAGCAACATCTTTTCAAACACCACATCTGACCGGGCAAGAGAAACAATAGAAAAAATAAACAAATGGGACTACATCAAACTAAAAAGCTTCTGCACAGCAAAGGAAACCATCAACAAAAAGACAACCTAACAATTGGGAGAAGATATTTGCAAACCATACATCTGATAAGGGCTTAATCTCCAAAATATATAAAGAACTCATGCATCTCAACAACAAAACTACCAACCCAATTAAAAAATGGGCAAAAGACCTGAACAGACATTTCTCCAAAGAAGATATACAGATGGCCAACAGACACATGAAAAGATGTTCAAAATCACTAACTATCAGGGAAATGCAAATCAAAACTACAATGAGATATCACCTCACGCCCGTCAGAATGGCTATAATTAACAAGACAGGAAACAACATGTGTTGGAGAGGATGTGGAGAGAAGGGAACTCTCATACACTGCTGGTGGGAGTGCAAACTGGGGCAGCCACTATGGAAAACAGTATGGAGATTTCTCAAAAAATCAACGATAGAACTACCATATGATCCAGCTATTCCACTGTTGGGTATTTATACAAAGAACTTGAAAACACCAGTTTGCAAAGGTACATGCACCCCTGTGTTCATTGCAGCCTTATTCACGATAGCCAAGACTTGGAAGCAACCTAAGTGCCCATCAAGGGACGAATGGATAAAGAAGCTGTGGTATATATACACAATGGAATACTACTCAGCCATAAGAAACGATGAAATCCAGCCATTTGTGACAACATGGATGGACATTGAGGGTATAAGGCAAAGTGAAATAAGTCAGAGGGAGAAGGTCAAATACCGTATGATTTCCTTCATTAAGTAGTAGATAATAACAACAATAAACAAATACATAGGGACAGAGATTGGATTGGTGGTTACCAGAGGGGAAGCGGGGAGGGAGGAGGGTGAAAGGGATAATTCGGCACCTGTGTGTGGTGATGGGTTGTAATTAGTATTTTGGTGGTGAACATGATGTAGTCCATGCAGAAATACAAGTACAATGATGTACACCTGAAATTTTTACAATGTTATAAACCAATGTTACTGCAATAAACAAATAAAGCGGAAAAAATAAATAAATAAAAAAATAAGGAAACAGCAAAAAAAAAAAAAAGAATATACTAGTGAATTTGCTGGTAAAAGCGTAAGTGAACTAAAGGAAACATTTTAAAGAAGACAATAACGAAGAGAAAATGTGTTGGCATTACATTAAACATATACTGACCAAATGCTTCAATTAAAAGAAAAGGATTTCATTATAATATAAGGAAAACACAAGCCTCTACTGCTTGTAAGAGACACAAAAGAAGGAAAGGACAACACAGTGTTTGAAAGTAAAAAGAATGGAAAAACGTATAGCAAACATAGACTTAGTAAAAGAAAGATTGGGTTTCTATACTAATTTCAAAAAGGGTGACTTCAAGAAAGAAAGCATTACTGAGTTATAGACAGCTATTTATGATGTAAAAGGGCCCACTCTGGGGGAGAAAAAAGAAATTCTAACTTTTTGTGTGTGATAACACAGCTGTACACATATAAAGCATAATTTGACAGAATTAAAAGGAGAAATAGAAAAATCCACATTTATATTTAGGGATTTTCACACAATCCTGTAAGTAACTTATAATGAAACATTTTTTTAAAAAGCAGTTAAAGATATAGAAGAGAACATCAACATGATTCACAAACTTGACAAAATTGGCAAACTTAGAACACTGCACCCAACGAAAGCAGAGTAACCATACTTTACAGTTAGAGAATATTTATCAAAGTGAGCTAAGTGTGGGTCATTTAGCGAATCTTACATATTTCAAAAGATTGAATATATATAGAACATGTCTTCTGAAATATCTAAAGTTAAGTTAGAAAACGAAAGCACTATCACAACTATTAAAAATCGCATTGTTTGGAAATGAAATACTGGACTTTAAATTAAATATAAGTCAAAGGACAAATAAAAATTAAACATACTTTGAACTGAATGATAATAAATGTGACATGTCAAAATTTGTTTGATACAACATCATGTGCAAAGGAAAACTTAAAGTCTTAAAGTATGTTTTAGAAAAGAATAAAGTTGGAAAATCAATGGCTTTATTTTCTACCTCAGGAAATTTAAAAATAAACCTCAAATTAAAAGAAAAAATAATAGAAAGGTAATAATAAAGATAAAAGTTGAAATTAATGAAATTTAAATATGTACATATACATATACCTATGTACGATAGAGACGCTCAAAAAGTAAAAAACTGTTTTTTTGAAAAAAGCTAATAAAATTTCCAATACCTGTGAAGGAATGACTACAAGAAAATTATAGACAGATGTCTCTCATAAATGTAGATGTATCCTAAACACAATGTTATACAAACTAAATGCAGCAACACATAAAAAGAATTCTACATCAGAATCAACATGGATTAATTCTAGATTTCACTGGTTTATATAGTACTGAAAATGAATCAATGAAATTTACCTCAAGAGAGAAAAACTGTGATTTTTCAATATGTGCTGAAAGAATATTTGATAAAACTCAAATAAGATCAAATAAAAGGAGAGTTTCTTAATCAAAAAAAACAAGGAATCTGATAATCCACTTGTATTCATAAATTTTATGATCAAATTAATCAGTGCAATAAGACAAGAAAAGATCTAGAAGAAATAAAATTATCACTACTCACATTTGACCTGGCTATACATATAGAAAATTCAAATAAACTAGTACAATTACTAAGCAAATCTATCAGGGTTACTGGATAAAGGATAACATATGTCAGTTTTATTTCTATATACCAGCATCAAAAACTAAATTTTTAAAATGACTTTAAACAACATTCAAATCCAAACATTTTGGCATATGCCTAACAAGGATGCATAGCATCTTTGTAAAATATTGAGATAAATTAACAAAGGTCTAAATACATGTGAGAGTATATTGTGTACATGAATATGAAGACTCATCATTGCAAAAATGATGATTCTCCTCAAATTTGTCTAAAATTAAAACAATTTCCATAATTCCAGTAGAGTTTTCTGTATATACATGTAGATAGCAGTGTATGTGTATGTACACATCTTTCTCTCGATGTGTAGTCTGGATAGAAATAGAGAAAAAGATAGATATAGGTGACCAACAAGGGACACATAAAGAAAATATATGAAGAACTCCTACAACTCAATGATGTAACAAATCATGATTTATATATCTTTCCCTCTGTGTACTAGACAACAAAATTATTTATTTAAAAAAGAAAGAAAAACTGTGCCACCATAAATCAATGGGGAAAGATAAATAGTTTGTAGTACTGTTGGGAAATATGGCTCACTGTATAAAAAAGTAGGAAATCTGGATTCAGTCTAACATCATATATAGAGAAGTTCTACAGATAAATTAAGGACAATTTTTTTGTTTGTTTTTATTGAGGTAACATTGGCTCATAACATTATATAAATTTCAGGTATACATCCTTATATTTCTATTTCTGTGTAGAGTACATGGTGTTCACCACCCAAAGACTAATTACCACTTGTCACCATACACATGAGTCTTATCATGCCTTTCTCTCTCCTCCTTCCCTCCTTCCCCTCTGGTAACCACCAATCTAATCTCTGAATCTATGTGTTTGTTTATTGTTGTTGTTGTTTTTAACTTCTACTTATGAGTGAAATCATATGGTATTTGATTTTCTCCATCTGACTTATTTTGCTTAGCATAATACCCTCCAAGTCCATCCATGTTGTCACAAACAGCAAGATTTCATCTTTTTTATGGCTGAGTGGTATTCCATTGTGTATATATACCACATCTTTATCCATTCATCCATTGATGGGCACTTTGGTTGTTTCCAAGTCTTGGCTATTATGAATAATGCTGCACTGAACACAGGGGTGCAGATACCTTTTAGACTTAGTGTTTTTGTGTTCTTTCGATAAATACCCAGAAGTGCAATAGCTGGATCATATAGTATTTCTTTTCTTAATTTTTGAGGAATTTCCATACTGTTTCCCATAGTGACTGCACTAGTTTACATTCCCACCAGCAGTGTAGGAGGGTTCCCTTTTCTCCACATCCTCTCCAACCCTTGTTATTTCTTGTCTTATTAATTATAGCCATTCTGATGGATGTGAGGTGATATCTCATTGTAGTTTTGATTTGCATTTCCTTAATAATTAGTGATCTTGAGCATCTTTTCATGTGCCTGTTGGCCATCTGTTTATCTTCTTTGGAAAAATGTCTGTCCAGATCCTTTGCCCATTTTTAAATTGGGTTGTTTGTTTTTTTGTTGTTGAGCTGTATGAGTTCTCTCAAAAGGTAATTTTGAAATGAAATACATAATGTGAAAAGAAGAAAATGCGTGAAACTATGTTTGTGATGGAGGATGGTGTAGGACTTCTTAAATAAGCCCTCGAAAGTACAAAACATAAAATTAATTTAATCATCTACAAATATATTTTTCAGCAGATAACACTATGCTCAAAGTTAATAGGCATATGTCAATTTAAGATAATATATTTACAATTTCCAAAACAAAGTAGACACTGATATCCATTATATATATACATATATATATATATATATACTTTTATACATTTATCTATCTATCTATACACATTTTAAAAAACTCATTCAAAGAAAAAGACAAGACCACCAATTTTAAAAAATTGGAAAAGACACAAATAGGTGATTTACAGAAATCCAAAAGAATAAGGAGATTTGGTAAATATATTAGTAATCATAATAATGCATATTAACACAATGTTTTGCTTTCCTAGGGTTTTGAAGCAAAAGTACCACAAGACGAGTGGCTTAAACAACAGAAATTATTCTCTCACAGTTGTGGAGGCTAGAAGTGCAAAATAAAGTAGACAGCAGGTTTAGTTCCTTCCAAAGGCTCTGAGGGAGAATCTGCTCCATGTCTCTCTCCTAGCTTCTGGTGATGGCTAAAAATTCTTGGCTTGTAGATACATCACTCCAATCTCTGCCTCCAACTTCACATGACATTCTCCCTGTGACGCTGTATCTTCACATGCTGTCTTATAAGGACAACAGTCCTAGAGGATTAGAGGCCCCCATCACTCCAGCATGACTTTATATTAAATAATTACATCTGCAACAAACCCTATTTCCAAATAAGGCCACATTCTGAAGCACTGCAGGTTAGGACTTGAACATATATGTGTTGGGGAACATAATTCAACCAAGAACAGACAACAATTAGACATCACTTTGCACCTATTAAATTGAAAACTGTAAAATGTCAAATGTTTACATGCGTGTGGGTGTCTCAGAAACCTCATGGCTGGCTTTGCAATTGTAAATTGGTGCAACTATTATGGAGAACAAACTGGCATTATTTATTTCAATTAAGTGAAACTATACACTAAGATGCATAAATTATCTTCCTGGGTATCTAGTAAAAAGATACAGGTCCAAAAAGAACAAATATGAAGATTCTGTATTATTTATAGCAGAAAAGAATTGGAGGCGGTCTGAGGCCCCATCCCACGGGAAGCAGATAAATAAAATGTTGTGAATGCTCAACATGGAACATGACAGGTCACTTAGAAGAAGAGACTAAATGTGGACATGAAAACATGAATATGTCTTTCAAAAAATAATATTTAAGGAAAAAAGTAAAAAAAAACCCAAAATGATTCTTGGTACTATTTACACATATTGGAGCTGGCCCCGTGGCATAGGGGTTAAGTGTGTGCGCTCCGCTGCTGGTGGCCCAGGTCCGGATCCCAGGCGCGCACCGACACACTGCTTGTCAGGCCGTGCTGTGGTGGCATCCCACATAAAGTGGAGGAAGGTGAGCATAGATGTTAGCTCAGGGCCAGTCTTCTTCAGCGAAATGAGGAGGATTGGCGTGGACATTAGCTCAGGGCTGATCTTCCTCACACACACACGAACACAAAAAATAAATAAATTAATTAATTAATTAATTTAAAAAAATACTATTTACACATATTAAAATAAACTCCAACAAAATAGTAAAACAAGTTTCACATGAACATGTACAAACAACATATAAATTAAAATAATGTAATATAAATAAAAGGGAGTGAATAACAAAAGAGTAGTTAAATAGAGTGGAGACATCACATGAGCAAACAGTGTGTCAAACTGAGTATACTGAGGTATACCAAGAAGCATGGTAAACTTACAGCTTGGCTCCTGTCCTGTTGTAGGCAGAATTATAAAAAGATCCTCAATGACCCATAGGCTTATATAATCCGCTCCCCTTGAGCAGGGGTGGTATCTATGAATATAAGGAGAGATCACACTTTTGATTATGTTATTTTATATGACAAAAGGAATTCTGCAGATGTAATTAAGGTCCTTAATCAGTTGACCCGGAGTTAATCAAAGGGAGATTAGATTGGCCTCACCTAATCAGACAATCCCTTTAAAGAGGGGCTGGGGCCCTCCATGAGGTCAGAGAGGTTCCCATGATGGCCTTGCACAAGTAAGCTCTCATAGTCACATGGCAAGGACCTGAGGTCAGACTCTAGGAGGTAAAATTGTCCCTGGTTTACAGTTTCCGAGAAAATAACGACTTTAGTCTTACAACCACGAGGAATTGGATTATGCCAACATCCATGTGAGCCTGGAATAGGATCCAGGGCTCCAGAAATGAATGAACACAGCCCAGCCGATACCATTGATTGCCACCTTGTAAGACCCTGAGCAGAGGACCCAGATAGGCTGTGCCCGCACCCTAACCTATGGAAACTAGAAAATAAATGTAGTTGTTTTAAGCCTCTAAGTTTGTGATAATTTATTACACATCTATAGATAACGAATACAAAGAGAAAAAGAAAAACAGCAAAAATTCCTCTACTATTGAGATCGAAAGAGAAAAGAAAAATGAAAGAAGACGGAAGGAAAATAAAGCTATTGTGATTTATTAGTGTTATCTTTTAGCAGTGTGTTAGCTTCCTCAAGCAGTAGGCTCACTTTTTGTTTTCTTTCATGTCAAGTCATTATCTACTGGTTAGTTCACGCATCTTTTTACCAGTTGCTGCAGTAGGCGTGTTGGATATAAAACAAAACAACAACAAAAATAACAAAAAAGGAAAAAAAAGACGTGGTCGTTGTCCTGAAAAAGCTTATCATATCGGGGTAAACAAGAAATTACAACAGATCTCTGTATGTGCAGTGTAGACGCCTGACGTTAAGCTTTCATTGCTGAGGCATCCATTTCAAAGGCATCCGTCTTCAATGAACATATTGCCAGTTCAGTGACACAGCTACTAGCAAAACAACCAGAGGAGGAACTAGCCACCCACAAAGGACCCTCTTTCGGAAAGCCCTGGGGAACCGAGCTAACTGCCCATTTGAATGACTCCACTTCTGCCTTCCTATGTCCTAATTCCCATTCTTAGGTTTTAAATTAGCCAATAAAGAGTGAATACATGAAACTCTAGGCCCCCCATGCTTGACCCTAGTAAAGGCAGAGCCCCAGGTCAGAGAGCTCTCTCTCGCTCTCGCTGCAACCTCACTGTATGGCCCTTGGTGAGCTGTACACACTCCAGGACCTCTGAGTAATCTAGTTCCTCAATGTTCCCTAAGGGCTGTTGCTGAAGTGCATCCTACAATCATAATAAGGACCATGGGAACTGGTCCAGCCACAGCATTGCCCCTGGTGGGAAATGTCTGTGTTTGTACTGAATTCTCACCTTCTTGACTATTTTTAGGTCTCTTTCTCTCTTTTGCTCTCTCTGGTTACATTAGTCTATTTTCATCTTTGATAAACTGAAAATGTGTCAAAGTTTAGCAGACAAATTCCATTTTTTAATTTTTTGCAGTGCAAAGGAAGACCTTACTTCCTCCTGTCCTCTAGTAAGGAGCAGAGATTGAGTTTACAGCACCGAGATAATCCACCTCATTAGGACAAAAAGCTAAAATATTCCTGAAGATTATTAGAACAAACTTCCTACAGGTTATATTTCCTAATGAAGGCTGAATCACAGATTTTTATGACAGCCTCTGGAAGGTCTCTTACAGACCTATTTTTGGACAAATTCTGAGATGGTTTGTAGTGAAGCATATAAAGAGACTAGACTAATTGAAATTATATACATGTATTAAATAAAGAACTTTATTTTGGAAATGCCAGAATAAAATGCAATCATTCTATTTATAATTAGTATTGGAGCAAGAATGTACATTAATTTCATTTTCACTTTTTCAGCTAATTGGTCATTTAATAATTTAATTTAATATTTAATTATCACTTGTAAAGCATAATGTAAGGTAGTCACTATCCAAAGGAAATTACTTTGTTTTGTTGAAATTTAGTTCTGACAATGGTAAAGCTTTTTATGAGAATCCATTTGTTTTCTTTCTGGGCTTTCAGGAAGAATTTTCTTTCCCAGGCCCCTGCAGTCAGGTTGTATGACAGATTTTTGGCTGGTGGAATATGGGTAAGAATGATATACATGACTTCCAGACACGACTATACATCCTTCTTGGGAGAACATCCACTTTATTTATTCCCCCTTTGCGGTGACCAAAGTCCTATGTTGAAGCTGGGAGCAACAAAACCAGAAGTTTAAGAATTTAAATGAATGTATGTAACAAAGCCCTCATTGACCATATTAGACAGCAATACTAGAAGCAACAAAATGTTACTGCATTAAGCCCCTGCTATTTGGGGATTATTTTTCTGCAGCATAGCTTACTCTACTGGAATACAATAATCAATATAGTCTTATGTGCCTTCTAAAGTAACACTTGCAAATTTAACATGGGGTTATATAATGTTTGCTCAGCAGAATTTTTTTTAATTGACTTTAGATGCCTTTAGATGCAGAATACACTATTTAGTCACTATTTCCTTATTCTTACATCCCTTTCTCATTAATTTATTTATGGAAGGCCCTGGAATCCATTTGGGTTTGCAGACCACTGCTGTACAATGAGTCTTATTTGGTGTTATCTAATGCTGAGCAAACAAATGCTGGATTTGTGTACTTTTCTGTTTGTATGAGTTGTTATATGTTTCTCAAAGACACAAATAACAGTAGAATTTGGATAAATTTTAAAACATGATATTTTCAAAAGATACTGCACATGGTTTAAGAAAAAATATAACCTAAAATATGGAACTATTCCATCTAGGTGGAAAGGTAGGTTTAAAAATCAGTATTAAATATGCAATGTACCCTGCAAAAATTTATGTGACCATTAACAAAAATGATAAATAGATAACCCCAGACCATCTTGCAATATTTATAAGTTATGGGATTAAGACTTCTCAGTATCAAAACTATATGTCCTGAGCATATAAACTAAGTTTATGGGATTTAATTAAAGTGGGCTATGGCTTCAGGCAGGAATATGCTACTAGATTCAAGCTCATCCTGATGCTATGCAAATATCTCACCTGCACAAGTAGGGCCAAAACTTCATCACGGAACCTTTCTTAAGTACTCATACTTTATTTGCATAGAGAAATGTTATAAATGGAGGATGGATCAGAGGCAGGACACCATATGAAACCAGCCATAATAGATAAATTCTAGATACCTTTTCTTAATGCCAGGCCAGTATCTGATTCTTTCTCATTGGTTTCCCAGAATTGTTTCGAAGATTATATTTCCCATCGCTTTATTGACTGGTCTTTTTATTTTAAGGAATTGAATAGTAACTTTAGCGATGAAACAGACAGAGGGTATATAAAATCAACACCGGATAAGTGAAAAATCTTGCAGAGTCCTTGTCTCAGATCAATAATATTGACACGCTTTCTTTAAATGGTCCTAGAGAAACTTTCTTATGTACTGCTGAGAATTACCTGATGGAATGATCTTATTAAACAAAGTGTAGGCAAATAATACTAAGTTTCATAAAATTCTAATTCCCTGATAATGAAACTAAGATCCTAATTCCCTGACGTGTGCTGCTTCCTTAAATATGCCTCAAGTGTACACTATTTATACTACACATTTTTTGTAAAACCTTCTACTCTTTCTCTGTCAAGATGTCTCTTCCATACACAGCAAAAGCAATTACTCTGTAGTGCTTCTGGCTTTCCTATACGAATTGTTTAGGTGACTTATTTCTTATTTTTGGAGATCTCTCTGAATCTGTTCTCTAAAAACAAGAAAATTTATAGTGATTGTATAGTTGTGTTAGAATAAACACAAAACATGCCATCCCTAGATAGGAAGGTCTATATCTATCTAGCCCCTCAAGATTATTCCACTATGCTTTCAAATTGTCCCATAAGGACTGGCAATAAATTTTATTTACTTATTTATATATTCTACAATATTTATTAAGCAGTCTGAGATCCTAAGCAGGAGAGAGGCCTAGAGAGGTGAGTCTGACCCTTAAGGCTGCTTTCCTCCTGTGTCAAAATACATAATGATGCAAATGGCCTGTAATACTTTAGATACAATAGGAAAAAATTTGTCCATAATGATATAAATGATAAATGAATAATGTGACACTTCCATGAGGAACAGAATACTTACATGGTTTCAAAGTCCTTCCCTATCAATTAATTATTAATTATAAATGGAAGAGATTCTGCTTTGGGCAATGCCTACCGCACCAGTTCTCTGATGACTACGAAATAAAACATCACAGCTGCTGGATGGGGGTTTGCATTTGGAAGAAAGGAATGACATTCTTTCCCATTTTTATGTCATTTTTTTGCCTGATTGCAGGCTTATGTCTGCCAATTTAGGGAGGATACAACTTGGGGAAAAATTCCTCAGCCTTACGGGCTTGAAGAAACAGAGGACAGAGTTTGGAGGCACCACACTTGGAGAATGAGTAAGCTCTATATAGGAGAGAACGAGAGAGAAACAGTGTCAAATTATGTGAATAAACTCTGCTCAGATTTCTAACTGATCTCTAAACTATGCATGTTCAAGGCAGACTCCAAGAAACCCAGCTAAGTCTAAAAGGACTAAAGAAAATTTTATGTGCTGTCCACCACAGGGGAGACATAAATTAGATTTTGAGTTAGACCAAATTAGCTGAGTGCTAAAACAACAACAACAAAAATACTCTTCTGAGGAACATAACAGAATCTAGAGTCTTTACAATGTATCATCAGGATACAATACATATAGTAAAACATAAAAGAAACACAAAATTGTGATCCAAACTCAAGGAAACACAATAGAGAATGTACCAGGATAACACAGCAGTTTGATTAGCAGGTAAAGATTTTAGAGCAGCTACTATAGCTTCTCAAGGATGTAAAATTAAATACTCATGATAAATGAACAAATAGGAAACCTCATCAGAGAAATGAAGACTATTTTGTCTGTCTGAAAATCTCTTTTATTCACCTTCATTTTGTATAATATTTTTTTCACTGGTTAGAGAATTCCAAGTTGACTGTTGCAGTGAGCTGAATGGTATCCCTCACAAAGGCATCAGATTCTAATCCCTGAATGTGAATGTTACCTTGTATGGTAAAGTTTTTGCAGATGTAATTATGTTAAGAATTTTGAAATAACCAGATGATTCTGGATTATCTGAGTGGCTCCTATATGCTCTCACAAGTGTCCTGAGGGTCAAAGGGAGAACAGACACATGAACATAAGAAGATCACGTAGAGGTGTAGGTGGAGATTAGAGTGATACGTCTACAAGACAAGGAAGACCAAGATATGCCAGCAGACACCAGAAGCTGAAAGAGCTAAAAAATGAATTCTCCCCAGAGTCTCTGAGGGAGCATGGCCTGCTAACACCTTGATTTCAGACTTCTGGTCTTTAGAACTGTGAGAGAATAAATTTCTATTATTTTAAGCCACCAAGTCTGTGATATTTGTTACAGTAGCCCTAGTAACCTATACCGATTTTTGTACCAGATTACGGAGTGCTGCAAATATCTAAAAATATGGAAGCCAGTTTGGAATTGGATAATGGGTAGAGGCTGGAATAATTTTGAAGCCCATGATAGAATAAGTCTAAGATTACTTTACCATGGACAGATATATGGATATTAAAAGAATTTCTGGAGAGAATTCAGTAGGAAGTGAGGAGCATGTTAGAGAAGGCCTATATCATTATAGAGACTACATATCTCATAATAGACAGAATGCTGGTAGAAATATGAATCTTAAAGGTGCTTCTGCTGACGGCTGTGTCCTACAGTTGTGTGGAAAGCAGAAACTGTAAGCGATAGACTTGCATATTTAGCTGAGAAGAATTCCAAGCAAAGTGTTGAATATATGATCTGTCTTCTCTTTGCTAATTATAATAAAATGCAAGAGGAAAGAGAGAAACTGAGGAAGAAACTGTTATGCAAAAATGAACTAGCATTTGATGATTTTGGAGCTTTTTGGCCTATCCACATAGCAAAGGATGCTAAAATTAGAAAATTCACTGTTGGAAAGTGTGTTCTGGAAAGAAGCCCAAGAGCATGCCTGGACAAACTTTTGCAGAAGAGATTAGACTTGCGACTTATGGGTTCATTCGACCATCTCAGCAGAAATCAGAAATAGAAACGGTATTATCCATAAAAGGTCTGTGGAGTACATTCTTGTCCAATGATGTTGATCCCTGTTACATACATGAAATAATCGTAAGGTTTTTGAGAATTTTAGATGAATAGAAATACTGCCATCTTGGTCTGAAATGGACAGAGACAGGATGAAATGAAAGAAGGTTGCTGCACTCCCAAAATTCTATAGACAGGGAACAGACTGATAAAACTCCTCAGTTGCAGACATGTGGTACTCTGCAAGAAAAAGACAGGATCATTCCAAGGGTGGAGCTTTGGCCTCAAATGGCAGATGTCTGGGCAAAGAGGGATGATCCATGGTTCAGAGATCAGCTCTATGTGCATAGAGACAATCTTGGTGGGTATCAATGCTGGAGTCTCATGCCTCAGAGAATTATTCTTAGGTCTTGAACCTAATGGAATTTGCCATGCTGGATTTTGAAATTGTTCACATTGGTGACCCCTTTTGTCTTTCTATTTCCTCTTTTTGAAATCGGAATGTCTATAACTATCATCCTATGCCTGTCCCACCATTGTATTTTGGAAGCAGATAACATGTTTCATAGTTTTATAGGTCCATAGAAGAAGAGGGATTTCGTCTCAGATACATCATATTTAGAATCTCATCTATCTCTGACTTAAATGATTTAGATAATGAGACTTGAGACTTTTAAACTAAAGATAATTAGATGTGATTGTGGACTTGAATTGATGCTTCAATGACTAGAATTCTCCAGTGAATCCATCTTGTTTGGGATTTTCATTTTGGAAAGTTTTTGATCACTAACTCAATATTCTTACCTGTTATAGATCTATTCAGATTTTGTGTTTCTTCTTGAGTCATTTTTGGTAGTCTGTATCTTTCCAGGAATTTTTCTGATTCGTCTAGGTTATCTAGTTTGTTGACATAGAATTTTTCACAGTATTCCATGATAATCCTTTTCTTTACTGTAAGGTTGGTAGTAATGTCCCTTCTATCATTCCTGCTTTTTAAACTCTCTATCTTCTTTTTTTTTCTTGTTGAGTATAGCTAAAGTTTGGCAATTTTGTCAACTTTTGTGTTTGTTGATTTTTATCTATTGTTTTTCTATGCTTTGTTTTGTTCATTTCAGATTTAATCTTTCTTCTGTTTGCATTGAGTTTAGTTTGCTTTTTACTATTTCTTAATTTCTTAAGATGTAGGATTAAGTTATTGGTATAAACTTTTTTATTCATTGTGATTTAGGTGTTTATAACTATAAATTTCTCTTTTAGTACTGCTTTAACTGCAAGTTTTGTTATATTGTGTTTTGTTTTCATCTCAAAGTATTTCCAAATTTCTCTTTTAATTTCTTCTTTGACCCAATGGATATTTAGGAGTGTGCTTTTTAATTTCTGTATATTTGTGGTGTTTTTTCAAATTTCTTGCTGTTATTGGTTTCTAATTTTATTCCATTTTGTTTGGATGACATACTTTGTGATTTCAAGCTTTTAAAATTTATTTAAATTTGTTTTGTGCCCTAACATATGTGCCATGTGCACTTGTGAAGAATACGTATTTTGCAATTGTTGGGTAGCTTATTCTACAGATACTTGTTAGGTATATTTGGCTTATAATGGTCTTCAAGTCTTCTATTTCCTTATTGATAACTTGTCCAGGTTTTCTATCCATTATTGAAAGTAAGATATTGAAGTCTTAGAATATTACTGTTGAATTGTCTATTTCTCCCTACATTTCTCTCAGTTATTGTCTCATGTATTTTGGGACACTATATTAGGTACATCAGAGTCAATATTTTTATATTTTCATTGACCATTTAGCATTATAAAATATTCTTCTTTGTCTCTAGTCATAATTTTTATCTTGAAGTCTGTTTTGTCTGATATCAATGTAGCCACTCCAGCTTTGTTTTGGTTATAGTTTAGATGATACAGCTTTCCATCCTTTACTTTCAACATAATGTCTTTGGACATTATTCATTAAAGTGAATATTTTGTGGACATCATGCCATTTGATCATTTTTTAAATCTATTCAATCAATCTCTTGCTTTTGACATTTAATGAGAACATTGTTCTCATGCTTTCTTTTAGTTCTTTAGACATGATTTTCTTTAGTTCTTTCAATATCTTTAAAATAACTGGTTTAAAGTGTCCACTTAGTCCAAAGTCTGGTCATCTTCAGGGCCAGTTTCTATTAATGGCTTATTTTTTTCCTGTGGATTAGTCATACTTTCTTATTTCTTTGAATGTCTCATGTTTTTTTATTGTTGTTGAAAACTGGAAATTTAAAATTTTATAATGTGACAACTCTGCTAATTAGAATCAAACTCTATCCCCAGTGTTTGTTGCTGTTCCTGCTTTTGAGTTGTAATTGTTTGGTGATTTAGTGATTTCTGTGAACTAATTTTGTAAAATCTGTTCTCTTTTTTATGTGTGGCCACTTAAGTCTCTAGAAGGGTAACTTAGTGGTCAGTTAATGATTGGATAGAGTTTTCTTTAAATGACCAAATTCAATCTCTCAGTCTTTGCTAGGGGGTTGTGTGTGTGTTTGGGGGCATACTTTCAAAATTAAGCCAGGAAGTTTATAACTTTACCTTAGCCTTCACTTCTTGCTTGTGTAGAGCTTCAGTGTCAGCCAGAGGTGAGAGCACAGGGTCTTCTCAATTATGTCTTGATCATGCACACAACCCTATGCACGTGAGTGGCCTTCTAGATTCCCAGAAAAATGTCGGAGCTCTTCACATCTACAGACATCTTATTCAACAGCTTTCCTTTCAAGCTATTGGTCAGTCTATTGTTTGTCACAGCTCTTATCCATTACCTCTGGCAGCTACAATGCTAAAATACTTACCTGTCAATGTTTTCTCAAACTTCCCCTGGGAAGAGACTTTTAGCACAGGTGGAGGTCAAATAAAGATAAGCCATTTGAATGGTGTCTTCCAAGGAACCACCACACAGGTGAAATAGTGACAATTGTTAGGCAATGACAGTTTGAAAGAACTTTAGCTTCATTCTTCTGCCTCCAATCTGATCCCGGGAATGTGGACCGTTATTTTTCAAGGTTACTGCTTAGCAGAGGAATTGGAAATGTGATTGGGTCACATCAAACTGTCACAAACTCACTGTTCTTCCTGAGATTCAACCATTTTCTGGAACAAACGGTCTCCAGGTTGCTACAAGCCTTGGTTAATTTTCAGAGTTCTGAAAAAGTGGATTCTTCCAATTTTTGCCATTTTTTTCATTGCTTTTATGGAGGGGTGAAGTTTTGGAAGTCTTTACTCTGCCAACATCACTGATACCACCAAATTATACTCTTAAATATTAGGTCTATTATAATGTTTGCTTTTCTTCTTCAGGTATTCCGGTTACACATGTGTTCAATATTATTTGAATGTCTTCTATACCTATTCCTTTCTCTCATATATTTTTCTCTTTATTTTTGTTTTTATTATTTTTATCCTCTTTCTCACTTACTCATCTTTCACTTTTGTCTCTTCTTTCTTGAGATACAATTGATTCTTTCTTCTTTATTTTTGAGATGATTTTGTGTTTTTTTTCCAACTACTTTCCTGAGTTCTATAAGTCCTCATTTCAAATTTTCCTGCATTTGTCCACTTCTAGTCTGAATATGTGAATTGCAATTCCAGGTATTCCTTTACAATATGAAAATATTTACCTCAGGATATTGTGTTATAAATTTTGTCAAGTTTTTATCTGTAATATTTCAACATGCTCTTGAATGTTGAGAGGTTTATATTAAATTTTGTTAGAATTTCTTTGTATGGGTGTTTTTGCTTTTCACTTATCTTATTGTTTGTTTACATTTTATTTTCCTGAACCATCACTATCAAGAGATCATAAAAATTATGATGTGGGTGGGTGCAAAGGATGTCAGGTAGCTTTTATGTTTTCTGTGTTTAAGCAACCACTACTTGCACACATGTTATCTTCTAATACCCCCTGTCTTTCTCCCTGTGTTCTAGCCACAGTGTTCTCAGAATATGCCAAATATGATCCTGTCTCAATGGCTTTTTCTCTAGATACCTGCATTACTTGCTCCCACATTTCTTTCATATCTATATGTCTATGACCAAATATCACCACAGCAGAAAGGCCTTTTATGGGCTAACACAAAACCCTTCCTACTCACTATTTTCACTATGTGTGTGTGTATCACCTATATATAGACATATATATCACATATAACACATGGCAGAAAATAATAGAATTATACATATATTCTTCTGCCTCCCTAAATATAAGCTTCATGATGGCAGCGACTTTATTTCATGTATTGTTACATCACCAACACCCAGAAGTCAGGCACCTAGGACTCAGTAAATATTTGTTGATTAAATGATGAATGCATTTTTGTGTATTATACATTTATTTATTTTAATCAAATATTGGGTTAAAATTCAGAAACAGTCTTTCTATACATTATACTTATTCTTAAACTTTTTGTCAAAAAATACAGTAAAAATGTAAGATTGATATGATAGCAATTTTAAAAGATGTGCTATACTACATTGAGTCCATGGAAATTTAAAAATGTATGTAGTATTATAATAGTCAAGGATGTGACAACTTAAAGCTCTCTTATCTTTTGTTTCTTATAGGTCTAACTTGCAGAATAAAGTACTAACCACAAATGTAAGTTTGCACAGTCATGCGTTGTTTATTGACATGGATGTGTTTTGAGAAATGCATCATTAGGCGATTTCATCATTGTGTGAACATTATAGAACGTACTTACACAAACCTGGATGGTATAGCTACTACATATCTAGGCTATATGGTACTAATCTTAGGGGACCACTGTCGTATATGTGGTCTGTTGTTGACAGAAACATTGTTATGTCATGTGTGACTGTATATACAAATTGGGGAAAAATTCTATTCTAGTTAAATATCATCCTAGTTAAATATTTATATCCACATGGTCACATGAAACTGACTTTTCAGTTATAGATTTCTGTCTTGTTCACATTAAATGATCTGCTTTGTGTTGTAACTCACATAATTATCTCTAAGAGTTATAAAAATATCTAACTCGGGGCCGGCCCGGTGGCGCAAGCGGTTAAGTGCGCGCGCTCCGCTGCGGCGGCCTGGGGTTCGCTGGTTCGGGTCCCGGGCGCGCACCGACGCACTGCTTGGCAAGCCATGCTGTGGCGGCGTCCCATATAGGGTGGAGGAAGATGGGCACGGATGTTGGCCCAGGGCCATCTTCCTCAGCAAAAAAAGAGGAGGATTGGCGGATGTTAGCACAGGGCTGATCTCCTCACAAAAAAAAAAAAAAAAAAAAAAAAATCTAACTCATAGAATTTTTCTGGTTTTCAAACTAGTTCTAAGGGCTATGCTCAACAACCATCTGAATAGGTATTTTGGGGACCCCATTTTAGAGAAGAGGAAACAAAGCACAGGGTAGTGAATTTACTCCTCAGCTAGAGAGACCAGTCAGACTCAGGGAATTTGTAGTCCAGCCACTGTGCTCCAACCACCAAGCTACAATGCTTTTCACTCACAGGACTGTGGCACAGCACAGTCATATTCAGAATATCAGGAAATCAATGATATCAATTACTGCATCAAGTAAATGCAGTGTTTATTTTTATTATTCATTTATGTATGCTAAAGTTAAACAACTTCCAAAATAGATATCAGCTGTATTTAGTTAGCGTATTTAAGCTAGCCAATGATCAATAATCAATACTTAAGTTTAAAGCTTAGAAGAAGGAAAGGTCTTAGACTATTTAACCAATAATAATATTCCCTTTTCTTTACATACCTTATATAAACATTTATAATGAAAGAAAAATAAGTTAAATATAAGTATATATAGGACAGTAATGGTATCTAATGCATAGATAAAAACGTCTACTAGGTAAATATAAGATTTCTGAAAACTATCCCTAACCAAGTGTCAAAATTACAGTGTGACAGTTATATACTAGAACTGAAGCTTAATGGTGTAATTCAAATTATGTTTTATTTTAAAAGCTAATTGTTGGTAAATATCACCACATTCTTAAAAAAAAGTTTTATTGTTTAGGTAATTTGGTGAGAATGGAATTATAAAAACATTAACACTTTATAACACAAATTCTTACAATTTGGGAAGAGAAAACCTCCAAAAGATTACTATCTTAATCAAGTTTTCTGCTAATCATCAAAACACATGTAAGATTGATCGGTGAAGCTAGTATATGTAAGTTGGTATAACCAACTCAAACATGCCCAGTGGAATTCATAAATGTAAAGACAATGTAAACTATATTGAAATGGGGTAATATATTTACAATTTCCCAGTGGGCTTAAATGGCTTTTCTTGGGGGAAAGAAATGTCCATCTAAACACCAAAAACAATATTTCTGCACCAGTGACCCAGTGAACTTCCTTGCCCATACATCCCATATCCATCCTCTATTCAATTCATCATCCACAATGCAGCCTGAGTGATTTTAAAAATGCCAGTCCCTTGATGGCTCACTTTGGCTTTCTCAATATCATCCAAACTGTGATGGGTATGACATTTCCTATCATATTTATCCATGAGTCTCAGGTTTGCACAAATTGACTTTGTTTTTTATATATCAATCTAATATCTTACTCTGAGCTCCCTCTGTGCCTAATTCAATCCATTCTGCATTTAACTTGGTCATCCAATGGTCTTTCTTATCAACTAAGAATTGAAAAATCAGTCATTTCCAATCATGTTTTATTTCAGGCTTACCTTCCTCTACTTTCTACGTGACTCTTAGAAAGTCTGCTGATCAGGGCAGTCATGCCTATGAGATTACCCCCTCCAGTATGTGAGGAAAACATAACCATTCTTTTTTGGGGTTGGCTCTATTGGCCTTTGATGTTTAATTAGTCTCGCATCATTTTGTGTGTGGGAGGGAGGAGTGGCTTTCTCAATATCTGAACCTCTCCCCTCAGCAAAGGTGATATTTGTTCCTGGCTCAGATAGGAAAAGACTTGCAGGCGCTGTTGGCATGGATGAATGTCCATAATCACTCTTTTATTGATGGTTCTGGACTCGTAGAGATTCAGTCAACCTTCACCCTCACTTTCTATGCATCCCTTTCGTTTGCTTCTTGATCAACCATTTGGCCCCTTGACAGGGAAGAAAGACTCCATTTCTCAGTAAATTATATGCTGCACTCTGGGATCAGAGATGACTCATGGGTCCCTTTCCTGCTATTTTCAGTCCCACAAAACCTAGGGACCTTCTTTTTGGACATGGCCTGAGAGAAAAGGGAGTTCTTATTGTCTTCACCCTCTTTTTACTTTCCTCATTTCTGCCTGCCATCTCCTCACAAATTGAAGACTTTTTCAAATAACACCCATGAGGCAATGGAGAGAAACTTCCTACAGCCACGTCTTTAAAATCTCCTCTATAGAACCCCGAGCCCTCCACATCTCACCAGAGAATCCAAAATCTGCTTAATTTTGTTTGCTATATATTCCCTACCCAGTCCTCCCTGTTGTAAATGAACACTTCTTTTCTCACGTTCTTAACGTCAGTAATGTTTATAGGTAAGACAAACAGAACACTGTAAGTTGTTTGATGTCTAAAGTTAATAATCTGCCATAAATTAATATTTAATAGTAATCTAAATGTTTTAGGAGATGACTTCCTTAAGATCTGCACAGATATCACTTTCTCTTCACCAAGCTAAAATACATAAAACAATGCACTTAGCTAGTCTCGGTTTCTTTATTCCCTGCCCCATCCTCCCACTTTGCCCTTTAGCCGTGCCAAATGCTTGCAATTCCCTAAAAGCATTGAGGTGTCTTCACCTTTCTTTCGCTTAGATATATTACTCTTTGCCTGGAGTACTCTTGCTTTTCTTTTCTGCTAGGTTAATTTACTCATTTTTCAGATTCTGTCTAGAAAAGTCACTCACCTAGAGAGACTTCCTTAACCTCGCTCCATCCCTCCCTCACCGGGTTGCTTGCAATATATTGCAATAGTCTGTTTACTTGTCTATCTCACCCACTGGGGTCGTCATGGTGTTCTGTTATGTTCTCATCTCCTTTAGGCACAAGACCAGCAATAGCACAGATAGTGGCTACTCCTTCAGCCAGGTCACAAAGTACAGAAGATACGTGATGAATAACAATAGGCATGCCTATTGAGTGAGAATTAAATCTTTGTTGTTATAAGCCATTTAAATTTGGGAATAAGTTGTTGCTACAATATATCTTAGCCTGAGATGACTGATACAGCAATAAATATTCTGAATTAGTTGACTCACTTAGAAAACAACTCCAGAATGTATCTTTATTTAAATACAATAGTGTGCAATATCCAAATATGTAACATTATTATATACTGAGTTGCCACTTGATCTAAAAAATTTATGTAAATCAAGCTCCACATTTAGTATTGACAAAGTTATTGAGGGCTGCTATAGACTCAGGAGAGAGAGAGAGAGATTGAGAGAAATCACTCACTTGAGGACACTACAATTTCTAGGAATAAAATACTAAATAAAAAAAGAATTATACAGTGTTACAGCCAAGAGGAGCCTAGGAAACAGGACAACTAAATGTAATAGCGTTACCTGGATGGGATCCTGGAACAAAAAAAAAACATTAGGCAAAAGCTATTGAAATCTGAATAAAAAAATTTGAATAAAGTATGGACCTTAGTTAATAGTTATCTATTAATAGTGGTCCATTAATTGTGACAAATGCACCATACTAATAAAAGATATTAATAAAAGGGGAAAATGGATGTGAAGTACATGGAGACTCTATTTTATCTTCACAATTTTTTTGTAATTCGAAAACTGTTCTAAAATTTTAAAAATATTTTTTTAAAAATTGAGGCACTGGGGCCAGCCCGGTGGTGCAGCGACTAAGTGCGTGTGCTCCACTTCGGCGGCCTGGGGTTCGCAGGTTCAGATCCTGAGCACTCGCCAACGCACTGCTTGTCAAGCCATGCTGTGGTGATGTCCCATATAAAGTAGAGGAAGATCGGCACGGATGTTGTTAGCCCAGGACCAAGCTTCCTTGGCAAAAAAGAGGAAGGATTGGCATCAGATGTTAGCTCAGGACTGATCTTCCTCACAAAAAAAAAAAAAAATTGAGGCACTAAAGATAAAGAATTATAGGAGAATATTTAAGTACTTCATATAATAAATATTTTGATGAATTACATAATAATGTAATATACCTAAATATGTGTTTGGAAAACACTTGTTGACATGTAAATTTTAATATTTTAAGATTCACTCTTACAAAAGCTTTTTTCAGACTTATCGGGAGAATATTTAATGTTACATTTATATTTTGTGCAATTAATATATAAATTTTCTACTGGGAAAATATTTTAGTGGTTTTCTTTTGACAGTTCCAATTAGTGTAATTTTCAATATCTTTACAACATGAGGGCACTAATCACTTTCATTTTTTGAAACTGTACATATGCACTGATAATTTTTCAGCCCACAATACCCCCAAAAGACCAATTAAACGCAAAGTCTAATAATATTTTCTCTAATATATTCAAAAGTACATATAAATATTTCAGGTAAAGGGAACGCCTTTATAATAACTTGATGAATTTTCAAATGGATTAATTATTCTTTTAATTATAATTTCATGCTTTATAATGCTAATTGGTTATTTGAATTATCTCTTGAGTCTGGAATGCAAAATGTTATTACTATAGATTATATCCTCATTAGTTACTTTTTCTTTCATCCTCTTGTGAATTGTATCCTTTTAGATGAATCAAAATATTTTCCTCCAAAATGTATTTTAGATGACCCAAAATTTTCCTTATAAAATGAGTTATACATGGTCAAAAGATTATTTTTCAGGAGTTCTATATTTCAAATATTTTTCTTCTATTTGTTTTTCTCTGTTTATATGGCAGCGCTGTCAAAAATAGTTACAGATATATCAATCAGTAAATACATTAACATAATAAAATATGGAAGTTCTTCATAGCTTCTTATGGTTTAAAGGCTACTTGAGAACCTTTAAGCACAGTGGAAAAATTAACCATTTCAGAGAGTGGTGGGCCCCTGATGCAGATATGGTAAGAGGAAATGTATGTGGCAGTTTTCTTAGTAAAAGTGTTTTTACCACTTAAAACAGGACTCACATTAAACTTTCTGAACTAAAATATATTTTTAGTTTTGACAATAATATTTTGACCTCAACCAGTATAAAGTAGAATTTGTGAGCTTTGTATGGAATAAAGTGAATATTGTTCCTAATAACCAGGTATTATAGGTTTAATCCTCACCCTAGTATTATATTACCATGCGTTATTAAGTAAGTAAATCATACTCTCAGAGTATCTCTTCCCATCATGAAATTAAGGTATTAATGTTTATAATTAATAAGTTGTCTATTAACTCTACTGATTTTAACATGTATTTTATTTTCCATTACCAGCTCAAATATTTAAATTAATATTTAAATATTAATTTTATTTTCCAATATAAATCATTTTTATATTCCTAAATAAATTTCACTTGCCCCTTGTACTTATACATTTAATGAATTGTTGAATCTTATTTTCTAGGAGTTTATGCTTTTGTTTATGAATGAAATTTATAAGACTGATTTTCAAAATGTTTGTCTTCTCAATACACCTCAAGAGCATAATCCCAGCAAAATCAATAGTTCATTATGGCAGTGATTCAGAGGAAATCTAATCTTATTTTTGACCACTTTTTACCTGTATTAGCTATGAGAACAGGGATGAACAGCTCAACCAGACTAACCAGTTTATTAGCTTTTGTGTTCTGGTCTACTGCACATTGTTGTATGCCAACCATATTCATTCACCATTTAGCATTTCCTGCTAAATGTATTCTGATTTTTTAAGTGTCTATAATTCTTTTATATTGGTCAGAATTTGACACATGGCAACACCTAATCTCAAAGAGGACTGAGAAACATAATCTTTCAGATGTAATTGGTCTAGTCTAAATTAAGAGTTCTGTTACTTTGAGAGAGAAGGCGCGAATGGTTATTTTGTAAGGAGTTAACATTCTCTGACATGCTAATTTTAGTATATATTTGAGATTTTACCCTTCTTTAAGAGATAATGAAGATGAAGCTCAGCATGACTCAGACTCTTTTTACTTCAGTTACTTCCTAAAATATGACTAGAGATTATCCTTTATGACCAGGAATTTGTGAGCATCTTTAGTAATTAATCTAATACAATCCCATATGCCTAACCTCTTCTCTCCTTCACTCTGTCCTTCGGCATTCTAGACAAAACTTGAATCTCTGGAAATTCCTTGCATAAAGTGGAACCTAGCTTACCTAGGTGGTCCTAAGAGAAAATACTTTATCTCACATGCTATGTATCTCAGGTTTAGGATGTGGGGCGGTGATCTCCTTGTTTGCCATTGCCATTTCTAGACCATTACTATTTACTCTGATTTTTCTAAAAAGATAATAATTATTGTTATGTTCCTCTTCCTGCTATAATGGACTAGCAACAATTGGATTTACCATCCTACCTTAGATAACTAAAGAACTGAACAAGTTATGTGAAACAATGGCTTTCAAAACACTGGACACCCAACAATGAAGGATAGTGATCTGTGAAAGATGAGCTCAACAATTGCCCCATCTTCTTTACTGGAGAGTTTTCAGATCTCAGTGCAGAGAGAGGAATCTCAGAGCCTGGAAATCTCCTAGAGTTGACGAGATAGAATTGAGAACTCAGAGAGAATAAGGTGGGTAGAACTTGCGAGGGAGAATATTAGAGAATTGAGAGCTGCAAAGAGAGAGAGAGAGACAGAGCGAGTGAGAGAGTTCCAGAGATCTCTAGAGGGACTCCATCAAGTATTCAGCTGAATGCCCATCAGCGCATGTAGAAGAGTCACCTCTATGATGTCATGGAGAGAACCATGGGAAAGGAGCAAGAAGAAAATTTCCAAGAGATCACATTGGGCTATTAATCAACTTGAACTAATTGACACTTATGGAATAATCCACTCAACAACATAATCTATAATATTTTCAAGTTGCACATGGAACATTTACCTAATAGATTTTTTGTAGGCCATAAAGCAAGTCTCAAGAAAAGCAAAAAGAATCAATACATACAAAGTATATCCTTTGACCATAATCAAATTAAATTAGAAATCAACAATAAAAAGATATATGAATATTCTCAAAATACATATTTTGGGTTTTTTAAATTTATTTTTTCTAATTTTATCCTGAAAGCACATACAGGAGGTGTTCTGTATCTGAGACAGATTTATTATTAATTACACACAGTAAACAATAAGTTCATAAGCTTCCCCATCCCTTATATGCCTTGAGCAACTCAATGAAAACCAGGTCAAGTGTTCTACATGACTAGCCAGACACTCTACAGGTAAGGGATGGAGAAAAATAATTTTTTCCATTAATTTGCAGGACAAAAGCAGCTGACTTTCCCTCCAGAAAAGAAAGAAAGAAATAGTTTCTCTTTATTGATGTGGAATGGATATGTCTTTCCAAGGGCCAGATAAACCCTTGGTGTCTATGGCTTTTAAAACTTAGAGATGTCTTCAAGTTCCTGGGCCTCACTCCTCCTTGAAATATTAATACCTAGGAAGATGACATTCTGATATCTGGAGCTAACCTAGGTGTCTATCAAGAATGTAGCCATTTATCTTTTGAATAGCTAAGATGAGTTTTATTATCCTTTTGGATTAGAGCATTTAACTAGATAAATGGCTCCAGATCTAATTTCTATGGTATGTAAAGAGTCTCAGAAGGCTAGAGCTTTTTACAAGAGCACTGAGAAATTCAGGGAGGTTTTATTTTCCCTGTATTATAGAAATTAAATAACAAACCTTTTAAATATCCCATAAGTCAAAATAAATTGAAAGAAAATTAGAGAATATTTTTAACTGAATGAAAAAAAATCCCATATGTCAATATTTGTTTGAAACTGGTAAACCAGGATCTGAAGAAAAATATAGTACTAAACACCTGTGTTAGAGAAGAATAAAGTTCTCAAATGATGAGGACAGCTCCAGATTCAGAAACTACACAAATAAGAACAAATTAAGGCCAACAAAGGTGGAAGAAAGGAAATAACAAAATTCAGAGTGGAAATCAATAAAATAAAAAACAGACAAAAAATTTCTAAAAATCTGTGAAACCAAAACTGTTTCTTTGGGATCAATAATATGGAGAGAACTCTAGCCATATTGATCAGGAAAAAAAGAGAACAAACACAAATGCTAATATCAGCAATGGAAGAGATGATATTACTACAGAGTTTACAGAAATTAAAAGATAAAAACGGGACTGTCAACAAATTTATGACAATAAATTTAAAAAATTCGATGTGAAGGACAAACCCCTTGACAGACATAAGTTACTAAAATTCACTGAAGAAGGCATAGATAGTATGAATAACTCTATAACTATTAAGCAAATTGAAAAGAAACTTTCAGGGCCAGATGACATCACTATTGAATTTTAACAAACATTTAAGGGAGAAATAATGTCAGTTATATAAGAACACTTCCAGAAGGTTGGAGAAGAGAGAATAATACCCAACTCATTCTATGATGACGGCATTATCCTGATACCAAACCAGAAAAAAGATTGAAAGAAAAGAACGCTACAGAGTCATATCCTGTTTAAATATGAGTCCAAAAATCTTAACAAAATTTTAGCTATTTGAATCCAACAATATGTAAAAAGGATAATATATCATGGTCAAGGGGGATTGATCCCAAGCAGTGAAAGCCTATACGCCTACAAAGACTTGCACACGAATGCTCATAGCAGCTTTATTTTTAATAGCCCCAAACTGGAAATAGTTCAAATTTCCAACAACTCAAAAATAGATACATATAATATTGTATGTGCATACACTAGAACACTGCTCAGAGTAAAACGTAATGGGCAATTGATAAACACAAAGCATAGAAGAATCTCAAAAGGAATCTGGATAAGAGCAACAAAAAAAAAAGAGTGCATACTGTGTGATTCCAATTCTATAAAATCTAGGAAATATAATCTAGTTTATAATGACAGAAAGTAGATCCATGGTTGCCTGAGAGGAGATTAGACAGGAAGGGGAAAATGGGAGAGATAAATAAGCCATAGGAAAATTTTTGGATTTGCTCATTATCTAGATTGTTTCAAGGGTGTAGACGTATTTTGAAAAATGTCAAATTTACAGGGTCCAGCCCCATGTTGTAGTGGTTAAGTCTGGAGCACTCCGCTTCAGCAGCTTGGGTTCACAGGTTCAGATCCCAGGCTCAGACCTGCACCACTCAGCCATGCTGTGGTGGCGACTCACATACAAAATAGAGGAAGTTGGGCACAGATGTTAGCTCAGGGCAAATCTTCCTCAGCAAAAAAAAAAAAATATCAAATTTATACTTTTGGTAGGTGCAGCTTATTAAATTATAGCTCAACGAGGCTGTTTACAAAAATATTGTAATAGTTTGGAAATGTATCTGGACTATTTTCTATGAAATTGAACTAAAATTGAAGGAAAGTGGTTTGTAGATGAAAAGGAACATGAGCGAGTATATATTTAGACGCATGAAACGTGTATATCAATAGAAAAAATCCATTAAGAATGTTAAAGTGTAACATACAGGAATAAAATAATAAGAAGAGAAACACCATGAGAGATGGTACCCAGAGCAAAATTGGAATTGCCTTTGAACAGGAGGATGGAAACCAATTCCTGAAAATGTAGGAATGATAGGAGAATGATGTTTAGGAAAAAAAAAATGTCCTTGGGGATGCTCTGGGGTGATAAAACAAAAATTAAGGTCTGACATACACTTTTTATGACATCTCTTTTTCTTATGGCCCCTGTTAGGTCAGATTGCTTATTATATTGCACACAAACACACAAACAAAAAATATATAACAGTCCAAATAAAATTTTATTTATCTTTTGCTTTTCTATATTCAGTCCATGGTGCCTTAAACATAGACGATGCTAAAAATAATTTTTGCAATTAATTATTTGGGCTCAAAAACAGCCATTATTTGCATGAACGATCACCAGAAAAAAATGACTACTAGGAAAACATAACCTAGAAATTAATTTGTAGCACATTTCTAGCTTTATCGTCTGTTTAATGAAATCACATAAAGTGAATCTTTCGACTAGTTTTTGGCCTCTCATCAACAGCATGCAGAGGCAAGTTTAATTTTCTTAATATTTTTCTGTTTTCTTTCTGAGACAAGAATGAGGTTACATGTTGCCAAAGATTTGTCTTTTCATTTTCCAAAACACAATTTAATTCAATCCACCTTGATTCCTAACAGGTGGAGGGAGGGAGGCTTGCTCTGCCCTTCTAGAAGAATGTGCCAAATTAGATACAATGTAAAAAGACACTTAAGTTACTTCTGTGAAGAGAGATCTTTAGAAATTACAAACATCCCAAGATCAGGAAAAACACTTTGTAAAAGTTTAGGAATTAATAACTCCAGAAGTTTACCCAAAGATGATCCAGATGTTGGAAATACATTTGACTCCAATATTTTTTTAAAAATTCATAGTCATTCAAACTTTTGTAAGAATATAGGTCTACAAGCAGATACATTTATATCATGAAAAAATTTATTTTCCATTACTTTTCATGTCAGTTAGGAATAGTCAACAAAAACAACAAAATAACAAAAGAAAGAAAAAGATGTCATCTTATCTTTTATGATAGTTACGCTCCTTTTTATGTTTGCTGTACCATATTTTTCTGACACAAATACATATTCCCTTTCCTGAAATATCAAAGACGTTATTCACTCACTTCTTCAAGCATCTCTTATTGCATATTTGTTGGCTGCTATGCTTTGTTCTGCATCTGGGGATATGGAAAAGAAAATAAGATAAAATCCCTGCCTGAAGGAGTACAATGTGACTGATCAGTTATTTGACTCACATACACATTCATGTAGTATTGTTGTTTTATATTATTTGACATACATACACACTTGTATTATTGTTAGTTATATACATTCATACTTATTATATGCATACATATGTACATGTATGTGTGAATATATATTTTTTATTAGTGTGTATATATTTTTTTTTGTGTGTGTGTGTATATATATATATATATATATATATCTTATTTATAAGTGTATTTCAAGGTGCCTAAAGATAAAGACTGTTTATTACAGTTTATTCTTCTTCACTGCCCCTATTCCAGTAGAAATCTATACATATTACAAATATTTGCTACATGATGCAATTTGTAAATCCATGTCATGAAATTGTCTTTCCATAACATGGTAATATAATATATAAGAACTTGGTTTAATCACTGTGGTCAGAGAGGTGTGGTCTGATGATTTCCCCTTTGATCCAGCTTGCTGGTGCTAAAGCACTCTGGATAAAGGGGGAGGGTGAGATGTTGGCAGTGCCCCTGTTGGGACATTGGTGGTGGGGAGTGGACTACGTATTATCCCCAACAGTTGTTGAATGGGGATTAGAGATGCTTAACTTAAGTGGAATGAAAGCAGTTCTCCCCAAAAAATCAACAGATGATATCTACCATCTATAATCAGATGAGTTAAAAAAAATTTTTTTAATAAATATAAAGCTTAGCCCCTGAGTGGATGGTTTATTTTAACTCAATATTTTACAAGTCAAACTATTGTTTGGCTCAAGTCAATCCTCCTATGTTTTTAAATGTTACATATAATTTAGTGCCTACTAGTAGCATTTGATCATTATGTATAGAAATTTATAATAGCAACAAAAAATTCCTACTTAAAAGATTATACAAGTTTCTCCATATTAGCATTATTTCTCTCTTTTTTGGTACAGATACTGCTTAATCTTTTAGACAGTCTTTCAAATATTTATTGAGTATTTACTATGTTCTGGCCATAGTACTAGGCACCGGGAATATAAAGTTAAGCACATAATTGCCCTTTAGTCTTGGGGTCTACACCGTGATAAGGAAGAAATATTATAGAAATTAATGAATGAATGGGTAAATAAATAATAGGATGTAAATCCTCAAGTGCTATATTGCTAGCTTATTTATAAGAAAACATGTTTAAGAGATTATGCAAGTTGGTCGTGATCATGAAGTCAGAATGTGGGAGAGCCAGGATTAAACCGAAGTATGATTTACACCAAAGTCACAGTCATGAAAAAAAAAGAATATTACTCTCGAAATAGCAGAGGAGCTGCACAAATATAGTGACTGTCCTGTGTCTAGGAAGGGTAATGCTTAATAAATCACTGTTTTATCTTTTCCTTCTCATTGACTCAATACTAATTGCCTTTAACCAGAACATCAGAGGAAAGAGTGGAATTAACCCAAATAGGACACAGTGGGAAAAAAAAGATGCTGTGTAAATAAAAAATTGAATGAAGAAGACAAGGATATAAAGAAAGTTCCACAAGTACATGTTTACTTTTTTCTTTCCAATCAAGCAATCCTAATCTACTCCTCTCCTTATTAATACCTGAATGCAGTGCAGTCCAGTTATTTTGAGCACAAAGTCCTTAATCGAGACCAAGCCACCAGAGATGGTGGATGGTAGTGTACTGGTCAACAGAGAGAATGTCATGCTGATTTAGGTGACAAAACTGCTATTGCAGTGTCATCTTGTGAATAGGGTGACATTGGTGACAATTAAGGCAGAAACACCTATCTGACAGTGAGGGCAGCGAAAATGAACACCAGCAGAAAAATATATCATGAAATGAATTTAAAAAGGGCAAGAGATAGCTAGTAAACTGCGGTGTCAGAACAGTTTCTAGAAAGAATAAGCAAACTATTTCACCTAGAATTAGCATTGATCCTCTTTGATTGGCTTAATGGACTCCACTAACCATGATGGTTTAAAAGATGATAAAGTATTGCATTGCTACAATTGAATGTGTAATTATGATGGTAGTTTTTAGAATTTGATGTTTGATGGTTTTATCTTTGAAACATATCAGTAGCATATTCACACTCTCTTTGATAAACTGTTCAGAATTCTGTACAAGGTTACGACACACAGGCAGTATGTTTCTCTCTGGCTTTCTTCGACCACAGAATGTCAGTGCTTGCACTGAATTTTCTCTCCTGCTATTGTTTTTCATTTGTAAGTGTCAGTTTAAAAATGCATTTCATCTTGGTAATCCCATTTTTATATCTCTTTTATTTATTTTCTTTGCTTCATTTATTACTACATGCTGTCTCCTGCGGGCCTAACAGATTTTGGTGACAAATACAGTCAGATACAGAAATAGAAGGAAAAATAAAACTTTCTATTTGTAGAGGTATTTTCAATTACCATCACTCCTTGACACAAAATCATGAAGAACATAAGGCAGGAATTATTATTCCTTTTTTTTTTTTTTGGTGAGGAAGATGGGCCCTGAGCTAACATCTGTTGCCAATCTTCCTCTTTTTTCCTGAGGAAGATAGGCCCTGGGCTAACATCTGTGCCAATCTGCCTCTATTTTGTATATGGAACACTGCCACAGCATGGCTTGATCAGCAGCGTGTAAGTCCACACCTGGGATCCGAACCCACAAACACCAGACCGCTGAAGCGGAGTGCACGAACTTAACCACTATGCCACCAGGCTGACTCCCAAGGCAGGAATTATTATCCCCATTTTATAAATGAAGACACTGATGCTAAAAGAAACTGTATGACTGCACACACACACTCATATTACAAATATATAAATATATATTTTAATACACACACACACATATATATGAAATATTTGTTGCTGGATTTTTCCAAAATGCACCTGCAGAGAGAACTTTAAGAATTCATTTCACTACTGCAGGACAGTTTTATACCTAACAACTCTCACTTTCATTTTCTCTCTCTCTCTCTCTCTCTCTCTGGTATCTAGGCATAATTAAAGTTTGATTGTGAGAAATTTCCCTGATAATTTCTGATTTATCAAAGTTCATCCAAAATATAATTCCTACACAGTAACAGTGTCAGTACTCTTGGATTTAGTCTGTATTGGATAACTCATTTGTAATATACCAAAGGAAATATGTTTCCTTGGAGAGTTTGAAAAGGTCATGGTAAAACTTGGAAAGAAATATAATAAATGAAATTTTCATCATACTATTTACATTTCCTTTTCTGTAAAATGTCCTTTTTAGATGTCGTATATCTATTCCAGTACACCATAAAATTCCTAACATCCATTGCTGGATTAAATCAAAGCCAAATGACCATATGGTTAAATTATTCACCATGGAATACTGCTTTTTAAAATTCTTTTTACTTGGGCTACAGTGGTCCCCAGCCAATCCTGATGCATTAAGAATGTCTGACACATTAGCATAGTTTATAATTGAACTGAGAAATGATGTTACTATTAATTTATTTTTGAAATATTAACTTGCTTTTAAAGAAAGTATAATGAATAAATGTCAGAAATATTTATGACAACACATTGTTATATCAAGTATGCCCTTGAAATTCCAAGCCACATTAACATGAGGATTACCGTATCTTTGAAGAAAGTTCTCGTTGGATAAAGGCAAATTGCAATCTGAATCATGCTAGGGAGCAGTCCTATATAAGTCAAAAAAGAATGGCACCGACTCAAAATAATTAACTACTATTATATTAGTAAGAATGATTCAGAGGAATTGGGAAACAGTGAAGTTCATACTGATACTGATTTTCTGTGAAACTGTATTACACTCTATTTTATAGAATGATGCTTAGCATTTAGTTACACTTTGTAACTTTTGTGCTCTAATAATTTCATCTAAATTTATTTTCCTCCAAAATTTCAAATTATTCATGGTAAGAAAATAAGCTACGTTCTACCCCTCCTCATAAAATCTATGTTTATTAAATACTTGAACAAAATTCTCTTTTATCTTATTTAAATAAATTTTGAGGTGGCTCAGATAATAGCAGTTGACTATCTAACTATAACCATAAAAAGATTGACACCTTGGATCTATTAGACACTAATAAATAATTGGTCAATTGATACAAGGTTTTATATTTATTAAAAGCAAGACTGTGGACTTAATATGTAATTGTTATGCTTGATTTAATAGATTAAATACATGAAATGTACAGAGGAATTGTATTTAAGATAATAAGTCTTATGTCATTAACGAGATTTTCTTGAATCCTAATATTTGGGTACCAAGAGCAATGCCTTCCAAAGTCTAGAGAACTTATTACATATTTTTACACATACGCATACACACTCATTTACATATCCTTGGTAAAGTAAGTTGGAGGGATATTAAATAAAACAACATTTAAGAAAAAAATAAAAAATATTAAAATAGGATTTTCACATTTGCATTGTAAATACACGAGGGAGAACTGTGATGAGTGAAGAGGAGGGGAATGACAGCATCTCTTGTGGTCTCTTACTTTACCAGTTTTTAAGAGCAATAGAAGGACTGGTGTTTCCACAGAGCATATTTTAGTAAATAATGACCTAGAGGATTTCTAGTGTTTCTCTATCATTTGGAAAAATCCAGACTTCTTTTATTTCTTCTTCTCCTTCAGTTATATATTTAACGTTTGCCACAAAAATAGTTAGGGAGAAGCTTATTACTTTATAACTCAGAATGGTTGCTAGATAGATAGATAGATAAGTAGGTAAATAGATAGGGAGGTAGGTAGGTAGATAGATGATAGATAGATAGATAGATAGACGGACAGACAGCAAATTGGTAGATAGACAAACAGGTAAATAAATGATAGATAGAGCCTAGAGAATTATACATCAGCTAGAGGACCTTGCCTGATTTTAGCTACAGTATTTTTTCTACTTTTTATTTTTCTGCTCACCAGAGATTATTCCAATAACCTGTCAAATGATGAAAGAAAACAAAGATCATAGCAATTCACGATAATGTATAATTGTACATAAAATGTATTCACTTTCTTTCTTTTAGCTTTTTAAATCATAAAAACACCATTGACGGACCAAAACACTTTTTTTTCTCCTCTTCAGAAGCTTACAACACTTTTAAAAAGTATTGAAGGTCACATCAGTACTTAGGAGGGTTTCTGAGGTGTTACAATGTGTCTTAGTTTGGGTTATTAGGGAAGCCGACCCTGAGATAAGAATTCCAGTTTTAGTTGGGAGGGCAAGAAACAATGGTGGAGGCCTAAGGATTTGACACAAAGAAGGGAAATAGTCATTAAAAGCTAAAAAAAAAAGAAAAGAAAGATGTTTTATTTAGTCAGCATCCACTGGGTGCCTGGAACTTAAACCCACAAGGCAACTTCAGGAAGCAGTGTAAATTATATGGTGTCAGGATTATCCCTCTGCATGAATGAGGCAGCTGAACTTTTATACATCAACCCCTTTCAGTCAATAGTTAAGGAATGATCCCAGGCCTGTTCATTTCCAGGAACTTAAGGCCTGCCATGAGCTGATAGCGGTCTTCTATGGTTGACGGAAGTCCTTGGGGACAGAGAAAAGATCCTGGCAGCTGGAAATCTGCTGAAGCGCATTGAAATTTATGAGGGGTTTGTGAGTTGCATCATCAGCCTCGGATGTAGTCTACCCTTTTCATCACTAAGATCCATTTGTGCTCCATATTAAATTCCCTCCATCCTGTCATTACTTCTTAAAGGTGATGATGAGTCACGATGTCTCAGAAGCATACTTGTAACAGGAGGATTAATGGGAAAAAGCCACAGTCCTCTCTGATGTGATCAGTGGTGAAGTCACAACCGATATTCATCATATCCCTCTTCCACCATCCATTTTAGAGTCCTTTTACCTTCAAACAGCAAGTGCCCCAGTCTAAGTTGCTTGTCAGTGGGGCACCCTCTGTGGTGTGCTGGTAATTGTTTAACTGGCTCCCAAAGCGTACTTCCAAACTTAACAGTAGTTGATATGTTTCCTTAGGATGTGCTAACACATAAGAGCAAGGCCAAACTGTCAAGACATTTTTCAAAACTGTACTCATCTGTCAGTGACATAAGCAAATTCTTACGTCAGATAATAGTTTTGGAAACTGGAAATATATTTTCTCCATGATTTGTGTTACTTACCGTGGAACGGTTACAGACCTAACACACTTTGAAGTCTCATCTCCACCATTAACATCTACATCACTTTTTAAAATCCAGACCATGGATCAGCAATTTTTTCTCTGCGAAGAAACAGAAAGTAAATATTTTAAGCTTTATGGGCACATATGGTTTGTGTCACATATTTTTCTTTTTTATGTTTGTTTTTAATAACTCTTTAAAATGTAAACATCAATTTCAGCTTATAGTTTTTAGAGGAAAAAGCCCATAAGCCAGATTTGGCCTCTAGGCTCTAGATTGTCGACTCTTATTCTAGACAATCCAAAAAACAATAAATCAAGCTCTGATTTGTAGCATTTCCTAATTTGCTTAGTATAAATACTCCCATCACAGCCAATTTCAAGCAATCTATGTAAGGTTAGGGATTGAGTTGGAAAGAAATGTAGAAAAGCACCGTTATATATACTATCCCCAAATAAATAAATAGTTAATAATCTTTGAAGCATAGATAATAAGAAAATAGAGTAGAATAATTAGAAAGTTATGAATTTTGAATATTTATTACCTTTGGTTTTATATAATTTATTTAATTACAAGTTTATATAATTTAATTTTTAAACCATAACTAGATTTAACTACGAGATCACAAATTTTTAATATTTTAACAATTGCTTTTCATAAGCTGGTTTGAGCATCTCCAGCATACCACTGGGGACCCCAGACCCTTCATCCTAAGGAGTCTGAGTTCCTCATTATGTGGCAGCAAATTTCCATTTATGGTTATCTGCTGATATGAAAGCACTAATCACTTTCCTTGTGAATCTCGATTTCAAATTTTCTCTACCCTGCTCCTATCATGTAATAACAACCTATATCCTGATCATAATTCATATCAATTATCCAGCCAGTAGAGTAACTGCTTCCTTTGCCTATTGGTTTATTGATATGAGGACTCCAACATTCCTAGGCAGCAGCCATGATTTTAGGTTTAGTACAATCCTTATTGTGTCCGTTGTAGAAATGTCTCTCCCATTGGAAACAGGACTTCTAGACCAGTTATGATTAAAGTTGAGGTGACAGGAAGAACAAATTCCCCAGGTGAGACACTGGGATTAATAAGACAAGCCTAACTTCCACTTCTTGGTTCCTAAATGCATGTATTCTACTATTGAGGATATGTATGATGGTTCAAGTATATACTGCATTTTGTAGGACAGAACATCAATCTTTCAGGAAATCATCTTAACCTTTATCTTTAGAGAAGTGTCTTAGTCAGCTTGGGCTACTATAACAAAACACCATAGTCCGGGTGGCCTAAACAAGAGACATTTATTCTTCGCAGTTCTAGAGTCTGCGAAGTCCAAGATCAAGGTGCCAGCCAATTTGGTTTCCTGATAAATGCTCTCTTCCTGGCTTATAGAAGACTGCCTTCTTTCTGTGCTTTCCTAAGGTGGAGGTTAGGGGAAGAGCTCTCTCTGGTCTCTCTTCCTCTTCTTGTGAGGACATTAATTTCATCACGGTGGCCCCACACTCATGAACACAGCTAAACTTCATTACCTCCCAAACATCCACTTCTAAATACCATCACATTGAAGGGTAGGGCTTCAACATATGAATTTTGGAGGGACACAAACATTCAATCCATAACAGAACATTCTAAAGACTATTAGTCTGACAGCTTCTGGGTGAATAGATTTATGGTAGAACCAGTGGACCAAGTGGTCATATGGTCACTGTCACAACTCCTCCACTGTAAAGTGGGTCCCCTGCTCTGTGGGGATTCTGAGGTAGGATCCCAAGATGATAAATCAGACACTCTGTTAAGCCCTCAGATAATATTCTGGCTAAGACATTACAAGCAAGAGAGTCACATTTATACTCAAAATATGTCTCAATCCCAAGAAATATATAGGACTTCTTCCATCCTGGTGGAAAACCTATGACATAATCAACCTGTTACCACCTAACAGGCTGGTACAATATCACAAGGACAGTCTCTATATGTTTCCTATGGTTTGGGCATCTAGTAACACTAGTAGCTAGATATGCTTTTGTGAAAGGGAACTCAATGTCGTTAAACCTGTGAATAGCCTTTTTCCCACCACCATGGCTAGTCCATTCATGGGCAATTTTGCCATTACTGAGGTATTAGTGTTAGATCAGACCATGCATCTAAAAGCCTTAGAAATGTCTGGAAATTCTATTTTTTCCAGTGAAAGATTCTCTGATAAATGTGTATAGGTTCCTTCGGGTGAAAGATTGGAGAAATTACTGCTCTGTACTCTTCTTATTATGTTATGGAGTCCTTCTTCATGATGGCCTGGTCTTCACTTAATTTTAATAGCTCAGGGGCTGAAACTGACTCAAGTCTGGAAACTGGCTAAGATGCTATGATTTTCTATTCGGTTGACATTAGTTTTAGGTTATATAGGTCAGTCAATATCCTTGTTGGCTGCCCATCTATTTTGCCTCTCGGAACACCATGGGATGTTAGTCATAGCCACATATTCCTGAGAGTCATTTTTCTCTGGTTTCCATCCTGCTTCTTACAGTAATATTTCCACCTTCCTTCTGAAAGTAAAATGTTTACCACCTGGCCTCTGCTATTTCAGAATCCTATCAGCCCCGTTAACTCTAGAGAGACAAGTTCTATCTATAACAACCCCTCTACCATCAACTCTGTCTTCTCAATGATGTCCAAGACCCCATAACACAGACATAATATTTGTTTTATTGAGGGTAATGTCTCTAGTTTTTCCCAGTAAATATAGTTAGCTCTCTGTTCTATGGTCTTATGTAATATATTCATACTAACACACTCACCTTGTTGAGCCTTTTGATCACTTTTTCAATACTCAGCCAAGTCAATATTATCATTTCTACCTCATTAATTGTAAACCATTGATTTTTTCATGCTCCAAGTAGCAATTTCAGCTGTGTATTGGTATTGATTCCCAATGTACTTGCCAGTGTGTAAAATCTGAGTCACATGAGAATGTCCCTAATCAAGAAATCCTCCTTATCTATCATTATATCTCCCTCTCACTCAGCTCCCTCAAAATCCATTCCTAGGCATGTTCTGTTGGCTCAGGAGACTTACCCGGGATGTGAATTAAACCTTTTCTATTGCTCTCATAACCAGGTTCTGGAACTGGTTTTCAGGTCAATGTGCCTCCTAGTTGCAGGAGATGACAATCTTATTATACACTATCATAAATTCCTTGTGACATTCACATCTTGCCCTGCAATGATTGTTGGATAACTTAGACCTGTAATTCTTTTGTCAGTGCATTAATGATACTTAATAACAACCATCCAACCCATTCCGTGTTCTTATAGTTACTATTTCCAGCTTACCCTTTAAATGCTAGAGATATTGCATCTATCTATTATGTCTAATAATAAGCTATTATATAGATTTGCATTGTATCATCATACTGCACAACATTTGAGATTCTTAGTAATTGTGAACTTATGGCATGCTAGAGATTCCATGATCCCATGATATTCATCAACAATATTGTCCTTTTTGTCATGAGACTGGTAAATTAATCAACTGTATACAATGATATGTGTAAGCAATTTATTTGGCAGACGCAAGGAACATAAGTTGTGGAGTGGGGAACTGATAAAGAAAGAAAAAATAGACAATCAAAGCCAATAAAGTGTCTATTATTAAGCCAGTTGTCTATAAATGACTGAAGTTTATTCCTGTAGGGAAACATTGGGAAAAAGTTTCAAACACATAGTTCAGAATTCTCCCAACACAGAGGAAATGGAGATGAGATATATATATATATATATATATATATATATATATATATATATATATATGAATATAAATTCTTATTAGTCTTTGGTTGAGGGCTGCTCCCCAGGGGTTGTTAATACCTAGCTTTTTGGGCTGGCTGTACTCAGAAAAGCAAAGCATCTTCCCACAGCGTTGGGAAAAAACTCAGACACAGGGATGCAGATTCTGACAACTGGATATTGTTATATCTAATTCTAAATAACTTATCATGTTATATCTAATTCTAAATAACTTATCATTAATGTGTCCCACTGCTACTTATAAATTGACTTGCGTGGAAAAAATGTCTTTCTTTATAAAATGTATCATACAAGGTATATTTTCTCTGTAAAATATCTATCCTTAAAAATTATTTCTTGTTGAATATAAGTGGTAGGTAGATAGATGGATCAAGCTCCTGGTTTTCATAAAGGAATATACACATATGTAATCTCAGGAAACAATATTATTTTCAACAAACATCATTTTTATAAAGTTATAGATATATACCTATACAATTATATAATTATTGCACTTATGCTATGAAGTAGATGATTATTGAATATAATATTATGATTTCTGAGATTTCCTTTATAAAGTCTTAGAATACACACACATTTATGGATCTTTTGCTCTAATCTTTACTTTGTGGTGAAGTAAAATTATAATGAACAGTCATTCTCATATTTTGAAAATCAGATACATTAAGAAAGAAGCATTTGTTATATCCTAACTTCTAATTAATTTTCCCATTATTTCTCAGAACTAAGTGAAAAGAAAGAGGAAACTAAAACTTTTCTAACCCTCCTTATGTATCAGAAGTCTTCCAATATATTATGACACTTAAAAACACAATTTCTAAATCCTAGACACTTTCTTTTGTTCCAAATTTCAGTTCTTTAACAATATCTGGAGGCATTTTGAAGGTAAACACGCAGGCAATTGAATGATTGTGACTCCTTTTTACACAGGGGATTCATCTTTCAGGGATTTTATCCTAAAATGCCTTCTTTATTGATGTCCTTAAGCATTTCAGTTCTTGTAAGGTTTAGATTCTCATAAAAAGAATGAAGAAATGCTGTTCTTTGACCTTGAGCTTGTTCTGCTATTGTAATAGAGAAGTATCATTTTTAGAAGCTTTAATACTTTTTAAGGCAAAAATCACCTTGGGACAAATCTTATGAATGTTCTTATCTCTACTGTTCACGTTCATCTGCCAGGCAATGGTGACTTCCAAGAAAATCATAGAAAAAAAATAAATGTGATATGTTACTCTGATATCTTCTACTATAGTATAGACTTTGTATCACAATTTAATAAAGAAAACTAATTTTTTAGATTCCACTTCTGTATATTGCTCATTGTTAATGCTTTGGTCTTCTCCAAAGAAGTATGCATGTTTCTTAAAACACCATTATTGGTTGTCTGTCTGAAACTTCTGGAGAGGCAGGAATAAAAGGTTAATGGAAAATGAAAAACATAGAAGTTATGATTTTTAAAACAGAGAGCTTTCTATAGAAAAGAAAAATTTTGAATATCTAAAATGAGCATATCCTTTCTATAGATTCTAGAGTTAAAATACTATTGGAGAAATTGTCATTAATTTTTCTTGACATGAGTCAAATTTTTATTTTTTTCATTTCCTTGGATAATAATTTGATACAACAAATCACCTTGTGAATTGATATCATCTTGCAAAGATAGCAGTTCACTAATCAGAAGTCTATGCACAGACCAGACCCACGTCCTTCATGACGTCTAACGTTCTTTGATATCTTGATTCTGACAAGGATCTGACTAGGAAGCATTCATATGAGGTTTGAAAGCAGAAGTAAGGGAAAATCCTTCTAGCTGTGGGCAATTCCCGCAGTCTCAACGACAGTGGTACTGAAACTCAGTACTCATTAAACAACTCCTCATTCTCTCCAACCCCTAGTCCTTGGCAACCACCAGTCTTCTTTTTGCCCCCTCTGCTGATGGAAATCACTTTTCCTGTTTGAACAGTAAGTTCATCCACTGGGGAGAGGCACAAACACTGGGAGTAAATGTCTGCTGGGTCTACTTGGTTGAGCATGGCCAAGACATAGGTAGCTCTTTTGCCAATACCGAACTGAGACTGGGCAATTGGGTTGTATGGGTGTTCAAAGAGCATCAGAGGCGATGCATTTTCTTGTGCCTTGGATTGATGGTTGGAGCACATGACATAGACTCCCGGGAGACGCTATGATTTATTTCAGTTGAAGCTCTTCACTGAGCAGAGAGAATTTAGATCCCTCTCAGGACTTCTACTTGACTTGTTATTGATAAGGTTGCTTCTGCTCAGCTTCTTGGGTAAGGACTGGGCAGCTCTGTCCTTTTGTCTTCATCTGTGCTCTCTGTATTAGCATTGGTCTTGAAAACAGCACCATTGGCGTGATTTGATTTTGTCTTCCTTGGGATGCAAGTTGCTCAACTACTTGGATGGCGATTCCTGCTCATCCACCTCTAGTGCTCAGAGGTAGAAGGCCTTGGTCCACGTTGCAGGGTTGTAGATGGAACTTTCCCTCGGTGAACTTGCCACCGGAACTGCAAGATTAAGGGCTTCAGGGGTCAATAGAAAACCCTAGCGAAATAATATTTAACATTAAATTTCTAGTAATGCTTATTCTTTCCACTTATAAGTTAATAGACTTTTTCTTGACTGACTGTAAAAAACAGTCCTTCTGAGGTTTTCAAAGGAAAGAGCTGCTAACAAATAGTCCCTGTAGGGGACATGTTTTCTAGTTAGGGTCTTTCGTGTTCTCATCTACCTCCCAGCACCATCTTACCATCTCTAAATGAGTAATTAGCACTCTGCCTGATGGCTTGGAATAGTATAAATCTCAACTGAAAAAGGTCAGAATTTGAGAACAGATCATATTAGTTTCTCACTTTTCTTTTGAAAAGCTTTATTCTTTAACTTTCACTAGCATATGAAGAAATTAATCACTCTCATTTCCAGTGCACAAACAACAGTATACAACAGGAGCAAAATAAAATTAAATTCACAATTATTTTTCTTTGAATGGTGGTGTTTGTTGCAAAATTTACCACACTTTTGAACTTTCATGCCTTAAACACTTATGTAAATAATATTTAAATAAAATGTATGTCACACTTGATTCTCTTATTATGCAAAATCCATATCAGATTTTCATTAAAAAGTACTTTGCATACATTTAAAAACATCACATTTATTTTATATATTACATATAGATCCAGAAAAATATAGGATTGTTTTATATTATGAAACCAAAGATGATACACTGTTTTAAAAAGCTATTTACTTGAAATGTATTAACAGGTAACATACTTTCTTTAAGCAGATAGGATAGTAGTGAGCAATTGATTTACTCCTTCATTTAAAAACTTTTTCCAAGCACTGATCATGTACAGAAATGTATGCTGGAGAAAAATAAAATTGATCATTTGATTGTCAGCCAGGATTCTGGTTCAGCACCTTTCATTGACATATCAAAGGACATATACGCATTTCTTTTCATTTTTCTAACATTAAATTAATCATTACTGTTTAGTAACATATTTCTTGCAATGTAAAATGTTCTTATAAAATATATACCAAAGTATATGTTAGGATTTTAGACTGCTGTGACGTGTAATGATGTAGTCTTTCTTATTTGAATCTTTTCTTGAGCTAATTTAAATGCTAATTTTGTTTCAGTAAAAATCTTAAAGCATGTAGTCTCCATAACAAGCAATGAAGCCCATATTCTTATTAACTTCATTTTACGGATGTAGAAACTGATACACTGATTGGTGAAGTAACTTATCCAAGGTTATAAAATGGTAGCACTCAACTATTTCGGCTCCAGAAGATGTGCCTTTCCTCTCTACGTTGTACTGTCTCTATAGGCAAGAGCTTTGGAAAGTAAACAATACAGGCAAGTCTTCTAGATAAAATAAAAGGCAAATTAGAAGTCCTGAAGAGGGGAAAATCACTATTCCTTAAGTACTCTTAACAAGTAATGTGAAAAGGGACTGCAAATTTAAGCCAGGGTCAGACATACAGACCTTGTAAGCTAATTTAAGAAGATTCCGTTTTAGCTTCACAGCAATGGAGGTTGGAGGGAGGGGACATTTTCTGCTGTCTGACAGCAGGAAAGAAAATGTGACACAATTACATTTAATTTACAAACAAGAAGGCTACGAGCAAGGGGCATGTTTGGTAAAATACATCTCAAGTATCCAGGTGTGAGAGGATAGTGGATTCAACCATGAAAATTGCAGCGGAAAAGGGAAGAAGTATATGGATGCAAAACATATTGATGAAGTGGAATTTAGGGACTTAGTAAGTTGGATGTAGCGAATGAGAAGAGAGCAGCAAAGGGTAATTCTGCTTTACTATCTTGGAAACTTGGTTGTGAAAGGGATGCAGGAGGAACAAGTTGGGATGCTTAGGGATATAGTGTATTAAATAGTTTAGCTTTATGTTGAATTTGAGGTATCTAGGTTATATTTAACTGAAGATGCTGAGTATATGAACGTCTCACGCTCTCTCTCTGCACACACTGTACTACAGGTAAGGCGTTGCTATTTTATATGAGGTATTGCTATGGTGAAAGTTTAAAACAGACATTAAGAACTCATTCTCTGGTTTATTCAGATCTGAGTTCTAATCACAGGTAAGTTACTTTGGCAAGTTAAATTCACATCCGTATGACGTTGTTATGTTACTAAGTACTTTATAGTGTTAAAGTGACAATTGAAATAGATGCCTTCTGTAAATTGTTTTATACAGTGAATGAAAGTGATATTATTATAATTATAAGTATTTTATAGAAAAAACCGAAGTAAGTCTTAGAAAGTTACCAAAATCATGCAAAAGTAAGTTGCAAAGCAAACACTTTAATTTATATCTGTCTGAAATCAGTGCATGAATTCTAACTATTATTCTGTTTTGGATTAATGCAATTTCCAGGTCAAATATGACACAAGCCCTTGAAGCTACTGTGATTGCCCAGAAATGCACTATGAAGTAACAAATAAATAAATGAGAAGAGGACCCAGGACAGAAACCTGAAGAAAACCAAAATTTGGCAAATGAAAAAAGAAAAAGAAAATACAAAGCAAATTAGTGTATCCAGATATGTATATGGAAATCTAGAATCTTCACAGAGAAGAGAACGTTTCCTGAGGAAGGGAAGTGTCAAAGGTGACTGAGATGACAAGGAAGATAAGGTTTGAAAATTGCCCTTTGGGTTTACACAGGGACATTGATAATTTGGGGGAAAATACTAAAACATACCAAAAACGGGTCCAAAATGCTTTCTGAATAATAATACAGTACTTAAAAGCAATGCTGGCTATTATTTCAGAGACCAGGATTTTTGTCAAGTAGTCATCTTTAATTACAATGGAGAAAGAACACTTGAAAAATGATTGTGCCCATGTCTAACAGCAAGTGCAACAACAATTTTACTCACAAAAGCATTAAAATGCTAATGTTTCATCCTTATTATAAAGCTTCTAATGAAAAACTGAAAATGAAATAACAAGACTTTGTTCTACTGATAATGATGGAACCTAGAATGAGCCATAGTGATATCACATTGCCAATTCAGGTTTCTAGAAATTAATATCACACTGTCGCAGCCCTCTGCGGGAGTTGAGTGGCTTACCTTAATAGACTTCCTTGTAATGTGTAGCACATATTGAGAACTTCAGCTAACCATTTCACTACCTTTAAACACCATTGTCAAAATACAGAACGTTTTTAGAAAATCCACTTATTAAACTAATTTTCCAGTGCTTATATAAAGTTGGGGACTGCATTCTTGGAGATGGAGATTATAATTTATTTACTGAATCTTCACAGCTTTGTTAGTCTTGGTATGTTTCCCCTTGTTGCCTCCTCGACGTTTATTTGCTCCTTATCTGAGGCTATCATCTCTAGGAGAATATCACTGATGCTTCCTCACTAGAAATTTAAATTCCAGATGAAACTCTGTCCCTGTTTACAGTCTGGCTGACGATGTTTCAGATATTTCCGTGGACCAGAAACTGAGACTGTTCTGTGAAGCTCATTCAGCATAAAGTTTTTCAAAGGCTGACTTACTTCTGAGTGACTGTGGTTAGAGGAATGAAAACTAGTATGATACAGATGTCAAAAATTAAATCAGATTACCACTATTAAAATAAACTTTATTTTTAGAACAGTTTTAGATTTACAGAAATATTGAGAAGATACTACAGAGAGTTCCCTTAGGCCCTACATCCAGTAACTCCTATTAATATCTTACATTAATATGGTACATTTGGTATATTTAATTAGCCAATATCGATATATTATTATTAACAAAAGTTCACACTTTATTCAGATATATTTGGTTTTTACCTGTTGTCCTTCTTCTGTTTCAGGATACCTTCCAGGAAACTGTTACATTACATTGATCGTCACGTTTCCTTAAGGTCCTCTTGATTGTGACAATTCCTCAGACTTTCCTTGTTTTTGATAACCGTGGCAGTTTTTAGAAATACTGGTCAGGTATTTTATAAAATTGTACTTTAGTTCATAAAGTTATTTCCCATGGGATTACGTGTTAACAATTCCAATACTGCTATACATGTATAGTGGGACTGATTGAACAATTAAGTAAATTAATAGTGAATGATGGCAGCCAGGTTTCTCACTGATGGAGGTGTCTACAGATAAGCAAGGGCAGGTGGCTAGAATGATCCAAGTGGTACTGAATTACAGTGGGACATAGTAGCATGAACTCACGTTTACTTTTTACAAATACAGATGGTTACAAATAGACATATACATAGATATATGTATATACACTGGTTAGTATACACACATATATATCCCTACTTAGCTGAGAGGATCTAGAACTAATACAATCCTGTGGCAATGATCACACCTGGCACTGAGTTCTTGGTTTCTAATATTATTCTTCATATATATATATATAAATAAAAATATATACGTATACGTATATGTGTGTGTATATATATATATATACACACACATACATGCACACACACACTCTATTACATGGAGAAGAATTTGAATTGTAGAATGGGAATTATAGGGCTTATTTTTTAATATTCTGAATTTTATTTGGCTGACCAATTATTTTTACTCTCTTTATTACCATCCTTAAAGTAGCACTACTTAGGGCTGACACATCCTAAGTTATTATTAAAAATGAATTTATTATTTTATAAATATATATTATTCTTCATTAAAAGAAAGCAAGGCTCCTACGATAAATGTCTGATTCTAGGACTTGGACAGAAATTGTGCAAAATGAGTCTGGAGCATCCACAAATTAAGATAGCACTAACACACACACACATGCTCGCGCGCGCACAAAGATTGGAGTATGTCAAAGGGACTAGGAGCCAACTGAAAGAGCTCCCAATGGCCAAAGCTGGAACTATTTGAACAAGATAAATAAAATGATATTATATTATAACCCAAAGTATGAAATAAATATCATGAGTCCCTATAAATATATGAATGAATATAAATAAATGATTGAATAAATAAATAAATGGGAGAGATGAGACAAATGTCTTTTGAAAAAGAACTCCAAATAGTTTGTGTTGATACTTCTACCTCAAGGATGAGGAACATAACTCCCACTCTTTAAGTGTGGGCTTCACATATGACTTCTTTCAGAGAGATTAGATAGATAGATGATAGATATATGTATACATAGATACAGAAGTTTATAGATACAGATTTCTATCTATCTATCTATCTATCTATCTATCTATCTATCTATCTATCTATCTATCTATCTATCTATCTATCTGGAAAGGGAAAGAAAAGGTAACTTTACAGTTGAGAAACATTACAAACACCACTTCAGCCAAGTAATTAAGGTTAACATCAACAGCAATAAGCCGAGTTGCTGTAATGCACGGTTAATATAATGTGATACAATGTCATTTTACTTTTGTGGTCTTCCTCCCCCAAACCAATAACTCCATTCTAACCATAAGAAAAAATTCAGGTAACACCAAATTTATTCAAAATACCAACACTCTTCAAATCTCTCAAGGTCATCAAAAACGAGGAAAGCCTAGTAAACTGTCAAAGCCAAGAGGATATAAGGAGATTTGACTATTAAATGCAGTATGGTATCCTGGATGGTATTCTGTAACAGAATAATGATATTTGGTAAAAATTAAGGGAATCTGAATAAAATATGGACTTCAGTAAAAATTATGTATCAATATTTGTTCTTTGTGCCAAATAAACTATATTAATGTAAGATGTTCATAGTAGGGGAAATTGGGGGGGGTGTATATGTGATGTCTCTGTACTATCTTGACAATTTTACTGTAAATCTAAAACTATTCTAAAATAAAATGTGTATTTTAAATAAAAATTTCAAATAACATCTTTTGTAATATAGTCACACTTCTTCAATTTTGAACATGAACTTCCTTGACATTTTAGCTTTTAGATATTCAACAGTTATTATACTCTTGTTGAAACCTTCATTCTCCCAAAGCAATTTTTTTTACACTGAAAACTTATTCTTATACGAGTTTAATCCTTTAATGGGGATTATTTTAAATAGGATTGATTTGATAATGTTGGTGAACCTTCACTATTAAGCAGTTTAAACGTACTTTGTACTAATGAAAATGTAAATCAATGAGTATTTTGGAGCTAGAGGACTGTTGACTAATGCCCAATTTTTTAATCATCTAGAAATTAATAAAATGTCACAAATTACAGGACTGTTGAATTGGCATTTCTAATATTATTCAATTCAGTATGTATTATGAAGTTTCTTTAATAGTTACACTGCAGCACATTTCAAAGTGCAATAAATAGAATCAAAGAGTATTTTATGTGAGCTAGACTAAAGTAGGATTTCATCTGAAATTTCCTGAAAATATTTCAATCTGAGCTTAAAACACATGTATGTAAAACTTTGCACTAAAGTTATGCTTATTGAGATTTCTGTATAAATTTTTGTTTATTTTTAATATATGCTATGAGAGCACTCAGGAAAGCAATTTACAAGGAAAATAAACAACTTGCCTACTGCAAGGTGTATTGCTCAAGCAAATGACAAGTGCTCTGTGAATCACAATTCTAGTTTTGTCGTTTATATAATTGGAAATCATACAATATAATAAGCACTCTAATTTATTCCTTTCTCGGGTTGTTTTTATGTGCTACCATACATATACACAATTTGCATAATGTAAGCCATTTGAATTTTGATGTTTATGACAAATGAGGCTTTTTTCTCCTATTTTCAAGCTGTTATTAAACATATTTGAGCTGTGCATAATAAGGGACATTTAAAAACAATCAGAGCTATCCAATTATGTAGTTTTTTCCCCTGTTATTCAGTTAAACATTCCATAGTTTATAATATGATTTCTTATTTGACACAAGGGTTAATTAGAAGTATATTTTGAAACTTCTAAATATGAAAATTTTCTAGTTAAGGTTTTATTAATTGTGTTATTATCATCTTGTTGTTACATGCCATCAAGTCAGCTCTGACTCGTAGTGACCCTATGAATGAGTGATGGCCACAATGTCCTGTCCTCAAGAGCTCTACTCAGCTTCTATAGACTCATGCCTGTGGCTTCCTTTATGGAGTCAATCTATCTCACATTTGGTCTTCCTCTTTTCCTACTGCCTCCTACTTTTCCCAGTATTACTGTCTTTTCCAAAGAATCCTGCCTTCTCATGATGTGCCCAAAGAAGGACGGCCTCAGTTTTATCATTTTTGCCTACAGCAATAGTTCAGGCTTAATTGGCTCTGGGACCCACTTGTTCTTCTTTCTGGCAGTCCCAGGGTATCCGTAGAGCTCTCCGCCAACACTGTATTTCAAACGAATTAATTTTTTCCCATCAGCCTTCTTCATTTTCCAGCTTTTGTACATATACATAGTAATTGAGAATATATGGGTGTGGATAATCTTGGCCTTAGTCTCTAATGACACTTTTTTATACTTGATGATCTTTCCTAATTCTTTCCTTGCTGCTGTTCCAAGTCTCAGTCTTCTCTTGAGTTCTTGGCTGCAGTCTCACTTAAATTAATGACTAAACAAAGGTAAACAAAATCTTTAATATCTTCAATGTCTTCATTGTCTATGTTGACATTGTATAGTTCTTCCGTAGTCATGATTCTTGTCTTCTTGATGTTCAGATGCTTTGGCACTTTCTTTTTTCACTATGTTAGGATTTTCAAGTTTCAAGTCATTGCTGCTTTCTGCCAGAAAGATGGTGTCAGCTGCATATCTTAGATTGTCGATATTTCTTCCATTGATTTTCACTCCTTCTTCATCTGATTCTATCCCAGTGTTTTGTATGATATGTTCTGCATACAGATTAAACAGTTAGGGAGGTGAAATGCACCCTTGTCTGATACCTTTGCCTATGGGAAACCATTCTGTCTCTCCATGTTCTGTCCTGACAGTGGTGTCTTCTCTACAATACGGGTTAAACATCAGGACAATCGAGTGCCAATATTTGACGTTAACAGTTTGTGGTCAATACCACAAGCTGCTCCTGGTGCTGTTTTGGCAGAGTGAATACAACTTCTCCATCTCCTGCTTCCCATTACATAGTTTATTTGATTTCTATATGGCCTATCTGGTAATGTCCACATATACAGTCATCTCTTTGGTTGCTTCACACATGTATCTGTTATAGGCAGATGGTTAGCTTCACAGAAATCCAAGAGCCAGTCTCCTCCCTCATTGTGACCCTTAGTCCAAATTTTCCAGTGATGTTTGATTCTGCTTTATTTCCTACTTTTGCATTCCAGTCACCTATAATTATCAACATGTCTTGTTTGGTGTGCGATCAATTTCTTCTTGGATACTTGCTTAAGATACTTGCATATTATCAGATAACATGCAACACATGATTTTTATCTCATGAAACTTTAACCTGTTGCTCACAATATCATCAATTTGATAAATGGAAAACACAAAAACAAGGTATCTTTTATTGGTCAAGATGAAAAGAAAATAAGAACTTGAGAATTAAATATTGTGTTGTAATTTCTATTTGTTTCTATCAAAACCCTGTGAGTACACATTAATAACTAGTCGGGTGCATGTTGATTATGTAACATGAAGGGAGGTTTGTGACCTTTAAAAGAGGACATGAAGGGAAGTTTGTAACATTTAAAAACATATAATAAAAGAGAATAAAGAGTTAAAACAGAGCAAGCCCTGATGGTCTAGTGGTTAAAGTTTGGCGCTTTCACTGTTTGGGTGGCCCAGGTTCATTTCCCAGTCACAGAACCACACCACCCATCTGCCAGTTGCCATGCTGTGGTGACGGCTCACATAGAAGAACTATAAGAACTTACAGCTAGGATATACAGTCACGCACTGGAGCTTTGGGGAGAAACCAAAAAAAAAGAGGAAGATTGGCAACAGGTGTTAGCTCAGGGCAAATCCTTCCCTGCAAAAAAAGAAAAAAAAACAAGTCAAAAAAATGGCCTAAGCCATCTCAAGGAATGATGAAACAGTGTGCTTCAGATGGATGTAGATGGACTGGACTCACCAAGCACTGGATTCCCAGAGAGGGATTCTGCTCCATAATGGTCTACGTATTTATAGAGAAAGAGGAATAAGGAAACATCTAGTTGTTTATGAAAAAAAAAATCAAAAAACAGGAACTTCCTCACAAAAGAAATTGCTTCCAAAGAAAAGGAATGCCTCCATAGATCTGACATTGGCATTAGTTTGTTCTTCAGTTGAGCTAGATCAGACCTGCTAAGCCAACTTCTTAGTAAGCTACCTGAAAGGGGAAGAATGAAAAATTCTTAGATTTGCGTATTTTCAAAAAGGTGATATGTCCCGACTACAAATGGTGTTAGTTCTTGATCTTTTATTGATGAACATTCTCCAGTAAAGCACTTTCTATTCCTACTTTGGTAAAACACTTTTTTCAAGCAATTGCATATGAATAGAATAGAATGAGTCTGTGTGGCATTATGAGCTTGGAAATCTGCCCTGTCTAAATTTTCCCTTTTATTTTTTATGATATCTCATTTAATTGATATTTAGATTGCATTAAAAAATCTCAAGTAAAAAGATTTTATACAAGAAACTTTGAATTTATTAACCCTTTTTTTCAGCATTCATTTTGTGCTGAAAATGAGTATTCTAAAAGTTAACAATTAACTTTCTTTCCTAAAACATGGATTCTTTTGTTTTTAAAGACTATTTGTTAGAGCAGTTTTAGATTTACAGTAAAATTGAGAGGAATGTGCAGAGATTTCCCATATACACCCTGCCCCCACACATGCATAGCCTCCCCCATTATCAACATCACTTATCAGAGTGATATATTTTGTACCAAGGATGAACCTACATTGACACATTGTTATCACTCAAAGTTCATTGTTTATTTTAGGGGTTATTCTTGGTGTTGGAAATTCTATGGGTTTGGATAAAAGAATAATAATATATCATTACAGTATCATACAGAGTATTTTCACTGCCCTAAAAATCCTGTGCACTCTGCCTATTCATCTCCCTCTCCTACACACACATACACCCCTGGGAACGACTGATCTCTTTACTGTCTCCATAGTTTTACCTTTCCCAGAATACCATATAATTGGAATCATACAGTAGGTAGCCTTTTCAGATTGGCTTCTTTCACTTAGTAATATGCATTTAAGTTTCCTCCCTGTATTTTCATGGCTCAAGAGCTCATTTCTTCTTAGCACTGAATAACATTCCATTGTCTGAATGTAACACAGTTTATTTATCCATTCACCTACTGAAGGACATCTGGGTTGTCTCCCAGTTTTTACAATTAGGAATAAAGCTGCTACAAACATCTGTGTGCGGGTTTTTGTGTGGACATAAGTTTTCAACTCTTTTGGGGAAGTACTAAGGAATGAGATGGCTGGATAGTATGGTAAGAGTGTGTCTAGTTTAGAAAAAATCATCAAAGTGTCTTCCAAAGTGACTGTACCATTTTCCAATCCCACCAGCAATGAATGAGCTTTCCTGTTGCTCCACATCCTCACCACTGTTTGATACTGTCAGTGTTCCGGATTTGGGCCATGCTAATGTGTGTGTGATGGTATCTCCTTGTTGTTTTAATTTGCACTTCCCTGATGAGATATGATGTGGAGCATGTTTTCAAATACTTATTTGCCATCTGTATATCTTCCTTGGTGAGTTGTCTGTTAAGGTCTTTGGCCCAGTTTTTCATTGTATTGCTTGTTTTCTTATTCTTGAGTTTGAAGAGTTCTTTATATATTTTGGATAACAGTCCTTTATCAGATGTGTCTTTTGCAACTATTTTCTCCCAGTCCATGGATTGTATTTTAATTTCTTGATATTGTGTTTTGAAGAGCTGAAGTTTTTAATTTTAAAGAAATCTAGAGTTTCAATTATTTCTTTCATAGACCATGTCTTTGGTATTGTAGCTAAAAAGACATCACCATACAAGGTCATCTAGGTGTGTCTTATGCTATCTCCTAGGAGTTTCATAGTTTTGTGTTTTACATTTAGGTCTCTGATCCACTTTGAGTTAACTTTTATGAAAGATTTCAGGTCTGGGTCTAGATACATTTTATTTTGCATATGGATGTCCAGTGGTAACAGTACCACTGTTGAAGAGATTGTCTTTGCTCCATTGTATTGCCTTTGCTCCTTTGTCAAAGATCAGTTGATTATACTTATGGGGATCTACTTCTGAGCTCTCTATTCTGTTTCATTTATCTGTCTATTCATTCACCAATACCACACAGTCCTGATCACTGTAGATTTATTGTAAGTCTTCAAGTTGAGTAGCATCTGTCCTCCCACTTTGTTCTTCTCCTTCAAAATGTGTTGTTTATTCTGGTTCTTTTATCTTTCAGAAAACTTTAGAATCAGTTTGCTGATATCAATGAAATAACTTGCTTTGATTTTGATTGGGAATGCTTTGAATCTATAGATCAATGTTGGATTTGTTGACATTTGGACAATACTGTGTTTTCTTACTCATGATTCCTACTCCATTTAGTTCTTTGATTTCATTCTCAGAGTTTTATAATTTGCATTATATATTTCTTGTACATATTTTGTTACATTTGTACCTAATTATTTCACATTTTTGGTCCTAACATATATGGTATTGTGATTTTAATTTCATATTCCTCTTGTTCATTGTTGGTATATAAGAAAGAAATTAGCCTTTGTATATTAACCTTGTATCTTGCAACCTTGCTTATTAGTTGCAGGAGTTTTTATGTTGATTCTTTCAAATTCTCTACATAGATGATCATGTCATCTGTAAAGAAAGACAGTTTTGTGTCTCCCTTCCCAATCTTACATCTTTTATTTCCTTTTTTTTGCCTTATCCCATTAGCAATGATTTGCAGTATGATGTTGAAAAAAAGTGATGAGAGGGGACAATTTTGCCTTGTACCTGATCTTAGCGGAAAAGCTTTGAGTTTCTCACCATTAAGCATGATGTTTGCTATAGATGTTTTGTAGATAATCTTTACCAAGTTGAGAAAGTTCCCGTTCTAGCCTTAGTTTACTGAGAATTTCTAGCATAAATGGAAGTTGGATTTTGTCGAATACTTTTTCTGCATCTATTGATATGATCACGCAATTTTTCTATTTTAGCCTTTTGATGTGATGGATTACATTGATTAATTTTCAAATGTTGAACCAATCTTGCATACCTGGGACAAATCCTAATTGGTCTTAGTGCATAATTCCTTTTATACTTTTTTGGATTCAATTTGCTAACATTTTGTTGAGGATTTTTGCACCTATGTTCATGAGAAATTGGTCTGTAGCATTGTTTTCTTATAACGTCTTTGTCCAGTTTTGGTATTAGGGTAATGTTGGCCTCATCAGATGAGTTAGGAAATATTCGCTCTGCTTCGATCCTCTGAAAAAGCTTGTAGATTATTGATATAATTTCTTTACTAAATGTTTGGTAGAATTCACCTGCGAAAAAAATCTGGGCCTAGTGCTTACTATTTTGGAGGCTTATTAATTATTGATTTAATTTCTTAATAGATATAAGACTATTCAGATCATTTCTTCTTGACTGATTTTTGGCAGATTGTGTCTTTCAAGGAATTTGTCCATCTCATCTAGGTTATATAATTTGTGGCCACAGAGTTATTTATAGCATTTCTTTACTATCCTTTTAATTTTCAGTAGATCTGTAGTGATGTCCTCTCTTTCATCTCTGATATCAGTAATTTGTATATTTTCTCTTTTTTTTCTGGTTAGCCTGACTACAGGGTTATCAATTTTATTGATCTTTCAAAGAATCGGCTTTGGTTTCATTGGTATGATTCATTCTCCATAGATTTCTGTTTTTTATTATTTCTTTTCTTTTCTTACTTTGGATTTAATTTACTCTTTATTTCTTTGTTCCTAAGGTGGAAACTTAGACTATCGATTTTAGATCTTTCTTCTTTTCTAATATAGGCATTCAATGCTATAAATTTCCCTTTAAGGCCTCCTTTTGCTATTTTAAAGCAAATTTTAAGTTGTGTTTTCATTTGCATTTTGTTCAAGAAATTTTTAAATTTCTCTTGAGATTTCTTTCTGACTCATATGTTATGTAGAGGTGTGTTGCTTAAACTCCACTTATTTTGGGATTTTCCACTTATCTTTCTGTTTGATGTGTAGTTTAATTCCACTGTGATCTGAGAGCAAACACTGTATGATTTCTACACTTTTAAGTTTGTTCAGGTGTGTTTTATGGCCTAGAACGTAATCTATCCTGGTGAATTTTCCATGTGAGCTTGAGAAAAATGTGTGTTCTGTTCTTTTTGGATGAAGGATTCTATAGATGTCAATTATATCCAGTTGATTGATGGTGTTGCTGAGTTCAACCATGTCCTTACTGATTTTCGGCCTGCTGGATCTGTCCATTTCTGAAAGAGGGGTGCTGAAGTCTCCATGTATGAGAGCAGATTTTATCTATTTTTCCTTAAAGTTATATCAGTTTTTGCATGTCCTTTGCCACTTTGTTGTTAGGCACATACATGTTAAGAATCTATCCAGTATATTTGAAAATCTATTACTAACCAATAAAAAAAAATGGTAGACAATCTAACATAAAAATGGGAAAATATTAAAGTGTGTCATAAAATATGTGATTTAAATGATCTATAAACAAATGAGAAAATAGTCAATGCTATTAATCAGCAGTGAAGTGAAATTTAAAAATGTAATGCAATACTAATCCACACTTACTATATGGTCTACAGTTAAAACAACAGAACAACTTGGAGAGGCTGTGGAACAACTAGAACACTCATAAAATGCTTATCAAGTATATATATAGTCATACGTACTTAAACTGAACATATGCATTTTCTACTATGGAGCAGTTGTACTTCTAGGCATATACTCAAAAGAAATGTTCAAAGATGTTCATCAAAAAACTTGTAGTAGATTTATATGAAACCACTATTCATAATAGCCCGAAGCTAGAAATCTCCTAGAAGTTAATATGCAGTAAATTGGATAAGAAAATGTGTTACTTACAGACTAAAAATCTATGTAGTAATAAAAATAAACTGAAATTCAAGCAACTAGCAGCAGTATAGATAAATCTCACAAACATATTGATGAGTGAAACAAGCCAAGCATAAAATAATACTTATTGCATGATACCATATATATAAAGTTCAAAAATAGGCAAAAACATTCTAAGGCATAAATTACAGTGGTGTTTGTATTAGTCAGGTTTCTCCAGAAAAACAGAATGTGTGTATATGTGTGTTAATATTCACATATATGTATATATTTATACATGTATTTATGTATGTATTTATATATGTGTACATATATATACGTATGTGTGTATATATGTATGTATACGTGTGTGTGTGTGTATATATATATAGGTGAAGAGATTTACCATAAGGAATCATTTCACACAATTATGGAGGCTGGAAAGTTCCATGATCTTCAGGGTCAGTTGACTATCTGGCCATCCAGAAGAGCTGATGATATAGTTCCAGTTGGAAGGCCTATAGGCTTGAAACCCAGGAAAATTTAACATTTCAGTTCGAGTTTGAAGGAAGGATAAAACCAATGTCAAGCATGAAAAACTCTCCTTACTCAGGGGAGGGTCAGCCTTTTTGTTCTATTCAGGATTTCAACTGAGTGGATGAGGCACCCAGGTTATGGAGGGCAATCTTCTTTACTCAGTCTATCCATTTAAATGTTAATCTCGTCCAAAATTACCCTCAGAGAAACACACAGGATAATGTTTGAGTAAATATCTGCGCACCCTGTGGCCTAGTCAAATTGACACACAAAATTAGCAATCACAGTATCTAGATTGGATTATACGAACAGAGGCACACAAGTGGGGCTTCTGGGTTGCTGGTAATCCTCTGTTTCCTGGGCTGAGTGCTCGTTACACATGAGTGTTCAGTTTGTGAAAATTTATCAAACTGCACACTTATGATTTGTGCAAATTTTTATAGACATTTATGTTGGTAAAGTGCCTACTTAAAATAACCTGTATATAGTGGAGAGTTACATTTACAAAGCTTGTCCCAATATATTCCTACTATTAAACACTAAACCTTTGGCAGATGGTAGACAAATATAAATTGCATGATCAATTTAAGAAAAATTTCCCTTTTTTTCAGATACAAATGAGTGTTCAACAACCTGAACTCTGATGAGTTTCCTCCATATGTGATTTTCTTTTTCCTTCTTTCTTTTTTTTTTTTTTTTTTGCTGAGGAAGATTAACCCTGAGCTAACATCTGTGCCAATCTTCCTCTACTTTGTATGTGGGATGACTCCACAGCTGATGAGTGGAGTAGGTCGTGCCTGGCATCCAAACCTGTGAACCTGGGCCACTGAAGCGGAGCATGCGGAAATTTAACCACTCAGCCACAGGGCCAGCCCCTGTATGTGATTTTTCAACTGTGCAAATAAGGTTAATATAATGATCATCTTTTTTGTGTTTTTTACAATATAGACTTGGTTTTCACAAACTGTTTATAAAATGTCTGTATCCACAAGAAAGTCTATTAGAATTTTTAAATTTTAACTGAAGATGATTTTGATCTTCTCATTAATTATAGACACCTATGTCAAAATTACAAAAAAATACAATGATAGTGTATACCATTTGATAGTATTATAAAATATTGATTATATATTTGTTAATAATATTGACTTGGATTACATATCAAGAGTATATATAGGCAATTTATAAATTTAATAAAAAGGCTGGTTTTGAATATTTCTAGAAAATATTTTGTATTTTCCTCCCACTTAGAATGATAGTCGTGTGTCAAGTAACTGCGTTAATTTTCTTAAAGTGTTAGTACATATTAGATAATTAACAATTAATCCTCTATTATATACTAGTGATGGGATGCTGTGATTGGTGCTGAAAATATACTTTTCCTACACTGAGGGAGTTAAAAGTGAGACATGCTGGTCAATTATTATTTTACCAACATTACATATATAAATACATATATAGTATATCTATGGTTTTAGGACATGCCCATCATTTAGAGTGTAAGTTTTTATTGCTCTTTTTATTTTGTTTCCAAAATGTCAAACATCATTTCTTCCTTCTCATAGATGTGACTCTCAAGAATCATTTACCATTTCCATATTTTTTGCTGTTGAAGCAATCATAATTACTTTAAACAACTTTAAACATCAGTGTTTTAATTAAGAATTCCAAAGTGAGATGTCATCAGTATTGTTAGCTTCTGAATGAAATTATCAGAAACATTGGGAGAGCAATATTTTTTGCATTAATTAACAATAAATAAAATAAAATAAACATCCTCTTATTTATATCTATGGCATCGCATTATATTATGTGTTGTTCTCTCTTTTTAAATCATTTTTTGTGTCATTATTTTAGATATTTTTTATAACTCATTTCAAAGTTCTTTCACCAAAATGAGTTATCAGATGCTCTTATAATTACTACAAATGGGTAAGACAAATGGGTAACATTGAGCTCCATTTCCATGTGAGGAAATTCAAAATTGGAGGTTGAGTGACAAAACCAGTATTAGAAACTACATATCTTTACTCTTAATCTGAATCTCTGTAAGCAATAATACATAACATCCACGTATGAGATTTTCCATTAAAATAAAATAACTTAGAACTTTTAATTCATGTGCATTCTGAAAAGTAAGTGATTTGAACTCTTGTTTGTCACCATTTCTTGATTTATGTATGACAATAAACTAAACTTAGTGTCAATTGGTAGTTTTCTACCCAAGGTCTAAAAGAACCTGAGAAGTGACTTGACATTAGAGAATAATGTTGAATGCAAAATTAAAAACAACAAGGTTAGCAGGAAGATTTTTCCACCACAAGTTATTAAAATCAAAAGATTTACTCTCCTATAATGATAATCTTCCAAATTATCAAGCTATTTCAATCTAATGCTTTCTTCAAGATGTTAAAGAAAAAATAATTTTGATGTGTATATAATTTTTGTTTTTATCAAATTTAATATGTACTTATTTATTGTTAAGCACAAGGAAGATATCATTCCTTCATTCAATAAATGTTTATTGAGCATCTTCAATTTGTGATTTCAGGGTCTGGGGCACCAAAATGCTTACAATCTAGGGTATGAAGTCATGCATGCACGTGACCAAGTATTTATACCTATTTTTTTCTGAGCCAAGTTTTAACATGGATGAAAGACTATTCTGGAAGGCAGAATACTACAAAATACTTGCAATTAAGGTGATAGAGAAGATTTTTAATTGCACAATCTAAATAAATAAAAACTAAACTCAAAGATATACGAAAGCACTACACACATATAAAATGTCTAAATTCAAAGAGTTCTTATTTCTAGTGACATATAGGCTGTTGCTTTCTAAAAAGATCCACATTCTCCACTATCTATTTGTTGCAAAATTAGTTACCAGAAAGAAGTCAGAAATTATATATCAACTATATGAAACACAGTTGATTTTTGCCCACCTGTTCGTAATACATCAGGACATGCTTCTATTTGCTAAATGGACTGGAAAAGAAAGGGCATTATGCAAATATGCAAGAAGATATGGTTGTGACTGATGTTTCTGCATGTAAAATGTGTCTAGAATAAAGAGTATAAAGTAAAAACTACAGTTGAGTTTGTAATTAAACTTTCGTCAGTCTTCAGAATGCTGAAGTTTGAGTCAATGTTACAGATATGCAAAGTGCAGCAGATGGACCTTAATTTATTTTCCATTACCAGTGGTATTTTACATCTTACAGTATTTTGAATTATTTGCTATTTAAGTGATCTATAGAGACTGGACCTGATTTCTCATTCACATTAACCATGTCCAGTTTTAATACAAAAAAGAATATATAATATATTCTTGTTTAAATTGAAGTAAAAAAAAAGAAAAAAATATTAAAAGTGTAGCCTGACTCAATGTTTGCAGACTGTATTAATTTCTGTCTATGTCTAATTATCACTTTGAAAATACTTCAAGGTAACCAATTCGATGATGAGAACATCCCACGATTACTTAATGTCATGCCATCTAATATGAAAAAGAAAGTTCACATTTAAGATCTCTTTACCCAACTGTCGCAATTAAATGTCCCTCAAATTTCACATTCTCAGTCTTTACTTCTCTAACGTTTTTGGAACTCATTTTCTTAACAACTCAAGTTAATATATGGATTTCTTAAAGTGTCACCTTTTGGAGTGTCTCTTGAAAGCATTTTCCATGTAAATAAATATTTTCCACTAACATCATGAAAAAAAAAGATTTGTTCTTAGTAAACACATTTCTATAGTATTATAGCTAAAAAATTGCTTTCTGACTTACAACTGCAAAATAAAATCTCTATAACACCCAATTAGAAAAGAACATCAGTTCACTACGAAGTCTTCATGTTGCACTGTTATGAAAAACAATGAAAAATAACAATACAAAAAGGCTCTTAAATATGTGCTATTGAGTGATAAAAATACACATTTCATAAGTAGAAAAAATGTTTGTCAGTCCAAAGTAACTTTATCCCTGATTCTTTCAGTCAAATGATCTCTTTCCTTGGGACTTCATCCTCTCCTAGAAGCAACTTTTTACGCTCTCAAAGAATTTTTTAAAAAGGAAGACAAAATTTATGCCTACTACATGAAGTAGATCTTTCAAACTTTCAATCTGCTCCTCTATTATAAGAAATATTGTATTTTTTCTACTTTTAGTATAATATTTTAGTCTTTTTCTCTACTTTCAAGTGGAAAAAAAAGAACAGCCATATTTTACTAACACTCTGAAACTCTGAACATAAGTATCTGGAGAGATTAATTTAAAGCATGAAACTATCTCCTTGGATTGTAATTGTCTAAGGTTAATTCAGAGGCAATTATCAATGGTTTCTTAGCCTCTAGGACAACACTGTAGATTAGAATTTTCCATAAGCAAAAATCTTCAAATAACTGCACATAAGTTAGGGCATGATTATAAAAGGGAAGAAATTCACTAGTTGGAATTTCTAAAAGTAAAACTTGAAAACTTAGAATTTTAGGCCATCAGGCATACCATGAACATAGAACTAACTGTACTGAAATAACCTAACTTTTCCACTCTTCTCCAAAAAGGGGAGTTGTTTGGTCTTTTCTTGCCACAAGATTAATCAATATTATAAATATGCTTTGTGAACAAGTCACACTAACTCTTGATCAAGACACTCAAATAACCTTTCACATGATCTCATGTAGAAAAAAAAGTATTCTTTTGGTTTCTGTTATTTAATTATTTTAAGAGAAGAAAGTCACAAAAGCCAGCTGATTAAAAATGCGCTATATACAGATCATGTGTGATGGGTCCAAGACGCAGTGATGCAAAATTTTCACTGATGGGTTAATTGCCACTGACTGGCTCTTTTCCATTGCTAGATCATGGTCCCTCTTTTCCTACTGGATCACTCTTCTGTTATCTGTTCCTGATCATTCCTTTAAGCCCAGGTTCTTGTGTGTACAGGTAATCGAGTTACTCAAGCTTTTATCTTTTGTGGTGAAACCCATGGTATTTTCAGCATGTATGCCCAATAAAGAATTTTTATACCATCTAATCTATTTTATTCAGACCCATAATGATTTGCACCACTTTTATTAGTGCTCATAATTTTTTTTTATTCAGGAAAACTTTCCAACATGCAATTGAAGCCCATGTTCTTCAGGAATATTTCTTGTACTTTGTCATTGCCCCAGAAGCAGCAGACCTGGTTCTAATACCAATGGGTGAATTGTTGTGCAGAACACTGAACAGTCTTGGAAAATGTATGAGGATATACTCGACATTATCATAGGGACAACCACATATTTATAACTCACACATTAAGTAAAGGATGTCTCACTTGACATGTTGGTTGTGATGCATTTCCTGGAAAAGAGTAAACATGCTTTATCTTCTAAACTTATAAACACATTTACCCATCCATTAGGCTACCATGTTATTGGTAAGTTTTTAAGGTGCTTTGATAAGCTATGACTATATTTCTCCTAAGAGAGAAGCATCTGCTAGTGCTTAAGATATAGAAGGTAACATCTCTTGTATTTACCTCTGTTGACTAGAATTCTGAAGGCAGTAACAAGAAAGATGTCACCCTAGACTCATAGAATATAAGTCACATCTGAAACAGTCAGCATAAAAGTATAGCTTGCCTCATGATCATCAAAAACCACAATATCAGTCACTCTGTGTTTCCCTAGAAAGCAGTAAGCTGGCTGTGGACCTTCTCATGTACGTAATAAGGTTACTCTAACCCTACCACTATCTTTGAGATAAAGAACATTCATTAACAAAGTATCACTTTGATGCACAAGCTAGGAATAAAGAGCGGTCAAAGGCATTAGATTGACTATCAAAACGTGAGGAAAAGGCAGTGCTGCCTTTCCTCTACTAGTTTGTAAAGTCACTTATTGGTGGTCAATTTAGTTAAGCAGTCATACTAATTAAGTGCAAGGCCCCTTGACCACTTGGTGGAAGAGACTATTTGAATAGCATCTTGAATAGACATATATATGTAGTAAGTAATAAAGGGTTTGTAGTTTTCTCAGTTGCTTCTTTCAACTGGCATCCTTGAATTTCATCTTTTCTCTATCTTGAACCAAAGGCTAAACTCAAAGTTTTCATACAAATATAATAATTGCCGGTTGGTTAAAATAAAACAAAATACTGAATCTGATCTGGCAGCAATGATCAAGGAACTGAAAAACTCCTGCTGCTTTCTCTCTCTGCTGCAAGTTTTAATCGTGAGGGACTGTTCGCAGGGGGCTCAGATTTCTCCTGCAGGCCCCTGACTAAAACGCTCTTTTGCCTTCCAATTTGCAGTAATCAACAAACTCTAGGTTTTCTTGTCATCTGATGTTAAGAGCAGAAAGAACCTGGATAGACTTCAAGGAGTGAAAGGTAAAGAACATGTTTCTCTTATGTGTCTTGGGAGGCTGAGCTTTGCTGCTGGAAGGAAAGAAAGGTACATCTGAAAGGAAGGAGAATTGCTCAGTTCAAACCTCAGTTCCTCAAATTGCATAAAATCAATATTGCATATTTCAGAGTTTAAGTCAATAACATCATGAAGAAAATGTAAGAATAGTATGTACATTGAAAAAGTTGTGTGATGCATACTAAGTAATTAAAATCTTTAAAGGAGTGAGAATTATAACTACAAGTGTTATGTGTAGTTTTTAACATTTTGATTTTTTTTTTTTTTTTTTTTTTTTTGCTGAGAAAGATTAGCCCTGAGCTAACATCTGTGCCAATTTCCTCTACTTTATATGTGGGTCACCGCCACAGTGTAGCTAATGAGTGGTGTAGGTCTGCACCCAGGATCTGAACCCTCAAAGCCGGGCCGCCGAAGTGGAACACACAAACTTAACCACTACGCCACAGGGCCGGTCCCTTTGATGACCTTTTTGACTGTGGTATTTTATTTTTACTTCTATATTTGCAGAATTATATTTATTTTCCTTATATGCAATAACAAGTTAGAGGTGGAATATTATCCTACATTTTCACGTAGCCAGCTTTTCACATATTTTAGGTTGAACCACAGGAAATTACCATTTTTGAGGGTCAAAAATGGCTGACTACCGGCAATTTCATATTGCTCAACTTATATAATATATATACACATTTGAATATTGAAATCACTGTCGTATGCTCAAAAAGTGGTTATCCTTTTATTCTAGCTTAGCCGCCAAGACTAACATGAACCTTTGTACGTGGCTGATTAACTCATCCATCATCGATAGCACAGAACAAAAAAATGTCAGCCAAAGGCAAATATTTCCATCTCGTTACACTTCACTTGCCTTCTTGTTTTCTATTCATCTCCTCTTGGATTTTTGAGCCTTGTTGTAAACTCTTTTGTCAAGATCCACCCAAATCCATCCCTAATTCCTTATTTAAGAGATTTACGGCATATGAAATACCTATTTGCTAGAAATTCAATGTACAAGCACAATGAATTAAAATCATTTTGGATGAGATGAGAGACTGTATATAATAAACTGCTAAATGCAATTTAACATAAATTATATCATACAGTCTTCATGATAGCACTGCGAGACAGGTATTATTTTTATAGATGAGGAAGCTACAGTTCAGAAAAGTTATTTTCATGATATACATTGAATCTGTCATCAGATTCTCTCTGTTCCGTGTTTAGCATATATCTAGAACCAGAGCACTTCTCGGCCATCTCCACCTTGGTCAAAGCCACCACTGTCACTCACTGGAATACTCCAGTGTTCTGGTGCTTCTGCCCCTGTCCCACATAGCCTATTAGGAACATCCCAGAATATTATACAATAAATTCAGATATGTCACAACTCAGTTCAAAATCCTCAAATGGCTTCCCCTTTCACTTATAGAAAAATACGAAAACCTTATTATAGTCTACAAAGCTCTATATGATTTTTACCTCCACTCTATTTCCCACCACTCTATCTCTAGATCATTCTGATCCAGGCTCACTGGCTTTTTTACTCTGTCTCAAACAAGCCTCTTCAAGGCCTGATCCTTGTCAGTGTTTCTCCCTCTGCCTGAGAAGTGTTTCCCTCAGATACCCAGATGGCAGAGAACTTCACTTCTTACAAGTCTCTGATCAGAGGTTACCTGGCCAGTCCGGCCTTACCTAACTCTCCCACACAAGTCAGAAACCCCACTCTTATTCTCTGGCTTTCTGTATCCCCTTTACCATTTTTTTTCTCAGTAGCTCTTATTATCAGTTGTATATTATGTGTAGTTGTTTATTTGTTTACTATATGTCCTTCTAACCAGAATGTAAACTTCATGAAGGCTGAGACTATTTCATTCACAGCTATATCCTCCCTGCCTGGCACAATGCACACACATAATAGGTACACAATAAATAGCTGTTGAATTAATCCATGATCCACTCCTTGCCAGATGTTCAGTCTAAGGTAGTCATGGTAATATCATTTCCTAGGGAAGAATTGTTTCAGGAGTGGTTTTGTGACATCACTATAGCCAATGTTACATAAAGGGAGGTCTCCGGGGGATCCTGGGAAATTTTTCCTGTTCCTCAGATAGAGACACCTCAGAAGAGACAATCTCTCTTCTAATTTTACTCTTTCTTTGTGGAAAGTGATGTCTGGAACTGCTGTGGCCATCATGTTATAGGCCCATACGTGGATGTATAGCAATACTGTGGATGTCAGAGAGGAGAGGTGGAAAGGACCCAAAAGAAATTCAGCGTCATTTTTGAGCTCCCAAGTCAATCATCTCGGAGCATACCCTATCTCTGAACTTCTTGCTACTTGAAATAACATATTTTTACTACTGTTTAAGCTTGAGTTAGAGATCTCCGATTTGTGGCCAAAGCATTGCTCCCCTATCGTTAAAGGTGGAATTCAGCCCTTGAATCAGAGTTTGCCATATGACTGGTTTTGGCCAATAAGACATTACAATTGTGACCAAAGCAGGAATTGACAAAGCACTGGGGATTTGGGGCCTTCATCCTTGCTACTTTTGGAACTCTGTAACAGCCAGTATGTGAACACACCCAGGCTAACTACTCAGTGATGAGACACTGGATGATGAGAGACACATGATTGCTACCATTGAATCAACTGAGAGCCAACTGCTAAAGATGTAAGTAAAGCCATTGACCACATGTGTTGATTGCCAAAGCATGATAGAGTCAAGTCAAGCCTAGCAGATGCACTGCTTAGCTGAACTAAAGCCAAATTGCTGGCCCACAGAACTGTGAGCTAAACAAGTAGGTGTTATTTATATCACTAAATATTGGGGTAGATTGTAACACACCAAATCTAAATGATACAGCATCTTGACTGATACATAGTGACAAAGCAGTATATTTGTTCACTTACACAGCTATCCTTTCCACTTTAGCAACTGTAACAGTATTCATGATGTCAATGCTTTCATATTCCAAACTTAGCTACCTAGACAAAGGTAAAGGTAAGGAGAGGGTGAGGGGGGTAATGAAAAAGATTAAAGCAAGCACGTTCTTGTTGGTGATGTGCAGACAGCCAGACCAGGTTGTAAGACCACGCTAAGAATTCTCTATCATAAATGCCACAAATAACAATATTAGGAAAACTTAGAAATAATAGAAGAACTTAGAAATAATAGTTCTATTCCCAATTTGTATTTCTAAGGCACCTTTCTTTTGTTAGAGAAACTTCTTATGTCACAGTAATGCCAATGGGTCCTGGCCCATTGCTTTTCACTGGTGCATAGTAACCAGTTGTTACAGATGAGATGGCATCCTTTAAAGGAAGCTGCCTATCTGCCTAAGAATTTTATCATTTTGTAAACTTGCTGACATGTAACAAAATTACACAAATAAATCTTGAATATCTGGAATAATGGAGGAGTTGTTCAGCATGGTGGTCTTGTTTCTTCAGGCTGGGCTGACGTGCCTACTGATGGAGGGCAACCGTGGGCTAGCATCTACTACCCCTGGCGCCTGCCCTGACCTTCCTCTCTGACTTACTCCAGGCAAACTGGTATTTCAATTCCACTAAACATTTTTCACTGGTTTTATAATTGCTTTGCTCAGCTTAAATCTCTGTTCTTAAGGTTTTGTCTTTGACAGATAATAACTTTTTGTTTTTTTTACTTCAGAATATGTCAGATAGAATACCTAGTTTAGGGCAGAACCTATCAATGGCCAGGCTCTTTAGATATTCATTCTGGGGAAACTGGATATTTTAACATTTAATTAAACATCATATATTCTGGACTTTTCAATAATGTGTGTCATAGCAATATGTTCTCTAGAATCAATGGAAAATATCTGAGTAAAAGAACAAATTAAAATACATGTTTGGAGTAAATAGAAATATCATCGATGTAGCAAAAATGGGTTCCTTGACCTCAGTTTCTGATCACTTTTTATGGTGTTTTCTATATAATTTTATGGAAATGCTTTTAATTCTTTGAGCCTCAATTCTTTCATCTATAAAATGGGAATAATAACAGGTATGAGTAGTGTCCTCAACTTAGTATGTGAGTGAGGGCTGGTGAGGGAATGGGCTCAAGAACAGAAGACATTCCCACTGGGAGGCAGCACTCTCGGCCTTTTGTCAGAGTTAGAGCGGGATAACGAATCAGTCCACACAGCCTATTCCTTCTATGAAAGAAATCTAAGTGAAAAGTAAATTTTGGAAGAAAAGTTATTTTGCTGCTGAGAACCAGAGATGAATAAAAAGACCTAAATAAATACACACATACACACACACACCTGTGTACATAAAAACAACCCACAAGCATCTCTACAATTGTTTCTTGCTTTCAATGACAAAAAACAATGTAACATTTATGAAACAAGACATGGAACAATGGGACCACGTGAAAAAGGAACTAGAAGTCCCATTAAAAATATAAACACATCATGATACCCAAAAAATTAGCCGTAATTAGAACAGAAGTTGAATTAACACTGCGTTCAAATAAATAAATAAATAAATAAAAATCCTGAAATAAAAGAAGCCAAAATTTACAAAACAAAAGACCCTCTAATTCTAGGTTCTGTTATAAAGGAATGAAGGGAGGAAGGAACTATAAAATTAAAAAGTTTGTGGTGAACTTATTGGGCTGTATGATTAAAGAAAAGAATCCTACAGTATCCTGGACTGGGAACCAAAGCGTCAAACAAAACAATACCAACAAATGCACACCAAAAAAAAGAAAGCAAAACAGACCTGCATGCCTATTATCAAATTTCTATTTTCAAATTCTATGTACCAGAAAACAGTGGGGAACAACATAAAGTTTTATGAGAAAATAAATATAATCTTAGATTTTGTCAAATTGTTTTCATGTATTAGAATATCTAAAGGCATTTGCAAATATACAATATTAAGACTCAGGTCCATATGGCAATAGCTAAAACCAGCATTCTTCTCTACACATACTTCTTTGATTTAAAGTTTTTATTTGTGTTATATGTTATTCTCTCCTCCTCTTTCTCTCTCCCTCTTGCTCTCTTGATCTCTTTCTCCTTCGTTTCTGTTTTTGTTAAAATAGAACTAGTATTTTCTGAGTTCACCTTTCCTCTAATAACTTGCTAAGCATAGCCAATAAAAATGAGCACACTATGAGATTAAGTTCACAAACTGCCTTCCATACTATCACAGGTGATAGTTTTACAACTATGTAAAACAAATAAACTTCCTTCTTTCCTACAATTTCCTCACCACCTCCATCATTGACACGTATACCAGTTCTCTGCCTATTTTATGTCTGTGTTCTAACCACACCCAACTTCTTGGTCTCAACTTCTGTATTATTCAGAGTGGGCTCAAGGTCACATTATGACTTTCATGGGTCCTAGGACTTTTGTGGTCCCTTCCTCCAAAAAATAATTATTAATATATTTTATGACTGCATAGGTATAAAGATGAATATAACCAAGACTTGATTATATTAATTTTTCTTCTGATTTTAAAGAAATTAAAACGTTTTTGCAGGTCCCTATAGTGGGCATTAGGCACTGTGCCTGCCATGCTTAACGGATGAGTCAGCTTTGAATGAACTAGATTATAATATAGTCATGTGTCACTTAAAGATGGGGATACATTCTGAGAAATGTGTTGTCAGGCGATTTTGCCATTGTGAGAAAATCATACAGCATACTCACACAAATCTAGATGGTACAGCCTACTACACACCTCGGCTACATGGTACTAATGTTATGGGACCACCGTCGTATATGCGATCCATCATTGACCAAAACATCATTATGTGGTGTGTGACTGTACAATAAAAAAGAAATTCCAAATTATCAGGGACTTAAAACAAGAAAAGTGTACTTCTTGCTGATGCTATGTACAGTGGGCTGGGTCTGTGATATGAAATGCTCTCACTACAAGACTCAGGCTGTGGGGCTGCGCCTATGTAAAATACTGCTTGTCACTGTGGCAGAGAAAGAATGAGAGTATGAAGAAGTGCATACTGGCCCCAAACTTTCTATGGGCAGGAAGCAGGCTGAAGACTCCACTATAGAAGCTATTTCTTTACGTTGAAACTCACCATCTATGTCTCTCTGCCCACTTCTCTTTCTCCTACAATGATCTTCCCTTGGTGGCATTGGAAATTAACAACTTGGTATCCCTGAGAGGCAGTCTTAATCATCATTTTCCTGGATTACATTTGAGACATGAGTTATCTACACGCAAACTAGTTCAAACAACTTGCCACTTGTTCATTTAAGGCTAGAAATAAACAGGAAATCAAATTTCAAAATCATAACATCATTGTCATCCTCTTTTGTAGCTAGGAATATTCCTTGACTTCCAAAACATCTCAAACTTTGCATCTTTTTTTTTCCAAATCGGTGATGATTCTCTTTGCATAAGCCTGATATTTTCCTCCCTTAGTTTCCTCTTTATTCACATACATTAACTTTTTTCATTTTTATGCTTATCCACATGCATTTTTTCTGTTTCTCTAAGTTTTTTTTCCATTTTCTTGTACTAACTTCTCTTATTTATAAGCAATAAGCAGTGCTGAAACACGTGTTATACCGTATCGTGATTCGTTGTTCTCTTGTTTGTCTCTCTGACAAAACTGTGAGTCATTATGATTCACGAATTTATATTTCTAGCTTCTATTGCAACATTAGGATATACTAAGTTTTAAATTAAATTTGAACAAGATACCCAGAGATCTTCTTTTATTTAAAAGGCTAATTTTACACCTATGTATCTTGTGGCAAGTCACATTAAATTGGGATGACTTACTTCTCAGTTTACAGTGAAAATAAATGAATACTTGGCTTCTAGTCCTTTCTAGTCCTAAGACTTACATAATTCATACTCTCCTACATTTCCAAACTCATCTTGTGCCCCTGTCTCCTACTACAACCCATATACCACCATGTAATGCAGTTCACTGCCCTGAGAACATTCCATGGTTTTACATGTGGTTGTGCCTTTAAAAAAAGTTGTTATTCTGCCTGGGTTAGCTTTCCTCTCTTGTCTTCTTGATAAGGTTAAACACCATTTCCAATATTATCTCAGTATGAGGACTTTTCAGCAGAGTTCTCTGCGTTCCTATATAACTTTATATATACCTCTACTATAGAATTTAATATATTAAAGTTGCTATTACCTCATATGCTTTTGCGTTTCATTAGGATTACATATAAAACAAGATTGGAAATGCAGAGGGTTCACTTTTGTAGTCCAAGTACAATGTTCAGTTCTTTTCAGATTGTAGGTATATAATAGCATATATTTATGGAATTCATCTATGCATGTATGGACGACCATATGAAAGGATAGGACAAGGCAAAGAAGAATTGCGTGTGCATGGTTTTTTTTCTTAATTCTGAATATCTGGGAATATTCCCCTTCTAAAGTGTCCTGTTCAAACACCAGATCCGAGCACATCAAACCCAGAGGAGAAGAGGATGTGAAGAGTCACCAGTTGATGAAAGAGTAGATCTCAATGAACTTAGAGGGAAGAAATAATCAATAAGAATATCAGCTTGTCAAAATTGGAGCCAATAATGCAATCAGAATCACCCCCCTTCAAGCCACATCTAGTAACTACTATTTCCTAGCCACCACAAAGGGGAACCATTAACCTTACTTCTAAAGCTATAGATTCGTTTTGTCTATTTTTGAACTTTATATAAATGAAATTATACAGAATTCATTTATTTTGGTCAATGTCTAAAGGAAATTCATCCTCATTGTTGTTTCATTTTTCTAATTATTTGTTATTGTTCTATGGTATTCTATTATCTTAATGTAGAACAAAGTATATAGTCTACAATTGATAGGTCTTTGGGTCATTTCCAGATTGGGGCTAGCAGAAATACTGTTTTAAAATATGCCTTGTGGTGAACATTTGTACACATTTCCATCAAGTGAAATTGCTAGTCATAGGGAAGGATCACAGATTGTTATGTACATAGCAGCAATGCCTAAGACACATGTGTCTTATAAGGCTTGTTTTTTAAAAAATAACATTTGGCAAGGATACTTTCATGATAACAGGATAATAATTGCTTTCCTGAGCTGTATGGGAGAAGTGGGTATTTTCTCTTCTGTATCTTATTAAGATTTCTTCTAGCAGTGATTAGCAGTTTTTATAGTTTTCAAAGGCAAATATTGAAATTCCATTCGTTACCACTCATGGGATGATTAACAAATGGATATATAAAGTAGAAAATTGGAGATTAGAAAGAATGCTGGAACCACACTTTAAAACAGTCGACGTTAAGTTAAATGGATACTATTGCTTTTGTTTGAATAAGAAAGTGACGTGAAGAAAATCTTCCCTTATCAGATTAATTTGCTAGTTACATGGAGGATAAATGAGAGGTAAAGCTAAAGGCAGTTAGAAAGCTTGTAAGTCTTTTAAAATTAATGGTTACTAAGACCAGAAGTTAAGAATTGGAATAGAAAGAGTGTGTGTCTTTTTGTGAGCAAATAGAGCTAACGGAGCTAAGAGACAGGGTAAGGGAAGGATTGTCAAGACATGACAACTGATTGTAGGGAGCAATGGAGAAGAATGTAACAAAATTAAGTGTGATCTTGGGTAATGGCAAAGCACATACACTGGACATCAGCAAAGGTGTTCTATTTCACAGGAAGAGTGATTTGGTTTCAGATGCACTTGATTTTGTCTGATCCTGACATCTCAAAAAGAAATTGATTAACAACCAGAAGAGAATTGTGGACTTGACGTGCAGACTGAGATAGCAAAAGGAATAAGTGACAAGAGAATAAATAGGGACTCTCAAGGCACCCCCATTTAACTTTAAATAAAATTTAAAATGATTGAAGAATAATTTCGCAGATGTTCAAAGAATGTTCTTCCCTTGAGACTGATTTGTAGACTCACTGGTTTAATCACATTACATGTTGAGCTAGTTAATATATAAACAGCATTCCAGCAAGATTTCAAAGCTCTTTTGCTCAAACTCCTAGAAAATAATTGCCAGAATGCAATTAGAGCCTACACACTTCAACTTTGAAGTCTGAAGCCAGAAATGTGTAAATGTGTTTGGTTTAAATTAGCTATAAAATGTCAGGACTGGGCGGATGATTGAATTCTTTCTAAACTAGTTTAATGTAACATTCATTTTTCTACATCCTACACTTATGCCTATGGCCATTTTTACATAAATATGTGTATAAAATGAAACACTTATTCGTATAGTTTTCTTTTAACCTTTTATTCCGCCAAATTTCTTAACAGTTCACACAATTATGTTTTTCTAGGCTCTAACAATATATTTACAATTCAAATCTCATTTTCACATGAACCATTAATTTATTTTCTGTATATGAAATAGACACTTCATGTTATCATACTAACCAAAATAATGACAGTGACATATTATTTTTCTTAAGCATGAATTTTAAGTTCTTAAATTCTTAAGTATTAAGATCTTAAGTTATGTATGAATTTTATATTCAACCAAGAAGAGGAATATCAATTCTACTAAAAACAAGTAGGACACTATTAAATTTCATAATATCTTATTCATATGCAATTGCAGTAGACTTTAAAGATTTCCAAAAGTTCATATTGTTTCCATTATTTTAATATTTAGCTTATATTAATAAAAAGTACATTACAGCAATATAAATAAAAATATTGCTACGCACAATATACCCATATACTGTTATATTTCAAAATTTTCTGATCAAAATTTTAAAAACAGAATGGGATTCTAATTATTGTTGAATAAGATAGGACAAAATGAACTTAATATGAAAATATACAGAAATACACTATTAAAATTAAGTAAAAATTTTTCTGAGAAAAAGATTTGTACTAATACCTAAATGAAGGGGAAAGAGACATTTCAGGAAAAGATAGATATCATTTTACCTTATTTTAATTAATTAGCATTAAAAACTAGCCAATTAATTATTTTATTTTATTTAGATCATTATAATATTTATTTAATTATGAAATGCAAAATCAATTGAGCTTTCCCTTTTTCTCTTTTCTTTGTTTCTGTAATCAGCAAATATTTATTGAATACCATCATGAGCTTAGCCAAGTGCTAGATGATCTTGGATACAAATAATGATAAATATTCTGGATATTTATAATTTAGTCTGGAGGAAAGTTATAGATGTAAGGGAAAATTAAGTAAGAATGAAATATCTTTCTGTTCATGTATATTGTGTCTAACTTAGTGGCTTTTAGGACAGAGGGTCAACAAGCAAGGTACAGACTAGATAAAAAGACCTATGTGCAAAAGTGAAGGTTTAACTATTCCTGCATTGCACTTAAGTGTTTGTATTAGTTTTCTAAGCTGCATAACAAATTATCACAAATTTAGCAGCTTAACAAAACATACATTTATTATCTCAGTTTCCTTGGGTCACAAGTCCAGGCACAGCTTAACTGGTTCCTCTGCTCAGAGGTTCACAAGGCTGAAATCAAGATATTGTCTGGACTGGCTTCTCATCTGGAGTTTGGGGTCCCTTTCCCAACTCGCTCAGGTTGTTTGCAGAAATTAGTTTCTTTCAGGGACCAGACTGAGGCATTCAGCTCCCAGAGGCACCCCCTCCATAGGGAGTTCACCACACAGATGTTTGCATCTTCAAGGGCAGCAGGAGAGCATCTCTCCAGCCTTGACACTCTTCTTTGCGACAATGCCTGGTCCCCACCCAGGAAAATATCCCTTTTGAGTACCTGAAAATCAACTGAGTAAGGAATTTAATTACACCTCCAAATTCCTGTCTTTTGCCATATTCCATTTGTTTAGAAGCAGATCACATCTTTCACTCACACTCAAGAGGAAGGGATTACACAAAGATGTGAGCAACTGGGGACAGGAAATCGACGACTCATTTTGGAACCCTCCTGACCAGTGTAGTGAAAGGGGTAAGCATTCCAATCAGAGAACTGACACAAATATATTTAGACCATGAGTTTTATATTAAATTCCATCTCAAAGGATTTAGAATTTCAATCATGGTGATTGGGCAAAGACGATTAAAAAGAAAACTGGAGGTTAAAAATATCACAGAAACTCAAGCTATATTATGATTTTCAGCTTTCTCTAAATTGTATTGAGTATTATGATTCTGAAGACCTGTCCATCACATGAGCAAAACCTAACTTACACGTTTTTGAATTTTCTAATGGGTATTTTTATAGATTCATTTACTTATTCAACAAACAGTTACTGACTATCTGAAGTATGACTGTAAATGTGCCAGATGCTTAAAAGTAAGTATTCCAAGATGAAAAGACTAAAGTTCCAGCCTTCAAGGAATTAATAAGCTAGTAGGTATACACTATATAAACATACAATTGTATTAGTGTGAAGTTTGCACTAGTAGGTTGTTGGGGTCTGGTATAAAGGGTATGGAATGGTAAAGTAAGGATTCAATACTTAATACAGAAGCAGTAACTTGAGGAAATGTTCTTTGAATATTGGAAAGATATATAAATTAATACAAACACACACACATATCTATTCTGTAGAAAGAAAAGTGAATTTATTATCTTATTAAAGAAAAGTAACTTTAAGGAACAGTCCCTAAGTCCATCCTCACTTCTTTTTTTTTTTTTAAATTTTTTGTTTATTGCAGCAACATTGGTTTATAACATTGTATAAATTTCAGGTGTACATCATTATACTTCTATTTCTGCATAGATTACATCATGTTCACCACCCTCACTTCTGACACCAATTGCAAGTCTGGGAGTCCTCAAGACCACATTCAATTTTGATAATTCACTAGAAAGACTCACAGACTTACTGAAAGCTGTTATACCCACAATTACGGCATATTACCATGAAAGGATACAGATTAAAATCAGCCAGTGGAAGAGACATATGGGCAGAGTTCAGGAAATTTCCACCATAGCTTCTAGTTATCCTCTCCTAGTGGAGCCTCAGTACTAATTTTCTTGGCAACAATGTGACAATATGCAGAGTATTGCCAACGAGGGAGGCTTGTCTGAGACTTGGTGCCCAGAATTTTATTAGGGCTTCATCATGTATGTAGACATGGTTGGTCCGTCATGTTTTTGCTGACCTCAGTCTCCAGCCTTTCCAGATTGAACTGACGCTGTGTGACATAAAGCCCCCACTATAAATCATATTGTTAGACTATCTGGTGTAGCCCAAGGTGCCAAGGTAAACAAAGACACTCTGCTGAGACACTCTCATTATGACATGCCAAGGGCTTAGAGGTCACTGCCCATCAGCCAAGGGCAAAAGCCAGATTTCTCTTTGAGTGAGGTTAATTCTTGGCTACACCGTTATAAAATGAGATTAAGTATTCTTAACTGTTGTAGGAAGTAGCATACATACAGGTTTAACTACAAATTTCTAGATTAAAATATAAGCTGTTTCTATTTTATTTAATGTCTATAAATCAAAGATATTTTATATCTGAAAAGATGAAAAAAAGCAAAGGTAGTTGGAGGAAAGCGTAGGTGGTAAAGAATTAAGAAATAAGTCTGCAGAGGAAAACAAAGGAAAGATTATAAGGGCTTAAAAGGGCTTTAAAAGTTATGATCTAGAATGTGGAATTTATCTGGAGAGTACTGAAAGAAACACAAAAATGTGTTAGGTAGGGGAGTTATATGATCAGATTTTATTTTGAAAAAATCATTCTGGCTTCCGTGTGGAGAACGGTTAAGAAAGTGCAAGTCTGGAAGTATGAATTAAAGCCAGATGAAAAATGAGAAAGTTTGAACTAAGTTATTGTAGTGGAGGTAGAGAAACATTGATCAATTTCAGATATGTGTCCTTGGTAAAGCCAATTAAAAGAATCATAGGAGTAAAGAATCAGGAAGCAGGAGCAGTCACAAATGACAAGATCCTGGTGCTGGCACCTGGGTCTTGTGCAAATAGGAGATTGTGGAGATGTTGACTGGCTGCAAACTATTTCCAACTCTTCTTTTTCCATTTCTCATTCTAGAGGTTGGAAAGTCAAATATTCATTACTACACTCCATAATACACTATATTTAGTTCCCCACTTTATATACATATGTCAGAGTGGGAGTCACGTAATGAGATGAAACCAATATTTTATTATCATTTTTTTTTTTTTGGTGAGGAAGATTGGTTCTGACCTAACACCTGTTGCACCTGTTGCCAATATTCCTCTTTTTTGTTTTGCTTGAGAAAGAGTGGCCCTGAGCTAACATCGGTGCCCGTCTTGCTCTATTTTATTTTTTGTACGTGGGACACCGCCACAGCATGGCTTGATGAGTTTGCTGTAGGTCTGTGCTTGGGATCCGAACTTGCAAACCCAGGCCGCCAAAGTGGAGCACACCAAACTTAACCACTATGCACTGGGCCAGCCCCCCAAAACCAATATTTTAATAGATCTGTGAACTATATTGAATAATAATTGTTTTAAGTTTGTAGGTTACACAATGATATATACTAATAGCTCAATAAATTTACATGAAGACTAGAGAGAAAAAATGGACCTAGTTCATTGATATTAATAGCTTTGAGAAGGTTATTTGATCCAAATTGCTAAAATTCTTTATAAATATTAAGAATATTGAAAAGTTTTGAATGAAATGTTGCAATGGTAAAGGAAAGCTTCAATATCTTAACAGAGAAGTAGTATGCTGAGGAAACAATCTTTGGATATTGGAAAGATATATAAGTTATATATATATTCTCTAAGTCTCTTTGAATGAAAAATAACTACATATTTATTGAGGGCCTACTATTGGTAATGCCTTCATGTTGCTATCATGTCACTTTCTTTAATTCTTTAATCCTTCCAACAAGAATATTCAATAGATACTATAATTATCCCCTTCTACAGTTGAAAAAATTAATCATACCCAACAAAGGTCAATCTACAACTTGCTTGGAGGCAGTTCTGGTATAAGAACCTAAGTCTCTCAGACTCTAGGCCTACAGTCTTAACTTTCAAGTGCCCATGCATACCAAGCCAGATTTAGCAAACAAAAATACAGAACATCCAGTGAAATTTGAACTTCAGATAAACAATGAATAATGAATAATTTGTAGTATATGTATGTCTCCTGTAATATTTAGGATATACCTCTACCCTCCCCCAAAAGTTGTTTATCTGAAATACAATTTAACTAGGCATCTTGTATTTTTTCTGACAAGCCTACAAATAGACTGTCTTGTTTTGTAGACAAGACCTGGAGATCTGATCATGAACGCTTGCACTTGAGAGTTCAGAGAAACTAAAGTCTGTGGGAGATCAGAGATCATTTCTCAGCAAGCAGAATTTCAAATGACTCAACCATTTATTGTGTCTCATAAATAAGAAAATACTGCACAAAGGAGTTATTGGAAGGGAGCATGTTTGTATTCTACTAGACAATGTGCTATTTCTACCACAGTTCAATGCATGGCGAGAGCAATAGTGGTCTACTATATCTTGTGTTTAGTCTATGGGAATCTTCTGGTTGTCTGTGTTGAGTAGCTCTATTCTGTTTAGTGCTAACTTTTTACCTCAATGTGTTAATCTTTTACTTTAAAAGTTTTAGTGTTATGTATTAATGAGCTGAGAGTCAAGTTAAATTAAATAGCTATTTAATTAATTTCTCAATGTCATAATTTTCATAATTTTAATGCTTCCAAATAATTTCTCATAGTTTTCACCATTTAGTGAATAAATGAAAGATATCAGTTTTCTCCCTGAAAGATTATGCTAATACATATGACTAAGAATTGTGGAGGAAAGATACTGGATAATATGCTAAATTGCTTTCTCCCTTGCTTTGTCTCTCTTGAGACTTTTTAATCTACTTTAATATACCTACACACCAACTTCCTACTGTACCAATTAACCATTCATTACCTAATTATCTCCTCCAGCTGAGAACTCTTCTTCTTTAGAATAATTTCCCCCTTGTTATCATCCTTGTAACAGTATTATTTGTACTCCTTAGTAAGTGATTTCTAGTAATTTGAACTGCATTCAAATAATTTAGCTGATTAATAGCAGGCATTTTTCAGTTTTCCTTAGATTTTTGCTATTGAAACAGGTATGCTGTAATTGTTAAGTCCATTTCAGAATTATTAGCCTCTCTCAGAATTGTACGAAATGTACTAAGATCTCTTTTCAATGCAGAATTACAAATTCCAGGATACTAAACATATGGTGGAAGATTTTATCATTTTTCACAAATGACTCATGGGATGAATACTCTGGATAAGTAAATATAATTTTGTGATTCCAAGTATTTATAGAAATTAAACAAATATATTCCCATTGTAAAGAAGTTTTTTTAAAAGTCTACATCAAACAGACATAATGGAGTAACTGGTGCCCAGATTAGCCCTCCCACTGTAAAGAATGATAAGAGAGGACAACTATTTTCAGGCAGTGGACAACAGGCAGCACAAGGCTATGATACTTGTATAAAGGGAAACTCAAGAGTTTAGCTCCATAAATTCCTGGATTAATGTCAATGGACAATTTCTCAACCAACCATAGCTCAGAGGTGGGGTCCCAACAGAGCAACCAATCCCACAAAGCTGACAAGTGAGTAACTAGCGTTTGGGGCAGCTGAAGTGGCTGGAATCTGTGAGGTGAAGCATCAGAAAGGAGGGTGCTGTGCAGAGAGGGAGCTCCAGAGGTCACAGTGAGATTCCTATCAGTGAACAAGGGTTGAGATATATATGCACAAAAGGAGGCCACTCAAGTCTTACCAGATCCAGCCTCTGCACGGTTAAGCAGAGGACCAGCAATGGAACAGTGCTGGTCATGGGAAGGCATGAAAAAGCAGTGCCTGAGAACATCAGGCCTGACCATTGGAGAGATCTCCTTAACATGTAGTTGAGATGCCAGAAAGTCCATAGAATAAGAATCACATCCTAACAAAGCTGAAACTCAGGTCTTGAAGAAATCCTGTGGGAAGACAGTGTGTGGAATTTGAGTATTTCCAACCTAGTGGGATTGGGAAACACATTGGGCTTCCCTTGGATCTACATCAACAAAGTATAAAAGCAAGTCTAAATAAATTCAAGAGGACCCACCAGTAGCTAAACTGTCAGCTAAAATAAAAATCCTTGGAGAAAGATAACAGAATTCTGCATTTCTACAAGATAGTATCCACCTGTCCAGTATTTAATAAAAAAATAACTATCATCAGCCAACGTACCAAGATGATTCAGTGGGGAAAGAACAGTCCTTTCAGTAAATAATGCTAGGACAACTGGATAGCTACATGCAAAAGAGTGAAGTTAGACTCCTACCTCACACCAAATACAAAAATTAATTCAAAATGGATCAAAGACCTAAATGTAAGCTAACAATATATAACACTTCAGAGAAAACATAGGTATAAATATTCATACTCTTGGAGTAGGCCATGGTTTCTTAGATATGACACCAAAAACACAAATATCAAAAGAAAAACAAAATAGTCCTATTGGACTTCATCAAAATTAAACACTTACATCAAAAAACTCCATCAAGACAGTGCAAAGACAATTCATTGAATGGGAGAAAATATTTATATATCATATTTCTGATAAGGAACTTGTATCCAGAATATATAAAGATCTCTTACAACTTAATAATAAAAAGACAAAACATTCATTTAAAAAATGAGAAAAAGATTTGAATAAATATTTCTCAGAAAAAAAAGATATACAAATGGTCAATATGCACATGAAAAGATACTCAACATCATCTGCCACCAGGGAAATGCAAACCAAAACCACAATGAGATATAACTTCACACCCACAATGAGATACAACTTCAGGATGGCTGTGATCAAGACAGATAACAAGCAAAGATATGGAGAAATTGAAACCCTCATACATTGCTGGTGGGAATGTGAAATAATGCAATCCTCTTGAAAAACAGTTTGGCAGTGCCTCAAAAATTAAACATACAGTTATGATACAATCTAGCAATACTACTCCTAGGTATCTACCCAAGAGAAATAAAAACATGTTCACAGAAGCTTGTACCTGAAGGTTCATGAAGGCATTATTCAAGAGAGTCATGAAGTGGAAATAACCCAAATGTCCATTAACCAATGAAGAAAGAAAATGTGAAATATCCGTGCAATGGCATATTATTCGTTCATAAAAAGGAATGACGGCCAGGGCCAGCGCGCTTGCGCATTATGTGCCTCCATGACTCGGGAGAGCGGTGGCCGGTGATCTTTGGTGGCCAGAGGAAGGTGTGGTTTGCAGACTCAGCTGTGCAGGCAGGTAAGGTCCGGAACCAAGAGCCAATTTCGAGTCCCATTGATTCTCACTGCACTAAAAGGGAGAGACAGAGAGGTGTGCCAGCTGGAGATAATGGGAAGACAAGGGTTACAAACTGAGGGGATAAGAAGTCAGATCTCTCACGGAGTCCGTGCAAGCGTTAAGAGTGCCTTTTGCAAGTGTTTCTGCCTCAAAACTGCCTGGAATCCGGCCCCTCCTTCCCGTCTATAGTGCTACACCTTTCCCCGCAGCATTTGCTGCGGTCTCATCCCTAGGCTTGCATCCCTGGTCCTCAGTGGTGCGGACCAGATGGGGCTCCCAGGCGGTTCTCTGCGGAAAAGCCCAGCGCTCAGCGCATCTCAAGGGTAACATCGCATATGCAGCATAAATATGATCACCAGCACATTAAGGAAATTTAGTCAACTGTAGAAAATTCAGATAAACAGAAAATCTTGACAACAACCGGAAGAAAAGAAAACATTTTGTACAGGCAAACAATGGTAAGAAGTATTGCTTACTTCTCAGCAATAGTGACAAAAACCAAAAATAGCACGATGTGTTCAATGCACTGATGGACTTATAACATATGTAAAGGTAAAAGATATGACAACAATCGTCAAAGGAGGGGAGATGGTAAATGGAGTTACACTGTTTAAGGTAATGATATTTGCAAAGAAGGAAATGGGAATTTGGACATGAGGCTACCAAGCAAGAAAGGGGATGTAAATTATTTGCATGAAGATGACTCAGTGTCTCAGAGATTTGTTTAATTCTTAGTTTTATGCTAGGCCCTGTGTGGTAAGTGCAGACTCGATCAGTGAATAAGACAGACTTTGTCCCTATTTAAGTAGGGACAAAGTAATGGGACACAGTGAGGGGTCTTGCAAGGAAGACAAATGAATTACACCAACGTTTATTTAATTAAAGTTGCAATAAGTAATAAGGATTATTACAGCATAGAATTTGGTAAAGATGATGTGGAGAGTTATTTGTGATAGTGACACAACAGCAAGAGGGTGTTATATAACATTTAGCAAATTTTTCCATAATGATGTTTGTGTATTGTTTTATCTCCAATTTTCCATGAGCTGATTCTTTTTTTGTTTTTATAAGGAAGACTAGCCCTGAGCTAACATCCGTTGCCAATCCTCCTCTTTTTGCTGAGGAAGATTGGCCCTGGGCTAACAACCACGCCCATCTTCCTCTCCTTTATATGGGATGCCACCACAGCACGGCTTGACAAGCAGTGCGTGGGTGCATGCCCGGGATCCGAACCTGCAAACCGCAGGCCACCGAAGTGGAGTGCACACACTTAACTGCTGCACTACCGGGCTGGCCCCTATGATGAGCTTCTTTGAGACCATAACTGTCTTGTTCACCTTTGCGTCTGTAGCTGCACCTAGCCCTGCATGTGACACAGAATGGAAGACACCTTCAAAGATCAAGTAATTTTCAACAAGAGAATTCTACAGTAAAATATTCCCTACACAGCTTACAGCAAGTCTTAAAAAATGAAATGATAGGTAAGTTAAAATTTCCTGGGTTGAGAATAATGTCCAGTTATATTTTCAAGATATCCAGTTTTGGGGTAAAACTTAGAAACAAAACAGGCTTTCTATACTCTTGGTTCTTAAGTGTCCTTTTTGGTTAAGAATTTTAAGTATTAGAAGAAATTTGTTCTCCTAGCATTCAGGAAACGTTCTAGCATTTCTTTTGTGGATATTTTATGATTTGGGGGCCCGATATTCACCTGTTTTTCTTATTTAGCCCAATTTTAATCATTCAGTAACATTAAACAAATATTTAATTTTATAAAAAATGGGAACTAGATGATTATTGTATTTTATGACACATGAAATCTAAAAATCTAACTCTTATTTAACTATATTTATTCTATTTTGTTTATTTAGTAATATTATAGTATAGAAAATAACAAAGTATATATTGCCATACTAACTTTAATTACACATTCCTTAAATTACCATGGTTTTATATGATTCTTTTTCCCCTTGGGTCATTTGAAACTATTTAGATGTTTGAAAGAAAACTTTGACTTTAATCTAAAGTTTTCTTTTTCAATTGATTGATTATTTTCTTAGTATAGTATGATATCAGTAAATTTTTCTGGTTTCAATAATTCATTTTGACACATCTGATCATTTTTAACATAGCTAATTTAGCTGGTTTTAACATAGTTCATTATCTGATCATAATTTAACATAGTTAACTTTTTTTTGCAACAGGCAGTGGAAGAAAGGAATTTATTCAGATTAAAAAAAAAAGTTTAAATTGAATCTGTTAGCACAACTAGCAAACATATGGCAAAGTAAATTGCTTACATTTCAGCAAAATATTTTCATCTTTTAAACCTTGGCAATGATATATAGCTTCTAGATGCATAATGCAAAAGTGCTTACCATACATTTAACTGAAAAATAAATGAATGGCTGGGGCATCAATATTATAATATCCAATCTTTCCCATCTAGATTATTTAAATTTATACCAACTAAATTAGTATTTTTAGTTACTAATCCATAGCTTATAGATCTATCACATATGCATTAATTTGTCTGAAAGTAATCATGGAATCTTTATAATTATGCTAGACAACACAAATTCAAAAATAAAACACAATCATTGCCCTAAAGATTTTCATATCTAGTCTGGGGAATATTCTTTTAAAGAAAAAATTTCAATAAAATATGATAACTGCAGCAATAGGGTTGGGTGGTGGTAGCCCAGAGTAGATATGGTTTCTTAAATTCGTACATTTATTGTCGTATCAATTTACACAACTAGTAATCTAAGAATAGTTGACAGATGTAGAGATCTCATTAGCATATTGATTTGGAGTTGACAAAAGTAGTTTAGAAATATCTGTTGACATGAAATTGTAAAGAACATACATCTCCAGGTGTATATCAACCAGAGTATATGTCAATTGTATACTCATGAATCATGAATGAAAAATAATATACCCAACTATCTGTGATACAATTTATAACTAAAACATGTTTTTTGAGTATCTCAAAATTATGAAAAGAAAGCTACCTCTCTATTAGGATTTATTAGGGAAAACTTGTTAGATATTTTCCATATTGAAGGTAGAAACCATATCTAAATATTTCTATATCAGGGATCAACAAACTTTTTCCTGAAGGGTTTGATAATAAATATTTTTGACTTTGTGGGCCATATGGTTTCTGTTGCAACTACTCACTCCTGCAGTTGTGCAAGAGCAACCTTAGACAAAATGAACAAGTGGGGGTGGCTGGATTTGGCCCAGTGGCAAGCCTGTTTGGTTCACTGGCTGTAGTATCCCCACCCCTATTTGTGTATTCCCACAGCTAGAACTGTCAGTATCTCAACTAATATTAGATGAAAAAAAATATGTCTTTACTTAAAGAATACGGACACTATAAATTATTGAATTTGCTTCCTAGTTGGACTTTCTAGTACTAATTATGAATTTTAAATAGAAATTAGTAGAGGGATAAAAAACAGAAAATAAAGTAAAATTGTTTTAGAACAGCCTATCCCAAAGAGTGTTTCACGATCACTGATTCTGCACAGGTATTAGACATTATGTCAAAAATGTTCTGTATTAAATTCAGTTTTAAAAATGTGTCTTAAATAATACTTATGTTTCTGTACTAGAGCAATTGTCAAAATAAAGTTACACAGTTATACATTGTGATAGCTAAAAGAGGCCTGGATTGCCTTTAAAGATTCCTCACATTTCTTTTACTACTAAACTCTATTTTCCCAAATCTTTTATATTAAAAAAAACAGCAGGGATGATGTGTATGAGTAGTCTGGGCTGCCTTATGTCACTTAGTTTACAAAGCTTATTGATTCATTTAATACAATCCTAAACAATCATTTGAAATACAGAAAGTAAGTACAGTCAATTGTGTATAAAAGTGTGGTTATTTCTAAAATTATCTGCACACCAAAAACGTGATTTGATCATGGAAACAAAATATTCATTATATTACTTCTTTTTATCTCACAATGAAGAAAATTTAACTGGTATTTGGCTTTGGGCTAATAGACTATTGTGTCATCTTTTTATCGGAAAATAAAATGTACAAATTCTTAATGTTTACATTAAAACAGAGATGGCTACCTTTAAAATATTTTAAAAAGGATTCAGAAGAAGAACATTGGAATAGATTTTAGAAAAGACATTCAAATTTCTAGTAGTTAAGGAAAAAACTGAACCTTCTATCTTCTAGCTCTTGCTTTGGATAGCTAGCAGATTTCTAGGGATGGCTTTTTGAGTGCTCCGTATGTGTTAAAAACACACTCATTATTCATAAAAAAATTAAAGGAAATATGTAAATTTAAGGAGGACTAGAAAGAAATAGAATGAAGAAATGTCTCTATGCGGGTCTGATTTGCTGGTAGAAAAGTCATAAGTCAATATTGCCTATGAGTAATAGACAGTGGCTACATCAGCTGCATTTTCAGGAGCCTCTCTTCCAGGGTGTTGAAAGTCAGTCTTATTATCTTCCACAATATTCAGCTGAAATTCTCTTGAGTACTAGTGGGAGTTACTTTCATATTTCTATATTGTAACATATATTCCAACTTAATGATAGAAGGACTAGGATTCTTCAAAAGAAGAATATTTGAGTGATATTTGGCTGGATTTTCTCGTTGTCTTATGAGGATAATATAAGGATGAAGAAAGCTATGCATGTATATACTGCATTGTGTTTAAGAGAGGAGCTCAGTGGTTTGCTGCTCTACTGTAATTAGGAGAGCTGTTAATACAATCAGTGTACAAAGAAGAGGTGGACTTTATTTAGACAGATAAAATATATGAAGAAAGAGTTAAAAGATAATGGAGGAAAATAGAAAAGTAAAGGATTAGGATCTGAGAAAAAGTGCCTGTGGAAAGATGAAATTTCCCGTGTTCTCAATGCCCCCAGAGAAATCTGTAGATTCCTCTACTACTGTACTGTACTTCATTTTATTATTGTAATTATTTGTATATGCTGGTCTTCTCAGCTGCACTGAAGAATCCTCCAGGGCAGAAACCATATTTCTTGGTCTGTATATCCACGGTTTCTAGTATGGTGGCTGACACGTAGTTGGTTCTTGATAAATCTTGGTTGAGTGAATGTATTGCTTGATTACAGAAGGGGTGGCAGACTGAATCTGTGCTTTATCTCTTCTGGTAAAGTCTTTTGGTTTCCCTCCTAGATCCCTTTAGCAGCCTGCAACTCTCCCCATCCTCCAGCTGCAATGCTTATAGGCTAATGGTTCACACCTTCTCCCTTCCCTGGAGACTTGCCCTCAGCTTAAAGGTGGTTCACAGGATGGTGTTACATACTTACTCTAGACTTGACTTCCACCATTTGAAAAATTGAGGTAACAATATTGACAGGGTAATTAAAATTAAATTTATAAGATTCACATGTATGCCCAATGTAATTGTGCACAGTAAAATCTGTACAAATAATCACAGCATCCCCAAAATAAGTAGTTACATATTTATTTCCAGAGAAAGAAATGTTCCTAAATTCATATTGTTCTGTTAATGATTCATGCATTTAATGAGGAAAAAACCATAATTTTTTCTAAAATTGATTCTCTACTAAGTCAAATCTTTGATTTTTGAAAATATAGAAATTATATTGATTTCCAAATCTGTTTTATTAGAGAAGGAATATATCATTTCCTACATTCAGTTTAGAGATCAATTAATGTTTAAAATATTAGGGAAATAATATGGCAAACTGCAATTTCTTTACTGCTCACCACTCAAAGCAATTTATTTCTTCAAATAGGTTAGAAACAACTTTCTGTTATCAATTGAAATATTTCATTATGTCACCTACCCACTGTAATAGTTCAAGATGCTGAGACTTATTTGAATATCAACCTGGGTTGATGAGAGTTCAATTAATTATTTTATTTGGATGTCAGTTTGCAACTCATATTTCAAGTTTCTAACTAAAAAGAAAGAAAAAACTGTAAGTGAGATAGCTTATATGGTATAGTAATGACGTTGCTAACTTCCAGGTCAGTCATTGTTAATTTCCAGGAGGAAAAAAGATAAGTACAAAATGTTTTCTTTTTGTTTTTGTTTTTTTTTTAATTTTTTAATTTAGAAGTCAGGAAATAGAAGTTACACTTGATTCAGAAGTAGAAAATTGTTTTTGGGGACACCTAGGCTACTGCAGTATTTTTCATGTTGGGCGTTCAAAATTCACTTCAATGTTGCAAGTGTTTGTTTCATTTCTTTTCGTTTTGATGAGTGATTCTTGGTAAAGAGGAAACCAGAGGCTCTGTGGAAAGATCAAGTTGAACAGTTCAGATCAACTGAAGTAGTTGAATTGGATTTACTACTGAATTAAGTAATATTATCTTACAATGAGAATGATATTAAAAGCCAGAATCAATGTTGACTTAGCAACATAAAAAAGTCTTTGAAAATTAAAATTGAGTATACTATTTTAAAATAAGTGGATGTAACTTTCAATTATAAAATCAGGCATCTTTCCACGACATGATTTTAAAATTATAGTATTTTAACAAATTATGTTCAGGAGGGAAATAAAGAAGACAGTGAAAGTTAAAAATGCTAGCTGCTGGGGCAGAATAATGCTGCAAAATATGGAAGACACTTAAAGAAAAGCTAGAGATATGCACAGATGAAGAAGAACATTGAACTCTACCCCTTAGTCTATCATATCACTTTCCCAGTAGTTAGATTTTGTGAACACAGTCTCTTAGAGTAAGTGCTTTCTCATATGTGGTACCTTTCTGGGAGCAGCAAAAAAAAAATTATGAAAGAAGCAAAATGTGTATAAATATTCTTAGTAAATAATCACATTTCCAAGGTAGACGCAGAGAGTTAAGGTTAAAAACTGAAGAACAACTTAATGTGACAGAGGACATGAATAACTTGCAGTAAACCAAGTAGCGCAGGTTTCACTGCTCAAGTCCTGGTCATACGAATTCATTTAATGTCAGCAGAGCCGATTCCAACAGAGCTGACACTGGAATGATTCAGATGTTAATCCCTTTATGTAGTCAACATGGAGAGTCAAAGCCTTGGTGATATCTGGAAAACTTATGTTTCTCAGACATAGTGTGTCTCAATTCTGAGGGAAAATATATATAAAAAAATTGTATATCTGTGAAGTTTCTGTGAAACTTGATTAGCTCTGTTTTGCGTTCACTTGTTTTCTATTTAAAAATAGAAATTCCAAAAACATGTTAAAATGTGTTATTCTATTTTTTAAAATTACTTTTAAGAGGTAACAATGTGTAGTTCACATAAAATCCTGAGCAGTCAATAAAAGACATATGTAAGTTTATTCTCCAGATAAGAAATAAACTTATAATATGACTGAGAGTAATATAAAATATTAAGCAACTTTTTCTGAGAGATTGCATTCTGTGTCACCATAGTTTTCTATCATTTTGATAGAAAATTTTTCATCCATTGCTTTCCTGTGAGTACATATATATCTAATTCAAGATTATATTTTATGTTAGAATGAATATTTATGTAGTATACTTACAAAATGACAACTTGCATTATCTCCATCTTTTTCTTATCTTCAGTCACAGAATTCAGAAATACATATTATTATTGCCAGAAATCTTAAGAAGAAATAATGTAGTCTGAGACAATTTAGCCCAATTGCACAGCCAGTGAGTAAGTATCTGAATATATATGAAAATATATGTGTGATGGTTTTGAAATGGCCATGGATATTTTGAGATTCCTGTCATCAAGAGGTGAGATGATTTGGGTATTTTTGCTATTGAGTTGCAGGAGTTTCTTATATATTTTGGATATTAACCCCTTATCAGATAGATGGTTTGCAAATATTTTCTCTCATTTCATAGGTTGCCTTTTCACTCTGTTTATTGTTTCCTTGCTGTGCAGAAGCTTTTAGTTTGATATAGGCCTACTCATTTATTTTTCTTTTCTGGCTTGTGCTTTTGGTGTCATATCCAAGATATCATTGTCCAGACCATGGTCCTGAAGTTTTTCGCCTATGTTTTCTTCCAGGATTTTCTGGTTTCAGGTCTTACATTTAAATCTTTAAACAACTTATGGGTTATTTTTGTGTATGGTGTAAGATAAGAGTCCAGTTTCATTCTTTTGCATGTGGACATCTGGTTTTCCCGGAATCATTTGTTGAAGAGCCCATCCTTTTGCCTCTGTGTATTTCTTGGAATCCTTTTTGAAGAAGAGTTGACTGTATATGAGTGATTGTATTTCTTAGCTTTCTATTCTGTTCCATTGGTCTGTATGTCTGCTTTTATGCCAAAATCATACTGTTTTAATTATTGTAGCTTTGTAACACACTTTGAAATCAGAAATTGTGATGCCTCCAGCTTTATTCTTTCTTCACAAGATTGCTCTGAAATGGGCAAAGGACTTGAATAGATATTTCTATAAGAGAAGACATACAAGTGGCCAACAGGCACATGAAAAGATGTTCAACATCATTAATCATCAGGGAAATGCAAACCAAAACCACAATGAGATATCACTTCACACTTGCTAGAATGGTGATCATCAAAAACAAAACAAAACAAAACAAAAAAACAAGAAATATCAAGCATTGGCAAGGAGGTGGAGAAATTATAACCCTGTTACACTGTTGTTGGGAATGTCAAATGGTGCAACCAGGGGCCAGCCCTGTGGCGCAAGTGGTCAAGTGCATGCGCTCCACTGTGGTGGCCCGGGGTTCGCTGGTTCGGATCCCGGGCGCGTACCAACACACCACCTGGCAAGCCATGCTGTGGTGGCGTCCCATATAAAGTGGAGGAAGATGGGCACGGATGTTAGCCCAGAGCCAGTCTTCCTCAGCAAAACAAGAGGAGGATTGGCAGATGTTAGCACAGGGCTGATCTTCCTCACCAAAAAAATAAAAAAAAGTGCAGCCATCCTCTATGGAAAACAGTCTGGAGGTTCCTCAAAAAATTAAAAATAAAACTACCATATGATCCAGCAATCTCACTTCTGGAGATATATCGAAAAGAATTGAAATCAAGATTTTGAAGAGATATCTACACTCTCATGTTCATTGCAGCATTATTCATAATAGCCAAGATACAGAAACAACCTAAATGTCCATTGATTGATGAATCAATAAAGAAATGTGGTGCATATATAAATACAATGGAATATTATTCAGCCTAAAAAAGAAGAGAATCCTGCTATATATGACAACATGGATCATCAGGGAAATGCAGGGAAATGACTTGGAGGACATTATACTATGTGAAAAAAGCCAGTCACAGAAGGACAAATACTGCATGAGTCCATTTATATGAGGAATCTAAAATAGTCAAACTCATAGAAGCAGAGAGGAGAATGGTGGTTTTCAGGGCTGAAGGGAGCAGGAAATGGGGAGTTTCTGTTCAAATGATATAAAGTTTGTTATACAAAGGAAATAATTGCTAGAGATCTGCTGGCGTCTATGTCCCCACCTTTTAGAACTAGGCAGGCTTGTGACTGCTGCAAACAATAGAGAATGGCACAAGTGAAGGCATGTAACCTCTAAAGCTAGGTCATCAAGGTAGTTTTTACCTGGATCTTTTGAAATACTGGCCTTGGAGACATTTACTCTCAGTACTCTCTCTCTTGGAACCAAACCACATGACTGGGTGAGCCCAAGCCACATGAAGATATCAGCGAAGGCCTTAGAGTCATCCCAGCCAAGGCACCAGATACATGAGTGAAGAAGACTCCAGATGATTCCAGACTCCCATCTTTCTGGTCACCCTCAGTTATGATAGGGCAGAGGCAAGCCTCTGTGCCCTGTCAAATTCCCTGACTCACATGCCTTTGAGCATAGTAAAAAGATTGTTGTTTTATGGTGTTAAATTTAGGATGATTTATACACAGCAATAGATAATCGGAGCCATGTATGCATTTTTATGAATTTTAAAATTCAAATTAAATATTAACCTAATTGGGGCCAGCCCAGTGGCATAGTGGTTAAGTTTGTGTGATCTGCTTTTGTGGCCTGAGGTTCAAGGGTTTAGATCCCAGGCGTGGACCTATGCACCACTCATCAAGCCATGCTGTGGCGGCATCCCACATACAAAATGGAGGGAGATTGCCACAGATGTTAGCTCAGGGACAATCTTCCTCACCCAAAAAAAAAAAAAACCCAATTATATATTATAATAAAGTTATAAACCCACTTGTCCCAAAAAAATCTTTTGGTGACTTTTTTCTGAAAGTGGAAATAAATTTCCATTGAATTATGTATAATTATAAGCCAGGGCATACTTTAAAATGAAGAAACTTTTGTGGAGTAGCTGCTAGTATGTAATTTGTAATATGTAATGTGTAATCTGTGAGCTAGGAGCAGGAAAAAAAAAAAAGACAAAAGCTCACAGCCCCAAAGGGGGGGAAACAAATCAATGCATTAGAAATTTTACATTAAAATAGAAATTTATAGGATGTTTTATAATGAGTGAAAGAGATATTTCTTTTAAATATGATCAAAGTAGAAATACTAAATTGTTACAAATTTCAGTATTAGTCACATTTCTATCTTTCAGTAACAATGATCCTTGGAGGTAGAGCATAAGATAATGGGTTGAGGGCCAGTCCCGGTGGCGAGTGGTTAGGTTTGGTGCACTCCACTTCGGCAGCCCGGGTTCAGTTCCTGGGTGTGGACCTACACCACTCGTCTGTCAGTGGCCATGCTGTAGCAGCAGCTCACATACAGAAAGAGGAAGATTAGCAACAGATGATAGCTCAGGGAGAATTATCCTCAGGAAAATAAAAGATAATGGATTCAACATCTATGTGTGTCTGCCCTCAAACGAACAAATATTTTCCTAAGGACGAAAAACAATAAGAAAGTTGAAAATATAAATATGTATAAAATATGCATTGTAATTCATTCTATAAAAGAATTGAGCATGGATCTGATAGATAATTCATATGAACTTGAAGAGTTTAAGTAGTGTGAATGATTGTGACCTCTCTAAGGAAGTGACATTTAATCTGAGACCTGAAACATTGAAAGGAACCAGTCATGCAAAGTTCCTAGAGAAGATAGTTTTAGGTGGAGGCACCATGAAGCACTAAGACCTTCTACAGAAAAAACTTTTTGTGCCCTGACAGAAAGGAATTGAATAGCAGCTTAGTGAACACTAGTGACATAAATGGTAGGTACTCTTATTTTTACTGAAGATACGTTCTCAAAAACTGCCAGACTGTGTTCATAATGCCATTAATATTTATAGGAAATCCATTCTAGCCATTTCAGATATTGACTAGAAATTGTTTGTATCGGCTGATTTTACACTCTAAGTAAAATACAGAGGATTAAAGAAATAAGGGATAACTTTAATACATCAGTCTGTAATTTACTTAATAGAGAACAAGTATCTTTAAAAGGATGGGAAGATATATGATAATAGATTTGTAGAGACCATGATGGCTGCTTCCTAGGACACTTTTTAATCAACACTAATTGAGGAGGAAGGTTACTGCTGAGAAAAGGGCATCTTTTGCAAGAAAGAAAGCAATCAGCTCTAGGTATTAGTTTTTATTCACTAGAAAGTAGTCAGTGTGCCAAAACTCCACTTAAATTTTTTCTTTAAAAGACACAAGTTTCTAAATGTCTTTTTACAATTTGATCAAAGATAAGAAAATGTAATCAATAAATTTGAGAATGATCATGAGGGATTATATTTATTCTCTTTCAGAGAAGCTGCAAAATTCAAGTATATATAAATCACTAGACAAACTATTATTATTTCTTTAAAAATTGTATTGCATTTAAAAGCACATTGGAATATAGAACTAAATCAAGGAAATATTTTGAGATCAAAATGTATATGTGAATGTGCTGTGTATATAGTCTCATGTTTAACATTCGTACTGTTAATTGTGTCTCTGACAATGACAAATCAAACTAAAGTATCTTGTATTTTGATAAGTTACTTAGAATTAAAGTTGTCTGTAACTACTAGCTCTTCTGGTCCCATAATGAACTAATCACTAAGTCAAGTTGATTCCTCCCTCTCCCTGTCCCTCAGTCCATCTTCTGTGTTTCACACCATAGTCAACATGCATTTCCCCAAATCTCATGTCTTGATGATGACACTTTCCGTTCTTCCTGCCTCCAGTCTTTTCTTCACTATTGGTTCTTGTCAAATCAATCTTCATAAAGTCACTTTATCCAAGGCACTCTCCTGTTCAATAAACCAAAAGTACACTATTGCTATTGAATCAAGTCTTACCTTAGAGTCTGGATATCCAGCAACTTTATAATTTATACTAAATAATCTTCTATGTTCCAACATGAATTCTCCTTTAAATAGAAAGTGTCTTATTATTATCTCTTCATTGTCAACATGTGTGTTAAGGAAAGAACAGAAGGTAAATTTCTCTCTCTCTTTTTAGAGGAAGACTACAACCCTTACTACTTGTTTCTCTCCTGTGCAAGTGGAAAATGTCTCCTAAATATACAAAATGAACTTTCCATTTGCATGCGTGTTTGATTCTTCTCTTTAATCAAATACTGTATTTAATTGAATGTGAAAAATAAAAGTTATAGGTACTAAAAGAGGATGGTCTCTGTTCTATGGTAAATATCATTTTCCTTATACCAAGCCAACTTTAGGACACGTGACCTACTTGGAAAATAAAAGTATTCAAGCACCTCTAAGATAATACATGTAACCATTCATTTTCTACTTTCACATCCTACTCTTTTGTGTTCATATCTTCGGCTCAGAAATACTGTCTCTAATTTTATCAATCCGGTGGTTTATGTCCTGGATTTTCAGGTATTGATATCTCTGTAGAGTGTTCAGTGATACCTACTGTTTGATTTTGATGTTTGTCCTGGCCTTGGACGACTCATCACTCAAGCTCCAAGACCATAAAACACCAATTCCTAAAGGTTTTCTATTTTTTATAGAATTTATTTTTCTCACCATCCACATAAACCTGCCTGGGTGTATCTGTTACCAACTCTTCTAATGTCGCAAAGCTGAGATATTAGTTTCTAAGCCTAACGATATGTAAAAACTGATATAAAGTAGGGTGAAATTAATGCAGGAAACATCCATGTATTCACTCAAAATATTAATTACAAACTCACTATGTGTCTAGTATTGTTTCCAGTGCTCGGGATACAGTTGTGAATGAAGCAGAAAAATAGTCTGTATCCTCCTGGATTTTTATTCTAGAGGATAATGACGGTATAAGCAAGAAAAATATGAATAATACAGACTACATTTATTAGTGACAAGGGATAAAGATAAAGTGAACATGAGGGAGTAATATTACAGGTTAGGGATGTATGTGGAAATTTTTGGTGGAGTGACTGTGGAAGGCTTAACTGAGAATGTGAATTTTTGAGTAAAGAGCTGTAAAACAAAGGCTCTTAAGATGGAGCATGCCTGGTGTGGCCAAGGAGCAGGGAGGGGCTGGGATGGCTGAAGTAGAAAGAAAAGAGTAGAAACAGTAGGAGACGAGATTGATGTGGTGATAGGGAAACAGGTCGTGCACAGTCTCATAAGTACTTTGTTTCTTTCCTATGAGGGATAAATAAAGACATATATCTGTTTATATTTGTAAACATTATTCCATTTATGAGTTACACGTTAAAAATTCTGGCAGCTGTGTTGAGAAGGATCAGGGAGCTAAGACAGAAGACTGGATAAATGTCTACTGCAATATAATATAGTCAAGAGATTCTGGTTTCTTAGACCAAGGTGAGGATAGTGTTTTGAGTGAAAATGGTCACATTCCAGATATATTTTATAAGATATTGTCATCTGAATTTACTGCACTATAGATCTAGACAATGAAAGAACGAGTAGATTCAAAGATGATAAAAATATTTTGGCCTAAGCAGCTGGAGTAATGTAGTTGGCATTAACTTAGATGTGGTGACTCGAGGAAAAGCTGGATTGGGAGAATGGACTATCAAGAGCTCATTTTGTTTTTGTTTTTGTTTTGCTGAGGAAGATTAGCCCTGAGCTAACATCTGTTGCTAATCCTCCTCTTTTTTTGCTGGGGAAGATTGGCCTTTAAACACTACTTTGTTTTACTCTGTATTTGTTTAAAAGATAAAATTCAGTTGCATAACTTTATTACAGTGTAAATGTAAATTCTTTAACTTAGGGCTAAACTGATCTGAAGCTAGTGGCAAAACTTTAAATAAAAGCATATAATTAAAGTAATGCTGAAGTATGAAAAAGATGTATTTGTATATCTCCACACATGTGATTAAATGCTACTGCTTAATCACAATTAATGAATATATGATAGAGCAAGAAAATGTAAATTTTTTTCCTCAACTCATAACTGAGAGAATTAGATCCTAGATGCAGGATTTATTGATGATTCATGGAAATGAATTTCTTTTAAAGGCATTTTAAGGACATAAGCAAGCACTGTGGTTACCCAGGGCAAAATTAAGCATGAAAACATACTGCCTCTGAGGCAGAACACAATCATTTCTTGCAGAGAACAATATTGCAGAGTCACAGCATGAGCCTTGAATCCTATTTCAGGGAAGAGACTGAGAAAAAGAAAAACACATTAATAATAAGCTTCTGTCCATGATCACGGAAATCTAAGTTTCCCGGCTTCAATGTGTGCTCTGGGGTAAGAAAACTACACTTGCTATATGTTGTTTGAAAGTTGATTGGCATCATGTTCCCATTACTATCTCTTATGCTCATTTTACTTAAAAATAAATTCGTCATTATGATTAAGTACTTGGGCTATTTTGCATCTCCCCTTGTTAAGTTGGCATAGAGAAATTTCTATTGTTTTACTTTTTATAAGTCATAGAAGAAACAGAAATATTTAGTTTTAAAATGTTTTCATAATACTAATTGGAGTAATTGATGGTTTTGTGGTATAGTGTAGTAACATTCATGTAATATCAAATAATTCTATGCTGTTCTTTTTTCCTTGAATGTATATGCCTGTAATACCTCGCTTCTTCCCCTGTCTGCTGTATCTATATACCTTTAACTCAGAATAAGGGTTTTCGTTAGTAGTTTCTCTTAAATCAAGCAGAAATGGTATCATATGGCTGAACTGGTGTGTGAGTGATTTGGGCTGCACCTCTGCAGCTGGAGTGTACCACCCCAGAGAATTTAGTCATCCAACAACATAATCAGTCCTGGGTCTGGAAACCAGCCTACTTTTCAATATGGGATTTTTACTTGGCCGCACGTTTCGTTATTGTATCACCTGGGTTGCTTTACTACTTTTTTTTTTTTTACTAGTTCCTTAAAAGCAGCCTTTCCTGCTCAGATAATGAAAAAAAGCAAAGGAATAGCAATATCCAGAAAAAACAGCTGAATACACATAATCATCATGAAACTTCACACTGTGATATATTATCTCTGATGCAGTAGAGCAGATGTACTATATTTAGTTTTAATATCTTGGAAACAGCATGGATTCAAAATTGTGCATTCATCAGTCCCCATAGGAAACTATTTCATTTTCCATAATTTTCTCTTTTCATGCCTACCAAGGATGTATTCTCTTTCTTTATTTCACATGCTCCTTTTTGCTATGATTTTCTATAAATGCTGGAAAGTTTCCCCTGTAACCTTTCAGAAATTCTGGATTCATCCATCATTTTTCTTTTTATGAAATCATTCTGTTTAAAGCTTTAAAAATGTTATTTTGCTTCAAAATTACTTTATGTATTCAAAGACAAGGAAATCTGGACAACATTTTGTTTTGGTCTTCTCCTGAGGAATCCCCATTCAGATTTTAAGCTACTCTCATTCATGCTGGGCATTTTGATTAACTGGATAAGTAATTCTCCTTAATATCCCAGAAGATTTCTATGCTCATTAGGATTAGCTGCCTCGGCACCAACTTTTTGGAAGAACCGTCCCTCCATAGCTTCCCTGATATTAAGCTTCTTTAGAAAAGTACGTGGCATGACCCTAGCAGATGCTTTGAATGTGTTAAACCACTGTGGTCTTATGCCCCACTCGCACATCTTTTTATTCACGAAAAAACTTAGCAACCAAACTGTAATACAGTTTACAATACCTGTATAATATCACCTCTCCTCTTTAATAGTAAGGACAGGTTGCTAGATATGCAAATGTGGTTGGTGCTAGATATTCTTTTCATTTTAGACTTTCAAAGGGCTCATAGTCCGTGACAGTTATTATCATTAAAAGATGTGATATGTGAATGAAGATGACATCGTACTAACAGACTTTATTCTGAAAGAATAGCTTTAACTTTGGAATCCTTAAATTCCAATATTGATAATGGGTAAAATTTCCAATATTGATCATGGGTAAAACTCAAGCAGAAATTTCATCACGCAAAACTTTGTATTTCAGCACTGGACTAAACTGTAATTTTGGTTTTAAGCTATCCAGGTATCAGAACAAGTGTCAAAACCACAGAAAACACAGGGAAATATGCAGACACTTACATTGAAACAGTAGAAAAGGCTTTGATTTATTGACAGTGTCATTAAATGTTGATACTTGGCATTCTCCATTTTATGGACCCAATACCTTACACAATGGGTAGCATAAGTTAGACACTCATGTGTGGAAGCAATGAGAAATTAACCACCCAAATTAAAAGCATTAGCTGCTAAAAGTTGGAAGGGGGAAGACTTTGTGAAAAAGTAGAAATACCAATGATCTCATTTCACCAAGTGGGCAGTAAAGCAATATAGACTATTATTGGTGGAGCAATAAGTGAAAATTGGAGTGTATCACTTAATTTCATAAAAGTTATGTAAATAACAAATAAAAAGACTATATTAGAAAAATTTTCATCTTTCCCTTTCTAAATACAAATTAATTTTTTCTTAATATTTTATCAAGTACATTAGCTCTTCTGTATCTTCTACTATCTTATGTGCTATTATCAAATCTGAGCCCTGTGTATCTGCATTGTTTTTATTTTTTACAATGGAGCTAATGTCAATTATATTAGCAAAATATTATGTTTAGAAAACCTCATTGCTCATATTAGAATGTAAACTGGCTTAGCCACTATGGAAACAGTATAGAAATTCCACCAAAAATTAAAAATAGGACAGTCATATTATCCAGTAATCCCACTTCTGGCTATATATCCAAAGAAAATAAAAACAGGATATCAAAGAGATAGCTGCTCTCGCATGTTTATTGCAGCATTATTCACAATAGCCAAGATATGGAAACAACCTAAGTGTCCATCAACAGATGAATGGATAAAGGAGATGTGGTATGTATATGTATTTACAATAGAATATTATTCAGCCATCAGAAAGAAGGATGTCCTGCCATTTGCGACAACTTGGAAGGATCTTGAGGGCAATATGCTAAGTGAGATAAGTCAAACAGAGAAAGATAAATACTGTATGACATCACTTTTATGGGGAATCTAAGAAAGCTGAACTTGTAGAAATAGTAGAATAGTGGTTACCAGGGGCTGGGGGATGAGGGAATTGGGGAGATGCTGGTCAAAGGGTACAAACTTGCAGTTAGAAGATGAATACATTCTGGAGATCTAATGCAGTGCATTGTGATTATAATCAACAATACTGTGTTATATACTTCAAGGTTGATAAGAGACTACATATTAAATGTGCTGGCTACAAAAAACATATGGTAATTATGTGACATGATGGAAGTGTTAGCTAACACTATGATGGTAATCATATTGCATTATATAAATGCATCAAATCAACACACTGTACGCCTTAATCTTACATAATGTTATATGTCAATTATATCTCAATTATAAAATGAAAATAGAAACAGATATAATGTATTCATCATTCTGATGTGGATTACATTTTGCAATAAAATATTTAGATTTTTGGGGTTAAATAAAAATATTATTAAAACCAAAACAAAAAAAAAATCAGAGAAATATATATAATGAAAAATCTGACTGAGAGAGAAATACGGATCTCTCTCTATGTGTATATATATATATAATATTTATTGATAGTTTAACACACTGACAGTTTAAGAAATCTTGAAAAAGTCTTATCTACTTCATACATGTTATATTGAAAAGAGAACAGCTGTCATTTTTAACAGAAGAAATTGACAATACTATTAAAATATAAAATGTATCTTAATTTTTCATTGCATTAGTGTTAACTTTCATGTATCAAAAATTTTAGTTTATATAGACATTTTTTTCTTCTACTTTGTACTTAAATTATTTTAGTCAAAGAATGGATTATAATTTTTGGATTCATAACTGAGAATTTTAAAGATATTACTATCAATTTTAGAATTAATGCTTTGAAATATTCCATATTGAAAAAATCATATATGTGTGTATCTGTGTGTACGTGTGTATTTCAGTCGAATATTTATCAAGCAAAGTAATAATAATTTTAAAAATTCTAATCAATTGTGGCATATTTGAAGAACAGATTTTGAGCCCCTGATTCATCTAGAATGTAAGCTCCATGATGAATGGAATTTGTGTCTTTTTTCAACAGCTGTTTGCCCAGTCCTTGGAATAGTGCTTGACACATTTAAGGAGCTTCATACATAGTTAGAGAGTGCATTGATTAATTTATTAAGCCTCCTGATATCTTTTATTTGTCCAAAACTTTGATATTATCTCTTTTACGTTGTGATGTAGGCAAGAGAAGTGTAAGCAAAATTAGAAAGTTTTGATTAATGATCTTATTAAAAGTAAGATGAAAAATTAGCAAAAATTAATTTTTAACTTTCCTTGCAAATTTTAAATTATTTGTTTTCCTTGGCTTCTATTTACACATAAAATAAATGGTGAGTATAATTAGTGGTAGAAACTTGATCGACCTGGACTTTAAACTCCCTCTTTTTTTCCTATTTCCCGATAGGATCCATTTCTCTGGATACCAGATTTGTTTCTCCAACTTATAGTATTTTCATGAGCTAGGAGTTATTGAGTTGCAAATACTAAGGCAATTCCACTCAATAATTTTTTACTTACACTACTGGGATATATTGAAACAGTAGGGATTTGAGCACTCAAAATATTTTTTGTGTATTAGTCCCTTGAGTCCAATGATATTGTGAAATTTAGAATCAATTTCATCTTCGAAAATCTGTGAAATTCTGTACCATATTCTAATCACTTTATACATTTCAGATTCATTTAGCAATTTAATTTTGCATGTTTAAACATAGCCCGATAATTTAAATAGATTTTAGATCAAAATATAAAAGTAAAACCTATTGCATTTCTAGAAGAAAACATTGAAGAAATCTCTGTGGCCTTGGAAGAGGAGCAAAGATTTCTAAAGATATAAAAACTCAGACAATAACAGAAAAAAAAACTGCTAAATTAGAAATCTGTTTTTAGAAAGACATTGTTAAGAAATTCAAAGCCAGGCACAGGCTGAGAGAAAATATTTGCAAAACATATTACTAGAATGGATTTATTACTAACATGGATTTATTCAGAATACTTAGAGAATTCTTATACTTAAATAATTAGAAAAAAATAAAACAACCCAATAGAAAATGGGCAAATATTTGAACAGAAATAATCCAAAAGAAGAAATACAAATGACCAATAAGCACATGATAAGATGCTTAATGCCATAAGTCATGAGGGAAATACAAACAAAATTCATTGTGAGATACCTCTACACATCTACTAGAATAACTAAAATTATATGTAAATGAAGCAAAACTGTGAACACCTATTAGGAGCAATGATGCGGAACAACCAACCTAGAACTATTATACATTGATAATGAGAATGCATAATGTCACAACATTTTGGAGAACAATTTGACATTTTCTTATGAAATGAAACATACTCTTACCATACGACCAAGCAATCCCATTACTAGGTACTTACAAAAGAGAAACAAAAACTTATCTTGACACAAGGACTTGCACACAAAGTTCACAGCAGATTTATTCATAAAAGCCAAAAGCTGGTAAAAACTCAAATATCCATCAATAGGTAGATAGACAAACCAACAATTAAAGTGTGTTCATTTAATAGAATATACTCAGTAATAGAAAAAATTTAACTAGTCTTATATGCAATAACATGGATGAACCTCAAAAACATGCTGTGTTCAAGAATCTAGATACAAAAGAGTTTATACTGAATTATTCCATTTATGAGAAATTTTAGAAAAGATAAGTCTAATCCATAGTGAAAGAAAGTGAGTAACTGGCTACCTGGGGCAGGCTGGCGGTAGAGGGTTTGATGGCGATGGCACTCAAGAAACTTTTGGAGGAGATGGAATGTTCCATATCTTAATGTGGTGGTAGTTACACAGGTGCGTGAATTCATCAAAATTTGTTGAGATGTACATTTAAAATGAATGCATTTTAATTGATGTAAAATTTACTTCAATCAAGTTGATCTAAAATAAATAGCCAGAGCTAGCAGTTAGTTTTGATTCTCAGTTTTGGACACACATGATATATTTTGACTTTGCTCAAGTCAGATTAAAGCATATCTATATGTTAGCTCCACAGTGTTTTATAAGTGAGAAAAATATCATATTTGAGAAAATTCTGGATTCTTGTTGCATGCCATGAATAATTGTTTGGGATAACTACATGATTATATTTCTTTTAATTGAAAAGGGGATCTATAATTTCTATAACCTCTGTTCAGATCAAAACATGCTTCTTTTTTCCACTTTTTCAGATTTTTTTTGTGTGTGTGTGAGGAATATCAGCACTGAGCTAACATCTGATGCCAATCCTCCTCTGTTTTGCTGAGGAACACTGGCCTTGAGCTAACATCCGTGCCCATCTTCCTCTACTTTATATGGCATGCTGCCACGGCATGGCTCTACAAGCAGTGCGTGGGTGTGTGCCCAGGATCCGAACCAGCGAACCCCGGGCCTCCGCAGCAGAATGCATGCACTTAACTGCTTGCACCACCGGGCCAGCCCCCTCCACTTTTTAAGATTTTATTCTATAGTCTGTTAAATCACTTTCAATTCAACACTTTTCATTTAATCTATATAGTTTATTCCCAATATTCAAAATTGAAGACTGCTATCATTTTATTAGGATAATCATTTGATGTATGATAGTATTTTAAAAAATGCTATCTTAACCCAGTTTTGAGGCTCTGGCTAGAGCTGGTCAGTTTCCCTTCTTGAGCATCTGATTAAGTCCACACATCAACCGTTACCCTTATTAGGCAACTTTCAGACTCCAGGGCCTCTATATTATATACCTGCCCTAATTGCCCCAGGCCACGTACCAGACAACTAGAATCAGCATGTATGCTCTGGAGACTGGAAAATCACGCAAGTTAGGCAATCCACAGGGAGCCTGTGAAACCTAGCAAACCCCACTCCCTCTGGCCGTACATAAGCTGCCCCCTATAACTCCAGCTTACTGTTACCCTATTCCTGGGTACAACCTCTCTGTGGCCCTACTTGACAACCTTCTCTTATTTCAAGCGGTAAGTAACAGAAATTTCTCTTTTTCATCTATCTGAGTGCCATTGTTTTGTGTCCCACCATTAAAAGATCTTTAAATCTTATAAAACCTTTGGAACTTTTGTTTCTGGAAGAATCTAGAATAATCTAGCATTTGAATTTAGTACAGGATGTTGTTAAATGCTGAAGTAATAGGTTTCTAGACGTATACTTAGCAATAACTAAAAAACAACCATAGAAAGTAAAATCTGATTTTTTTGTAAAATATTTAACTCAATATGATTCCTGTTGTTTCTGTTATTCTGTGTTCATTAATTTGAAACATTAACTAAACAAATCTTTTAATGATATTTGATTTCTAGTTTATGTCAACATGTTTTCATTCTATACAAATAGCGTAAATGAAAAAAAATAGGTAAATATTTGTAGTTTATTTTGAAGATTTAAAACCTAGTGTGCTCAGTAAGTTTACAAGTCAAATAGTAAACAACATTCTATTTGTTTTCATTTATGTTCATACATGGTCCTAAGTTCCCACATAATTCAACTATTGAGACATTTCTAGACTACATATAAATTAATTATTACTGAGATTCTCATTTTAAGAGGACTATTGACAAATTGGAAGACTTACAATAGAGGTTGTGTAGCATGATGAAGGATTGGGAAATGAAGAGTTGTGGAATCCAGCTAAAAATCTACCATTTTTGTGGCAAATTCCTCCAATTACTCAGTCCTCATACAATAGCTGTGATTCTGGAGGGTGTAATTGACAGACTGAAAAGTAGACTCAAAATAATGTTGGCAAAATATAGGGAGCCATTTATGCTTTCTGATGCAACTCCCCGCTCCATTTACATTAACTAAAATCACATTTTTTCTTTAGCAATCTGTCAGGTCCACTTTGCTTGCTCACCTGATGCCACAGCAAACTTTTAGTTATTCTGGGGCTCGCACTTGAATTTGAGAATTTTATAAGTCTTCCTCTCAAACTTTAGACTTTTCATGAATTATTATCATCTTCATGGTGGTTCAGACAAGTATTTATTGAGCACTGAATGTTTGTTGTTTATTTTGCCAAGCACAATTCCACGTGGCCTTTCATTTCATCCTTACAGCTACCCACAAAAAAATATTTTCACTCCATTTGTCAGGTTTGCAATAGTTAAAAAAAACTAGAGGCTGAGAAATGATGTAAAAGTCTAAGGCTTCTAAAGAGGAACTGTGAACGGTAGACGCTGGTTCTGTTGTTGGCTCTAAGTCTGATCAGATGGGTGATTTTGGATAAGCCATTTCATTTCTATGTTACTTTGTGTTTTCATTAGTAGCATTGAGGATATCAGAGTAGAAAGCTCCAGAATTCTTCCAGCTCAAAAATTCTTTGATCTCATGCCAATTCTTAATTATTACGGTTTAAATCAAGACACTGAATATTTTGATAATTTTTTTGTCTCCTTTTGTTTCTTTTTGTTTTATTCAGTGGAGGCAAACTTTAACTATCACCAGATAAAGATTCCTATAGTCCCATGGGATTTTCTCTCTCCATTCTCTTTGCTAACAGATATAGTCATAATATAACCTAAGTTTGGTAATTAGAATTTCTAATCCTATTTAATATTAAAAACACTTAACTTAGCATAAAACACGATATTCTTTCCAGCCTGCTAAGAATACTGTAACAAGAAAAATTTGTGAATGGCCTAATGTCACATGTATATTTAGTGTCAGTTAAATACTAGCTATTATATTGCATATAGACAATTCAAAACTTTGTGCAGAAGACTTTACATATGTTTTGCTCTCTGGCACCAAGATTTAGGCTAAAATAAAGTTCTTGTGTGTTGAGCATACTTATTTTATTGAATTTGCAGAATATTTAGAATTCGATGAATAAAATGGAAAATAAGAGAAAAATAAGTTGATGATATATAATTTAATTTGAAGAGTTACAAGGCCTGGTTTGCAAAGATAAGCTTCCCAGTTAGAGTTCGCATGACTCGTGCACAAACATCTTTAAGAGGATAGGTTATTTCTTTGTCATTCAGGTGAGAATTCTACCTCTGTGGATTAAGAAGAAAAGGCCAAAATAGTTTATCAATCTTGAATCAGAGAAGAGTGGTATATTTTCATTAGTGGTAAAGAAATAAGTGAATTGAAAAGGGAGGATATTTTGATGGTTTTTGGTGGTCTTCTGGCCTCCCAGTCAGCTCGTCATCACTAATTCCCTATTTTGCCTACCCATAACTAGAATTATGTCATCTTTAACTCCTTCCTAACTCTGCTCTTTCTTAATATATCACAGATTTCAGTATCTGAGGCTTTGCTTCTCATATCTGTGCTTCCAGTCTGTCCCCAAACCATCACTATATGAGATCCTGTTGACCTTATACCTCCTTATCCCTACACTAGGAAGACACTTTCAGGCCATAAGGAATGTATTCTTCCTGATTAAATTATTCAAGTAGATGCATTTTAGCTATAGTTTTAAAAATCTGTAACATTATAACCATTCAACATAGAACATTTAAAGGTGAAAGAAATTCCACCTCACACCAACGTAGTAATTAAGGAAAATGGTCAGAATGTGATGTATTCTAGTTGGACTGATTTTGTAAATTGTTCCTCGTATTGAATCTTTTTATAAAATTAATGTTAGCCACTTAAAATTGCCTCATGTGTATCAACAGGAAAATAGCCCATTTTAATACTTTAACATTTTTCCTTTGATGCAACTGTAGAGATAACTGATAGTTGTAAGTAGGTCACTGACCAGTGACCTATCAGAGCTTTCTACTCTGATATCCTCAATGCTACTAATGAAAACACAAAGTAACATAGAAATGAAATGGCTTATCCAAAATCACCCACAGTGCATTTAAGGGAGTAAATCAGTTCAATAAGTATTGCATATGGTTAGTGATATGCAAATCCTAAATTTGATTCTTTTTAAACATCAGACAAACCAAATTAAAAATTCTTTCAGTGTAGTCATGGAAAAAATTCAAATGAAAAATAGATTTGCTTCATACACCAGAAATGTTTGCAACTTGTCCTCATGAATTATGCACATAGATGGCTAATCACAGCCATTATATTTTACAGATCTCTGTAAATACCATCATCATGCACTGATGTTATGGGCACAGTAATAGCAGAGTATTGAATTGGGATTCAATGACTCTCTCCTGTTGCACCTACATTCAGTTTTAAATATCATCTAATTGTTTAAATTTTATACTTAGGGAAAAGACAGATATATGGGACACATTTTTAGTCATAGACACATATATTACTTGTGTCTATATTAATATGCTAATAGCTGTGAAATTTAATTGGAGAGATATAATCTTCATTCCATATGGGACCACTCAATAGGGTGTGAGTTAAATTAATAGTAAAAATAGTTAACTTAGTTTTTTCTTATCAAAAGAAAAAAGCATATTGCCAAATTATTTTATATTTTGATTCTGATGAGGGAAACAGATCTTTGTTAGTATGGCTATTTTCCAAACATTTTGTGCTAAATTGACAGGAAAAGTCACCCCAATTCTCCACATTTCTCTGTATCCATGCTTTTTAAAAATGAGTTTCTATCTTCTCCCACCAAGAGAGGGGAAGATTCTGTTTTATCCCTTTGAGTTTGAGTGGACTTTTTGGTCAATAGACAATCATAGATATAATGTTGTGCCTTAAAAGGCCTCACAAATTTTGCTCTCTCTCCTAGACTGCTGCTTGCATCATGAGGATAAGCTCACACAAGCTTTCAGAAATATGAGAAACTCGTCGAAAAAGACAAGTCATTCCCAGCCAAGACCATCCTACACATGTAACTGAGACTTACAGAGACCGGGAAACCATCAAGCCAAGCCAAGCTAAGATACCTGAACAGCCTAGCTGACCTATAGGAATAATAAATGGTTGTTGTTTTAACCCTCTAAGTATTGGTTTTATTACAAAATATATTGTGATATTAGATAACAGATACATTTAAAATTAATACTATGTTTTTCATTCTAGTAGCACTTAAATATTCTAAGCATACAAGTATTTGTTATCTTTAATTTTTTTAAAAATTAACCACTATAACAACTAATGTTATAACTGTCAAAATTTGGGAAGAGGAGCGGGAGTATAAGAAACCTAAACCTCCCATTTCATAGGGAGTAATTAATAAAGAAGGCCTCAAAATAATAAATCAAGTAAAGGTAACAAGCTCATAGTTCCTACAGTAAGAAGCTTAGTGCTGGAAGAAAGGGAAAAAAACCCCAGAAATTGCCAAACAAAACTGTTTCCTCTAAGAAATAAAAAAAGAGAAAGATGGTAGAAGAAACTTTTTCATTATAAGTCCTTATGTAGTATTTAATAAGTTTTTTAATATCATGTGATTGTAGTACTAGAAAAATTAAGAAGAGAAAGCTATTAACCTAGATCATTAATGCCGCAAAATGCTCTATAAACATTATCATATTTTTAGAAAGGTGTCACAAGATTGTATATTGTTTTATATGAAAAACTGATTTGAGTGTATATAAAATTAAAGTTTCATAAAAAAGATATACATGAATTAAAACTCTAGATAATTATATAGCATGAATGATTACAATTAAGATAATAAAAATTTTCATTAATTGTTGATGATACCCCCCAAATCCTTATTTAATGAATTCTGCTTTAAACAAGAACATGAAAATAAAGCAAAGATAAAAACATATATGATCTGATATAAAGTTTTTCCAGCTTTACTGAGGTATAATTGAAGTAAAATTGAAGTATATTTAAAGTGTACACATGATGATTTGATAGAGGTATATATTGTGAAATGATTCCCTCTTGGTTAAATTTATTCTTAAATATTTTATTCATTTTTATGCTACTGTAAGTGGATTGTTTTCTTAATTTATCTTTCTGATAGTTCATTGTTAGTGTATATAAACAATTCATTTTTGTATATTGATTCTGTATCCTGCAGCTTTACTGAATTTATTAATGAGTTCTAATGGTTCTTTGGTGGAGTCTAGATTTTTCTATGTCTTTCTATGATTTTCTATTTTTCTTTCATTTCAATTTGTATGCCTTTTATTTCTTTTTCTGGCCTAATTGCTCTGGCTAGGACTTCCAGTTCTAAGTTGAACAAAAGTGGTGAGAGTGGGCATCCTTGTCTTGTTCCTGATCTTAGAGGATAAGCTTTCGGCTCTTTACCTTTACGTATGATGTTAGTTGTAGGCTTCTCATATATGGCTTTTATTATGTTGAGATACATTCTGTCTATGTCTATTTGTTGAGAGTTATTACCATGAAACGATGTTGAATTTTCTCAAATGCTTTTCCTACATCATCTATTGAGATGATCACATTATTTTTATCCTTCATTTTGTTAATATGGTGTATTGCATTTATTGATTTGCATATGTGGAACCATCCTGCATCTCACATATAAATCCCACTTGATCATGGTGTATGATTCTTTAATGTACAGTTGAATTCAGTTTGCTAATATTTTGTTGAGGATTTTCATCTATATTCATCAGGGATATTGGCCTATAATTTTCTTTTCTTGTAGTATCTTTGTCTGGCTTTGGTATCAGAGTAAGTCTAGCCTCATAAAATGAGGTTGGAAGTATTTCCTCTTCTTCAAGAGTTTAAGAAGGGCTGGTATTAATTCTTTAAATGTTTGCTAGAAATCACCAGTGAAGCCATCAGGTCCTGGACATTGCTTTGTTGTGACATTTTGATTACTAATTCATATCCTTATAAATGATTGGTCTGTTTAGATTTTCTGTTCTTCATGATTCCGGCTTTATAGGTTGTATGTTTCTAAGAATTCATCTGTTTCTTCTAGGTTATCTGTCAGCTCCCAGGGTTAGGTGATTTAGGACCAGTCCTTCAGCTGGCATCTGTAGACATTGGGACACTGGATGTGTGGACAAACACCTTTCAGGGAGATGCTGGTGACTTGGTTTTAATGCTAGGGTAACCTAGGAGGAGAAGGCACAGGAAGTTCCAACATGTCAATTCAAGCTCCCAGAGGGCTAGTAATTATGTGCCCCTTCAGCTCCCAGATGCTGTCAAATTAGAAGCCTGACCCTCAGGCAGCAGCTAGGAAAATATGCAGTCAAACCCCTTCCAAGGAGAGACTGTGAGATAAGCATTTTTGCCTGTTCCTTCTGGCTGAGCCCAGGAGTGAGGGGCCAGCTGTGGAAGATGCTCGCGTGCTTGTTTAAAAACTCCGTCTTTGTGGTCCTCAGGGACTCGTGAATGATGAGCCCAGTTGGCTTGCAGATCTAGGTGATTCGGGAGTTAGGCCCTGACATGGCAGCCTTAAAAGTTAGGGCACTAGATTTGTTGACAAGCTCCTTCCAGGGAGAAGCAGGAGTTTGCTCTTATTGTTGGAGTGAGCCAGGGAGAGAAGATGGGGGAAGTGCCCACCATTCTTTCAGCTAGCTCCCAGATGCAGACTGGTTAGAAGCCCAACCTTCCGGCATGAGCTGAGAAAATATGCAGTCAGACCCTTTCCAGGGAGAAACTGGGCATTGGGTGTTTTTACCTGCTCCGTCTGTACTGAGCCCAGGGGGATAGCCACAGGAAACATTCATGCGCCCATTTAAAACCTGAATCTTTGTTTAATGTGGTTCTGAGGGACTCAGGAATGCCAAGCTCTCTTGGCTCTCCAAGTGAGGTGATTTTTAAGCTGGGACCTTAGGTGGCAGCTGTAAAAGTTGGAACACTAGGTGTGTGGTCCAAACGCCTTGCTCTTCAAGAAGAAAGTGGAAGATAAGAGTTCCCTCCTGACTGTAAAGCACTGTGCTGGGGCTGGGATTTATAGTGAAACTGTGTCTCAGCCTTTCCTACCTGTTTCCATGTGAGTATTTGCTCATTCTCTTGCTCTGTAGGAGTCATTCTCTGGTTTCTGAATTTCTCTCCGAGGGAACTGATCCATGCGTAGCTCCAAATTTGGTGCATTGGGAGAGCAGAGGGAGGGAAGGTCGGGAACCTCCTATTCGGCCATCTTGCTCTCATATAAAGTTTTAAATAACCAAGGATATCTTTTTTGTTAACTTTTGATACCTTGAAAAGCTTCTTTCCATAGCCCCTGAATTTGTGGTCTATTCCACCCTATGTTTTCAGAATGTTTTTAGTCTAACATTGTGTAATTGTAGCAACATAAGGTAAAAATTCTGAAGATAAGTTGATCATGATTTCCAAATTGTATTCCAAGTGCAAAAGGCATTGTTGTAAGTAGAAAAAGAACATTACGATCCGGTGGTTAACGTCTGTTGCATTGTGGTGTTTTATCAGTAAGATTGCTGATTTTTCACACCCATTTGAAATATCTCTCAAAATCCCCAGCAGTCACAAAATTTGTGATAGTTCTATCACTCACAATACTAGAAACACATTTAGAACAAAATCCCAGAAGTATTAACACGTCAATTTGATTTTTATGGAAAAATGTTTTAACTCGATATTATTCATGAATTCAATTTAACATTCTTTTTCTATTTATTTTCTTGTAGCACTTCTGAGTACCTGACCTATTACTACATGTTCATTTATTATTGCTTGTCTCTCCCACTGGAATGAATGTCAGATGAAAGGAGGGACTTTTTATCTTTTATTCATTATTGGCTCTCTAATATGTAGACACATGACTAGCAATTGTCTGTGCTCTGTAAACAATTATTGAAAGAATGAATGAATTCATTTCATTGAAAGCTAGACCTTCTTGCAGATGCTAAATGAGTAAGACATTGGCTCTACTCTCAAAGATTTAAAAATCAAATATAGGAGAAATCATTTAATAAGAGTTAAACTGTATTTGTGTTAAATAGAAGGACTGTGTAAACAAAAGGAGGGTTTTAGAAAGAAACAGTGAATTTTGAAAGGAAGGTAATTAAAGTTTATTTTGAGATCGACTCTGAAGAATACAGTGACAGGTTAAACAGCACTCAAGATCGAAATAACCTTAAAATAAAGGTATGTTTTTTATAGACAGCATGGCATGCTGAGTAAATGGCAGTTTTTAACATGTAGTAGCGATAATTGAATAGCATTAATACTAGAAAGAACGATTGAGGTCCAATTAACCAAAAATTTGGAGATGTTTGACACTTTTTCATAAGAGAAAAAATGGAATTGAAGCTCTCTAAACAGTAGTATAACTCCATCAGATCTGTGTTTTAGAAAACGAATTCTCTTGGTGGTACAATAAGTGGATTTGATGCTGAGGAGATTACCAACAGGGATACCAGTCTAGAGACAATGGCTGTAGTTTATGAAAGATAGTGAGAACAGGAATTAGAAATAGTGACAGTCAGAATGGAGATAAAGAAACAATTTGGAAGTGATATCAAGAAGAGATTATAAACCAATTTGATATATTTGGCAAGAGAGAAGAACGATTGAAAAATGTCTCCAAAGTCCTAGACAGTGGTGTAGATGGTAAAGCTGTAAATTTAAATCAGAAATCTAGGGAAAGCAAATCTAAGCATGCTGAATTTATTCTTTCTATACATGTATATGGAGAGATATATAGTTTCTCTTTTTCCAAAATCTCCAATGAAAACCCCACTTTATCAAACAAAATCCTCCAATATTTTAATTCAAATTAATTTTGAGTGTCATTCCACTAATATGCAATCAAACTTTTGTTTATATTCATTCTGGTCATATTAACTTTTCTAAGCATGAAAAACATTCCACTATTTTCAGTCTATCATGAAATAACTTGTATACTATCCTCTATTAATGCACTTATTTTTTTATTGATTTTTAAAAAATTTTTCTAATAGCTTTTTTTATTCCTCCTCAAAGCCCCAGTACATAGTTGTATATTCTAGTCGTAGGTCCTTCTACTTCTTCCGTCAGCCGCTGCCACAGCATGACTACTGACAGATGAGTAGTGTGGTTCTGCACCCAGGAACTGACCCCAGGCCACTGAAGCGGAGCGTGCCAAGTTTTCACCACTAGGCCGTCAGGGCAGGCTCTAATGAACTTGCTCATTAAATCATGTATTCAATCACCAAACACTTCCTGATCAGGAACTGCATGTAAGTAACAGTGCTAAATTCTTCTAAAGGAGAATCAGACTTCCATGAGGTATTGATAGCCTCTTTCAAGAGCTAAGGGAGGAAATCTGTCTTTATAATGGGTTATACTAACTGTAGCAGTCAAGTGCGTATTATGCATTCTTGCTTCTACCTATCAGACTAATGACCTAATGCCTAAGACCTAATGTCTTCTTTATTCCTTTTATTTGTTTTTTTTTCAGGGAGGACTAGCCCTGAGCTAACATCCGATGCCAATCCTCGCCTTTTTTCTTGAGGAAGAGTGGCCGTGAGCTAACATCCATGCCCATCTTCCTCCACTTTATATGGGACGCTGCCACAGCATGGCTTGCCAAGAGGTGCGTCGGTGCGCACCTGGGATCTGAACCTGCAAACCCCAGGCCGCTGCAGCAGAGCTCGAGCACTTAATCGCTTGCACCACCCGGCCGGCCCCTATTCCTTTTCTTATTACTCTGTCTCGCAGTATCTGTGTGTGCATGTGTGTGTGTAATAAGTTCTATGCAATTTTATCTCCTGTGTAGTTTTTTTTTTTTTTAAGTTGCTTTTTTTTTGTAGACATATTTCTTTTTTTTTTATTTTTCCCCCCAAAGCCCCAGTAGATAGTTGTATGTCATAGTTGCACAGCCTTCTAGTTGCTGTATGTGGTTTTATGTAGCCAATGAAGGCTAAGAAACTGAACAGACCCAACACAACAGTGATTCTTGTGTTGCCCTTTTATAACCATGTTCACCTCTCTAACACCTCCCCGTTCTTCGTCTCCATCCACTGGCAGCCACTAATCTGACCTCCATTTCCAAAATGTTTTCATTTCAAAAATCCTATATAAATGGAATCATACAGTATGTAACCTTTTGGGGTTGGCTTTTTTTCACTCAGCATAAATCCCTGCAAATTCCTCTAAGTGGTTATGTGTAACAATAGTTCATTCCTTTTTATTGCTGACAAACACTGCATAGTTTAGATGTACCAGTTTAACCATTTATCTGTTGAAGTACATCTGGGCTGATTTCAATTTTTGGCTGTAACAAATAAAGCTGCTGCAAGTTCTTGTGTAGGATTTTGTTTGAACATAAGTTTTCATTTCTCTGAGATAAATGCTTAAAAGTGCATTTGCTGGGGCTGGCCCCATGGCTTAGCGGTTAAGTGCGCGCGATCCGCTGACGGCGGCCCGGGTTCGGATCCCGGGCGTGCACCGACGCACTGCTTCTCCGGCCATGCTGAGGCTGCTTCCCACATACAGCAACTAGAAGGATGTGCAACTGTGACATACAACTATCTACGGGGGCTTTGGGGAAAAAAAAAGGAGGAGGATTGGCAATAGCTGTTAGCTCAGAGCCGGTCTTCCTCAGGAAAAAGAGGAGGATTAGCATGAATGTTAGCTCAGGGCTGATCTTCCTCACAAAATAAAATAAAATAAAAAAAAAGACAGTGCATTTGCTGGATCATATGGTAATTGCATGTTTGGTTTTACAAAAAAATACAAAACTCTTTTCCAGTGTGGCTATATATTCTTTTACCTTTCCACAAGCAATGCATGAGTGATTCAATTACTCTATATCCTTCCCAGAATTTGGTGTTGTCACTGTTTTTTATTTTAGCCACACCTAAATCTTTATGTCATATTCTTGCATAGATGGACTAACTACAAATAACTTCAATAGTTATTCTGACTTTGGTGGACACTGTGATGTGTGACATATGTCCTCAATGATAGACTATTGCCCAGTTGTTGGGCAGTGTAGGCAGATAGCCTACAGCCTACAGAAATCCTCAGCCCCCTTAGGGATTGCCTCAGTTGCAAAGATTGCACAAGATCACATCCGTTTCCAGGACAGACCACAGCTAATGACCGACTGATGAGGGAGTTTAAAGATCTTGCCATCATAGCCTCACTTGGGACAACACTGAAGGACCGTATAAGTTCCAAACCTCCCTGTGCAGTTGGCTGAGGGTCTGTCTCAACTCAATTTCTCTCTACTCTCTCCTACTTTCTTTTCCTCCTTTGAGCAAGGGTGCTCCTTAGCATTTTCCACACGAAAGCCCATCTCTAACTCCACTTTCCAGGGAACCCAATCTACAACACTGATATGATTTAATTTTTCATTGTTCATTTTACCTCATATTCTATTATGAACACCTGGCATCTGATATATTTAGAAATTAGCAGTTGCTTTCCATTTCTGCTGCTTGTTAACCACCGTTTCTCAACTTCAGACCTATTCTAGCCTACAGTTTTCCTTGCGATGCTGGCTTCTTGTGAGGTTATGCCCATTGGGGATTCTAAAGAGACAGTGCAATACTGGAGAAAGGAGAGACACACTGCTTTCCCTTTGCCTGCTGCTCCTGTCAGTGTCGCCAGAGCGGTTGGTTCCAGTTTCCATTTGTCTATCATACCAGAACCAGACCCTTCACACCCCTCAGAGACACTTGTGCCAACCAAACTTCCCATCCCCAGCAGTCTGACTCTCAGCTCAGCAGGGACCCTCCTTCGAGTTGTACAGTTTTAATAATTTCAACCTCTTCTCTTTGTTCTCCAGTGCTAGGCTCATGAGGTAGCTGCTTCCTGCAATTACTAACTCCACGATCCCTTGGTATTCCTGGTTGCCCCTTTTAGCAACTTGTAATATTATATTCTGCCTGTTTATGCTTCCTGAGATCCTGACTGATACATCATTAATTTTATATAAAAGAAATCAATGAAGTTCATGAGTTAAAAAGCAAACTTTTGTTTACACAAGAATAGAAAATATTTGAGAAGAATATGAAATCGAAAAATATACCCATAAAAGCACAAGGTCTTTTTTTAATTAAATATTTCCAAATAATATTGTTTTAGTGCAATCATGTGAATAATAGTTTTTGAATATAGCTGGTAGATTTTTTGATTGATTTAGTTATCCATGTATATTTTGGCCATATGTGTATGTGTCCTATAAGAATATACAGAATAATTAAAAAAAAAAAAACTTGAATGCAGGTGGCTATGTGAATGATGTTTTAATCCTAGAAGGTCTTGATTTATCAATATTGTTAGAAAATGATATACTTTGGTAAACTGAGCTTTTAAAATCTATGATTAAAATAAAAATAAAAATATTTTGTGTATAAAACTGTAAAAATATTTTCTGTTATGACACAAATTTGCAGTATGGATATAATTTCTTATAAAAACAGGCTTTAACTATACAAAATTGGAAATATGTGGGAAAATAGAGTCTATTACTTGATCTCTTTTATTCAAATATACACATGTAATCACTACCATCACTTTCTAAATAATCTTCTTTTTCAAAACAAAGACAAAATGATATATTGCTTTTTCTCCATCAAACCTAAGATTATAAAGCTTATGAAATCTGAACTTACCGTTACAAAGTATACTATAAAAGATTTGAACCATTGTTTTAAGCATTTTATCATTTTGTGAGTTTTGTGAGGATCATTTGAGATTAATGTATATTTCTCTATTAAAATTATTTCACATATAATCTTTTTGAAGAGTTGTAATAATTGATTAGTGTTATTTTAATTTAAGAAACAACCTTTTCTTTCTTTTTTAAAATAAGGCAAGATAGGTAAGTACCTTTCATTCAGAGGACAATTTTAAATCATCTCTATATCTCTCATGCATGAAAATAGTACATGTAATCTGTTTCTCATATGTTTTTGCAAATGTCATTATTTCATTTACATATCTCAAGAAATGAAATTCCTTTTTTCATTAATCACAGAATTTCAATTGTAGTACATTCGGTGCTACCTATTTTAGCTCTTCACTTTTACTGAGGTTTTCAGTCCAGATTTATAGTGAGAGTTGAAAATAGGGTGAGAAAATGAAGCAAGAAAATTCTCGAGAAACATTATGCAATTTGCTTTTCTTACTTTTGTTATGCAGTGTAAATACCCTCCAAAATACAATCTGAGTATACTGTAACAATTTTTAAAATACGAAACTGGGATGATGTTAGACTTCATCATATGTTGTAGCTATAAACTCTTTAAAATAATAGAATTTATTTACATTTTTTTCTCTTAAAACTTACCTACTGAGTAGAAACTTTGCAAATGCTTTAATAGTCTGTCTCTCAATTTGATGTGCTATCCAAAAATATGAAATATTTGTAGGTAAACAGAGATTTAGAAAGTTTTAGCCATTTGAACTAAAGGAATAAATTACATAATTTTTAGTTTCAATATTGACTTTTATTGACTACTCTTGACCAAAGTTAGAGGGATGCAAATTTTAATTTGCCAACTACTTATGCCACAAATTCACTAACGGCTTTACTCTCGGGCATAAATTAAACTATCTAGTGAAGGAAACCTTAGGAGATATTTTTTTCATTTCTGCCTTCGAAAAAGTTTATTTTTAGAACTGTTCCTTTGACAGACCACTGTAAATGGACTAGGGTTACACACTGCTGCATTTTCTCCTTGTAATTTATATTATTTTCTTGAAAACAAATTTAGATACTATTCAATTCTACTTAATTTTCTTAGGGTGCTCATAGGTGATCTATGGAAACAAGACATTTTAAGGAACTAAAGTTTAGTGTCTGATTAAATTGTGGTTTGCTAGTTGCATATGTTTGAAATGTGCACAGAGGGAAGAAAGTTAAGTATTATGAAAACTGAGAATCTAGTGCTTTAGCACTGAGAGAGAATCATCCTAAGCACATCAGTTAAGTATTTGATAAGTTGTCAAACACCTTTCTAGCAAGGGGCCTGAGCAGTCATGTGTGAAAGCAGATGCCCAAGAGCCTCAAAACTGAGCAGACCCAACCTTGTTTATTCACATATGTGCATTTATTCCAGGTTAGTTTAGTCTCTAGACTTTAGTTTAAAGCTTTTCCAATGTATTCTTCATTGCAAAAAAGATTGATCATATTGAAATCTCCCCAACGACTTCTCATTGCAAATAGAATAAAAGCCAAATGTCTCACTATATCCTATAAGACCCTTTATGAATTGTAGCCCGTTGAACATTCTAATCTCATTTTTTGGGGGGAGGGGGATAAAATTCAACTCCTTCTTTAGTTGCTTCCAACCACGTGGTAAAAACTGAGGCCGATCATCATTTCCTGATTCGTGTCCATAGAATGTCACTGTTTGCACCAGTAAATTGTTATGAACCTATTTATCCTAATAAATAGGTTGATTATCAGAACAAACAGAATGCTTATGAAGAATTACTTCAAGACCCTTGCTTTAACTGTATCCAATAATCCAAAACTCTTGTTTCACAAATAATTCCAATACTCCCCTGATTTGAATGACGTGACTTAATACACAGTACCCCAGGCCCAAACCCAATAAAAGCTACCTTGTCTGACTTTCCAGTTTGGAGACATCACTAAGACGAATACATTAATAAGATTAAGGAATTCGGTTTTGCTTGGTGAACTGAATTTTGTGTTGTTATTTATAGGGGCATCAACAGTCCTGCAGGTCCCATCAAGATCCAGCTGACGTTGCTTCAATATTACAATTCAAGAAACTTACTCAGAAGCTGTGTGATCTAGTGGGCCCCTTGGGCCTCCCACTACGGGTGTCTCTCCATTTGTGATGGTGTGGTTTATTATGGTGAGGTAAGAGCAGGATTGGGTCTGAGTTACAATTTCTTTTCATTGAACACTCTATTTTATCTCCCAGAAATGAGGATCCTTCTTTTAGGGATTTGTTGATTATGAGCAGATTTGAAATATCTTATTCTTGGTGGAAACCTGCCTTGTTACTAATGACTCTGTTGCTCCGCCTCTCTTTCTGTTGAGAATGTATAAAAGGAAGTTCTCAGGAAGGTCATCAACCCTAAGTTCAATGTGTCCACATATTTATCCAGACCCAAGGGCTATTGAGTAAAAGATCTCTTTAGACTGATATCTTAATAGGAGAAACTTTGCACTGAATCACTTATGAGAACATTCCTCAGTCCTGTTTTGTTTTATCCATGAGAATCTAATTATGAGAAAAATATCTTCTCTATATCTTCTGTCCACTGATAGGCAGCCTTTAAGTTGGGAACCTGCGGCATGAACATACAACCAATATATTTAAATAATACTTGCCAGACTCTCATGAATTCATCTCGGTTTAAACCCAAACTTTCTCCTCACCAGAGTTCTGTCTCTTATGTGTATTTTCATTATAATATTATTGCTTAAACACTTATCTTTCAAAAAGGCACAGTCTCCCCAAGGATAATTTAGAATTACAGTGGCCACTTTAGGGAACTTTTTATATAAACAAAATTATTCATTTGAGAGCTGCCTGAGAACAAAAGGAGAGCAAAATTGCAAATATAGAATGGTCCACGTTGTTTAATTGGTATGGGAGAGTTTCCAAAACAAACTCAAATTCCATAATTGGATCCCGAATAAACTCCTTGTCTAAGATAAATGACAAATATCTATGTATTTATTGGGTTCCTCTCAGCTTCAACCTAACCACCTTGATTCTTTATCCATTTCTAAGTTCTTCCATTGCATTCTGCTTCTATCCCTTTTTCTGAGGCTCTTCTCATCTTTTCTTAATGATCAAGATCCCCCAAAGCTCAGCTACTCCTTAAATAAAATAGTCTTGCCTTACTTCCCTGTGATACCAAACAAAATACTTTTTAAAACTTTTGGTGTCATAGTCATAGCTCTGTGTTCTGCTTTATCTAATTTATTTTTAGTGTACAATAGTCAATACCCCTTTTTTTCCCCCTCTGGGAACATTAACAATATACTTGGGCAGTTACATCCAAGTGGTTTATTGAGGTACATGCATACTTTTCAAAATTTATTATTAGGACATTGAATCTCAAGGAACTTTAACGTTTAGCAGTGAGGAATTTAAAGTTCACTGAAATTCTACTATTTAGTAATATGAGGATGATCTTTTGTTATTTTCTAAAAAAAAATTGAGCTGAAATATAAGATTAATTCCATCTATCTTCTCTATGCTTTAGAGGAGAAAAGATACACAGTTGCCAAAGAGAAGTTAGTATTTTGTCAAATTAAATGTGCTATCTAGGATATGATTTATATCGAGGAAGTAAATCTCTCATTTCTGAAAGCCTACAAGCCATTCAAAACTGCCACATATTAGTCACCGTGTATATTAAGAGTATTCTTGAGTCTTATCAACTACTGCAGGCAATAGATTCCCAACTTTTCTGAAATTTTCTGACAGTACTAAATTCCGGCAAGGATATGGAGCATCAGCAGACATACTCATTTATTGATGGTGGGAATGAAAAATGGTATCCACTTTGGAAGATACTTTGACAGTTTCTTATAAAGTTAAGTGCGGATTTAACATACAACCCAGCAATTTGGTTTCGAAGTATTTACACTAGTGAATGTAAAATTTTCACACAAAACTTGTATATGAATTTTTAGAACAGATTTATTGATGATTTCCAAAAACTTGCAATAGTCAAGATGACTTTTACAGGTAAATATGCAAACAAACTGTGGTACATCCATGCAATGGAATATTGCTCAACAATAAAAGGGAATGATCCATTGATTCAAATAACAATATGAATGAGTCAAATACATTTTGTTAAGTGAAAGAAGACAGACCCAACAAACGACATATTATAGAATCTCATTTATATGAAATTCTGGAAAAGGTAAAACTATAGACATGGAAAACAGATCAATAGTCCTCAGAGTTGGGACAGTGGGGAGGAGTTGACTACAAAAGAGAACCACAAGGAAACTTTTAGAGTGAAGGAATTATTGTATATGGTACTGGGTTGGTGGATACATGACTCTATGAATTGATCAAAACACATAGAACAGCATATCACAAAGAGGGATCCTTATTTTATGCAAACTAAAAAAAAAGAAACAAAATCAGGCAGAATGTCTGGAGATCCCTGATGGAATTCAGACTGTGCCAGATGAATTTAACTGTGTTAAAAAGTATGAAGCAACTGCACTGAAGCAGGGAGCTGGAGGGTGCTGACCTAAGTAACTTTGAAAAACAGTGTTTGATGGGAATTTTAAAGCTAAAGACAAAAGAAATTGTACATAAATATCATACACAGGTTCCAACCGTATCTTATGCAACTTAGAAATGAACTGTTTACGGTCTAGAATAATAGGCATTTGATTTAAAAAGGTATCTTTTGAAGATAAAACAGTGATATTAAAGATTCACTTAAAAGATTTAAAGAATTCTTTTCATAAAGTGATTGTAAAATCAGTGTCAATTATTATATTATTTTATGTAAACATAAATAATTAGTTACATTTTACAAAGTTTTATTCATATCCCTAAATATAGATGCAGTCACATTTGCCTAAAATCTGTTTTGGGGAATATTTCATTGGGAAAATGAAAAATTGTCTTATTTTTAGGATTATTTTATATGTGGGTAGGTTTGATGTGGTAATTATAAATATTTGATGTGGTAATTAAAACCAAACATCCCATCCATAAAACGTTATAGAGATTTAGTTTAACAGTGCTCAAAATCTCAGGAGTTTTTCCTTGTTCATTCATCAGTCCAGTCAACAAACATCCATTGCCTTACTATGCATTTGAGTATTGGAAACCATTTAAGGATACAGCCAATGAATAAAAATAGATAATAATTCTTGCTTATAGAGTTTACTTTCTTGATATTACCCTAAGACATCAAGGTTATTAAAATTATTTGATTTAGAAATATATGTATTTCATAATAGCTCTTTCAAAAATAATGCAATGAAATAATAGTATTATTTCCTTTTGTGACTAGTCTAAACAGAACAAAGCAATATTATATGGGTATATAATCATGTCATGTTATATACCCAATACCCTATAAGTTTTCTTATGGGATATTAGAACTTAACAGTAATGACTAAATATTTGTAACATATTAAAACTTTGACTCTGCAAGTATTATATAACCTCGTATCTCTACGCTCCTAGAATTTGCCCTTTATAAGCCATTTAATTCCCGTGCATTAAATTTTTAGGACAACTTCAATACAGATGACCCTAATTTGATACACAGCACAAGAGCTCATAGAGGAAAATGTTTTGCCAGTATTCATTATAAAAAATTTACCAGCAAAGAGAGTAGATATTTTTATTTGAAAATTCACTGCATTCATGATTTTAAAAGTCTTAGCCAAAACAAATTTTGAAAAAAAAAACTCTAAATAAGAGTATTTTTAATATAGAGGTATATAATGCTTGCCTTTGAAATATTTGAAAAATCATTATCTGTTTTGTTTTTATTTTATTCTATTTTAAGATCAATTTTGGTATATTTATGATGTGAAGTTAATTTTCAGAAATAGAAAATTTTTATATTACTAGTGCACAAGAAAAATAGAATTGAGTTATTAGTTTCCAGGAAACAATTCTCGTGTTGCCAGCACATAAAACATAGCTTTATATGACACACCAATTTACTAGCAAAATTTGGGGAATGTAAAAGAAAATCCAAGTACATTTTATCATACATATACTGAAAGTGATCAGAAGACATTTTTAGAGAAAAAGATTATTTTATTTATGTGATTCAAGGAGAAAGTATAATTAGTTTAAACAAATTCCTGTATATGTAATCAAAGTTCCTAAAGAAAATTTTCAAACAAGTATAATGAGCAATAGAACAAAGTATTAAAATTTTAATGAATTCTAATATTTTCATCATGCAGTAAAATAAAATATTATCTAAATATAAATACATAGATTAAGTGAATAAATGCAGGTATCCTTATATAATAGCAATACCTCATTACTTTTGACGATGCATTATGTTAGTAACACATTTCAATTTACAGTATTAGAATAACTTCAAATCTACTCTCCATTATTAGCCCTGTGGACCACAACTTGATATTTGTTTAAAGACTACTAGTAGCAGGTGAATATTATATAAGTGCTGTGATACTTGGTATTAGGAAATGCTAAGGCCTATTTGACTATATAGAAACATTTGTCTATCATACACACTCTTCCAGAGCAAATTAGAAATTTTATTTATTTAGCTAGTTTGTTATTATTTCCTCATTCATTCATTCTTTGTTTATTTTTTCTTCCATTTTGATTATGTATTATTTGTATATAGTTCAAAATATGAAAGCTACAGTAAGGTATATGATGAAAAAAATTCTCTTTGCTTTTTCTATGAGTTTTTTCATTTTCATCCTTACTTTCTACTTTCCAGCTTTATTAAAGTTTGTTGTTATTACTGTGATTTATATTTATGCCTTTAAATATAATTTATGCACTGAAATGATATATATTTGACTCCAGCTATTAAAAATTTGGAAATCAGCACAGAGTATCTCACATGTCTCTTTATATTTTATCATTATTTATTCTTATAAAAGTTGCATTATGTCTGTAACCATGATTCCCCCTTTTCTTTTAGTCTCACTGAATAAAATAGTTAAATTGATTCAGTGCCCTTTGACTGTTCTTTTGCCATTTTTCGCTTGGTAGGTGATATACGTTCTCTAAGAATTTCTTCAAAGTGAACTTACAGTTCAAATGAACTTCCCAGGAACTCTGGTTTCTTGCAAGTTCAAAAATATTGCTCCCTTGTCTCTGTTTCATTGAATAGTAGTTTGGCTAGCTATAAATTTATTCAGTCACGCTTTCTTTCCTTGAAGATTATATAGGTGGTTTTTCACAATCATTATAACATTGAGTATTGCTGTGGAGAAGTTGAAGGTCAGCCTATTTTTTTCACCTGATGGATGAATTAAATCTTTTTTTCCTGGCTGCCCAAAGCATTCATATATATATATACGAAATTTGAAATTCAGTTAACTTGCCAGGGTTTATTTTATAGTAGGATAATTTTAAATCAGCTTCTCCTAGGATATAGTGTTCTCTTTAATGAATTAGATTCATGTTCTTTTATATCTGAAAAAAATTAAAAATTTTTTAATTGAATCTCAATATATTTTCCTTTGTTTCTTTTTTTTTTTTTTTTTTTTTTTGCTGAGGAAGATTCACCCTGAATTACCATCTGTGCCAGTCTTCCTCTATTTTGTATGTGGGTTGATGCTACAGCATGGCCACCAATGAGTGGTGTATGTCCACACTCAGAACTGAACCCCAGGCCGTTGAAGTGGAGGGCACCAAAGTTAACCACTAGGCCATGTGGCCGGTCTCTTTGTTTCACTGTTTTGATTGAACTAATTAAGAGGTACTAGTTAAAAGTGTATCAGATCTTGTTTGAAAAAATATTGCTTATTTTAATTTTCTCTGTATTTTGCTCAAGTTTTTGTTTATTCTCACCTTATTTTGCTCAGTTTTTAAGTATTGTCCTCTGTTTTTTACTGTGATGTTAGCAATGTTTATTGCTAAACATGCTGCTTCCAATTTAGCCTTTATTTCTACGGGGATTTTTAAAATTTCATTTCTTTTCTCAGTTTGAACAGTTCTTGTTTTATTTTCTTCTCACCATTTTTTCCCTATAAAGAAATGTCTGATGCTCTCGTGTTATTAAGATGATTGCTTCAATATTTTTATAAGTAATTGTGATATTTTGGTGATGATTTTTAACAGCTCCACAGCAACATTTTTGTGATGGGTATCCTTCCTTTGGTGAGTTTTCTTTTTCAGTTTTTGTCCTATTTCATTGTATTTACTTTGCATAGGTCTATTACTGTTTCTTTTGAACTATTTTTCTTCTTTGAACCAAATGATTCTTTACGGGGAGAATCCAGGCTCGTGTTCTTGGTTACTAGAATTCCCCTCATTCTTTAGGGTTAAGATCAATTTTGATAATTCCATAACATAAAATTGTACTCACAATCACACCATTAATATACAAACAACACTAATTTGCCTCAACAATTGGCTGCAATATGTATCATAAAAAGAATGCATTCTATCAGCTTAATCTTCAAGTTTGATTTCTTTTCAGTTGCTTCATAACTGCTCATTTTTTTCCCAAAAGTTTTGCCCTGTTTTTCTTTGATTGTGAGTTTTTCTTTTTGGGTTCAGAAACAACATTTAGTCAGGCTATCCTTTCCAAATACATTTTCATCTGGTTTCTAGGTTGTTCCTGCATTTGCCTCTGGTCACCACTCTTCAGTCTACTGTTTTAGGGTTATCTGGGTGTGGATGAGATCTCCCCAGCCAGTCAAGATTAGTAGCATAGGGCTGCTCACAAGACAGAGTATCTTTCCTTCTGCTTGCTGCAGCAATATGTTTCTATGTAGACACATAAACAACCCGTGTGTTGCTTTATCCCAACCTATCAAGCTACCAAACCAGCAAGGTTCCACAGCCAGTCTTTGCAGGTAATTTCCACTGCTGAAGACAGATTGTTGCTTTATATTTCAAGGTGTACCACTTACTTGATGAAGGGCGTTATGTAAGCTTTTTCAAGATCTGTTGCCGTGGATATGCTGATCTATATTTTTCTGCACTCATTATTTGACCTTCAAAGCTTTTGGAAATAACCCCTCCTCTTACTTTGGGATTCAGAGTTTTAGATATCTCTTGATTTCTTTGAAGTTGACAGTTTTATTTTTGCTTCTCATTTTTCTATTTTCTTTTGGGTGATTTCCAAGAGAAGGGGAGGAAAACAAACACAATTTTAAAATGGATGTTTTCTCAGATATTTAGGATCAAGAAAACAATTTTTATTAGTCATCATAGTCCTTTCCTAAATCTTACCATACACATGAACTGACAACAAAATTATGTATATGTAAATCCAGAATTGGCCTATATTATATTGATTTCATCACCATGAAATGGTGTAGTTGTCCCTTCTCTCTATTTCTTCCATTCTAACTCACATTATTTAGATAATTTATCTTTGTTCATCATTTTCTTATTCTCTGTATACTCTGTTTCCATTTTATTCCACTGTAGATTTCTGTATTTCACATACTGTCTCTAATTTCTCTAGTTTACATTTTTCTATGTGTTTATTTGTTGCATAGCTTCCAGCAGGATAGACTCTAATCCTTCCATCTCTTATAATTGTCAGACTGGCAAAAATCAGCTCATAATGAAATAGAATAAAACTTTGTCATTTCTTTAACTTAATCCTACACACACGTATACACAATTACTAGTTTCTTCAAATATCTGTGACTTCCTATTTATTTCCTTCCACCTTGATTCCACTAGGCACGTACATTTCCCAGCAATCCCTTTACTTACTCCATTTCATCCAGCTAAGTTGTGGATTAATGTCAAATCTAGGCATTTTCCCTGTCAAAATAAAATGGGAGTCCAATATATAGATGAATGTGTTAAATTTATTTTGTTACAGAAACTTCCTGAATACTATTTCCCAAATTATTTCATATTATATTATGATATAAACATTTCAGACTTTCTTTTAATTTATAGATTTGGAATACTCTCACATATTTTTTTTGTTAGTTTTACTTTTTGGAAGAATAATTAAATTTCATTAGAAAAAAATGAGTCAGTAAATGAATTCTAAATTCATCAGTGAATTTCACTTGTGATAACGGTTTTATATTATGCTTGAAAAAAATGAAAGTTAGGCCTCAGATTCCTTTGATAGTTGTATTATCTTGAGTATCAGTTTATGGTTTCTCAGAGAAATATATAGTTACATTTGAGAAAAGAATCCTTTTGCAAAATACATACTGTTTGAGAATGGTTTTGGTATTAGTTTCGGTGTCCTGGAATTTCACAAAAGAGCTTGGGAAAAGCAAGGGACAAGACTTTAGGATTTCTAATCTTGAAGAATTTCTCCAGTTTTCTTTTAGGAAGAATATAAAGAACCATTGTATTGCAACTTCTGAGCCCCTTATGCTCAACACATTGGTACATAGCTCTAAGATATCAGTAGACTAAAGCATGGTGATCAGAGGGAAATGCAGTAACAACCTAGAAACCACATGAAAATCTACTTGGAAAGGATAACTTGACTAAATGTTGTTTCTGAACCCAAAGAGAAAAAATAAAATGGAAGAATAAAATAGTAGGGCTAAACTTTTGGAAAAAATGAACAGGTATGAAGTGACTGAAAAGAAATCAAACTTGAAGATTAAACTGATAGAGTCCATTCTTTTTATGACACATATTGCAGCCAATTGTTAAGGCAAATTAATGTTGTTTGCATATTAATAGCATGATTGTGAGTACAATTTTATGTTGTGGAATTATCAAAATTGATCTTAAAAACGTGAGCTTTTAGTTGTTAGTGTTTATTCCAGAATCGTGAACACTGTAAGTAGCTAACTTTTATATTTTAATGAGAAGTGCTTCTACTTTCTGGGTTAAAACATTGTGCTAACCAAAATTGTAAAAGTGTATTTTCTAGAGTAGGCTGTTGTGATGAAACAGAAAGTCAAAATATATAATGTGTCATATAAAATGAAATATTTTTTTGTCGCTCATATGTCAATTCAAATTCTTGCTCATATACCAGTTCAGGTCAGGTTCCTATAGGTCAGATTTTGATGTTGTAGGAAGAACATCAGTTATCACCCTGCTGAGCCTGGAGAGGATAGGAATTCTGAAAGGAATCCATCAGAATAATTGCCACTCAGAAGATGTAAAACACAATTAATCCTTTCTATAAAAAGACACGGAGGAGAGTCACACTTGACTCCATGCTGATTGAAGTCCTGTCATAAAGCAGATGCTTGAGTTATCTTGAAAACAGGAAATGAAAAGGCATGTTAAGCACAATGTTTCCATGAGCAAAGAGAGTTGTTAAATTTCTAACAATTCAGGCCTATAATGAATGTACAATTTATATATTTTTTTATTTTAAAATTTAGGTTCTTTAAATAGAGCATTTGGACACCCTTTTGAGTTGTGAAATTTTAACGAGATGTTTTCAAATGAAGAGACATTTCTCTACATTAATCCTTGTTTCTACTAAAATGAAGCTTACAAAGGTCAGAAACGGATGGAACCTTCCTGCCCCTCCTTTTGCTGTCATACCTATGGAACAGCAGGGTCTTCCAGACGAAAGGGCAGGAGTGATGTTCCCTGTAATGAATAGTGCTATTTTGTTACTTGACCTTCAAGACAGCCTGAAAATTTCAAGTCAGAGATCAGTGCAGAAAAGCAAATTGATGAGCAGGAACTCTGTAATCTTTGCTGATAACGCTGTAAAAGGTAGCCAAAGCTATTTCTTTGCTCCCTGGATAATGGTAAACTTTTCAAAGAACTTAAAAAAAAAAAATCTGCTAGAGCATGAGGAAAAGTGAATATTTTGAGTGGCCTTTTCAAGACCATGAGTCATGTTAAGACTCTTTAGGCAGTCTTCTTTCACAAACGGCTATTCAAAATTCCAAATATACCCCAAACTAGAGATGAGAGTATTATAAGACTGTAAGTAAACAAGAGATTTGAGGACCTGGAGGAACTTCCAAGAGAAGTTCAGGCAGAAAAATATCAAAAAGGGCAAAAGAATAGCAGAAGACCATGTAAGGCAGGACCCGAGTTAATCTTAGTGGAATTTGGCCTGGGGTTGATAAATCAGAGAAAAACATAAACTTGTAACAGAAGCAAAGGAAAAAACTGAAGGCACCTTTCTCTGAAGTTTTCTGAAAAGGTAGGAATGAGAATAAGCAGATGCTTAAATTGTGCTGGTTACGTTTTTGCTTGTTTTGATCATTTTTACTGACTTAAATACTTTAAATCATGTAGATAGTAGGTAGGTAGATAGACGAAAATGGGGATATTTCTAACAAGGTAAAAAGCAATCATTATGCATTAAGTAGATTTAAGAAATTTAGTCTAAAATCATCTTATTTGTATTAATATATGTTATAAAAGTGAAAATACCAAAACAAATGTTTTATAGAATAAACAACATAGTTTACTTTATCCACGTGAGCAGAATTTTATTAATATAGTCATTTTTGTTTTAGCAAATATTTCTGTAATTCAGATTAGCTCATCAATGACTAAGAAAAAGGAGAATGACATTGTCAAAATGTGGAAACCATGTTGGTCCACGGGATGTTTTTCCGGCACACTTATGTTTTCTGCTCCCGAGTAAAAGCCAGCAAAGATGGAGAACACTAAACCAGCCAGCCTTGGCAAACCCTGTTAAAACTCAGTACTGTACACCATGCCAATTCAGTGCCATGGTCTTCCTTTTGTCTTAGTTTGGCTACATGTTCTGTCCAGGTGGTGTTGATGGCACTGTTTCTCTGATATTTGCACATTTTATTCTTGTGTTCATAACTCAGTAGCCCCATCCCTTCCTTATGTACCATTTAAACAAGCTACTTGTGCATTTTTAAATAGTAAAGCCCTATGTTAATTCTAATATTTGCTATATGTTAGGAATTCAACACATTATTTTAGCTGCACTAGTGCTTTTATTATAATTAATGTTCTTATTGCAAAGTTTCTTAGGACTGTAGTTGGTCTGCCTCAAACCTGTTTCTCCATAGGTTTTGATATTTTTCATGGGTGGATTCACATCATGCTATTTTATTCAAAAATACATATATTGCATTATTGCAGATTGTCTGTATCTAATAAAGCAATTAGTTAGGACTCGAAAAGGGTACTGTAATTGACTTCTAGTACAAGAGTTGATTATGACTGACATTATATTTAGTAAAATCAGAAAAATTATATCAAGCATCATTGATCACAAATTTCATTTTTTATACTATAGAAATCACAAAGTCATATTAAGAAAACCTATACAAATAGGAAACTAAAGTCTATTTCTTTTTTGTTATCGTCTTCTGCTTGTGTTCAGTATAAACTCTTGATTCTTGACAATCAAGTTCTAGTTTAGAAATGGAACAGAAAGTTTTTACTGACACCACAGGAATTAAAACTATATGTAAAACTAGCCTTCTCATCTTAAAAACTATAGTTTTAAACTATAGTTGTATCCTGGATTGTGCCTCGTAAAACACACAAGAATAATTTTATGCTGCAGTCAACTCTACAAAATGTCACGTGCATGCTGTTATTGTGTTTATAAGTATCAGCATTGGCTTTATTTAAACTGTGAGAGGCCAACATTCAACAAGCTTAGGAGAAGAGGAAAATTGCAATTATTAAGTACAGCAGAATAAATATCTGTACGCAAGTTTCTGGATACGCTGACCTGGGATAAATAGAAAACTATTCTGAGTGACGGAAAGACTAACAGGAAACCGAACACAGTTTGAAAATTCTTCTCCATCGATCACAACCTAATGACAACATTGAAATGACAGAACTGGGCAAGCTCGGTTGCTATAACAAGCTGTAGAGTCAGTGGCAGAGCTGAGAAGGCAACATTCAGTCATTTATTGAAACAGGGTTCTGACAGAAATCATCCGAACTCAATTTATTTCTTACCTCGAAAAGACTTTTAAAAGCTGAAAAAGAATGACACCAATTTTACGGGGCTTCTGCATCCACAGAAATCTATAGCCTCTTTTGTCAACACAGAGGCTTACCTTCCTCCAATCAAAAAACCCTGTCAATTATTTTGCTCCTAAACGGTCAACTGTTTAAAGCTTGCTCTTTGTGTTCTTGGATGTTTTCTTTCTTCTAGTTCATGTGTTTAAAGTTAAAATTTAGATTTGGAGAAAGGGTGATTAGATATCTACTCTAGTGACACACCGGGTACTGGGAATACAGGGCTCGTGGTTATAAAGACATAATTACCACAGTTTTGTTTTTATTCTCCCTGGTAAATCATGGGTAAAGTTTAATCTAATCCCATTAGATTTAGAAGATTTACCATAGAAGCCAGAATGATTCAAAGCCCATATTATTAATACAATTTGTCCTTGATCTGATTACTCCTTAATTTATAATTCACATGTATAAATTAAAAATTCTACTATTGTCTTTAACTACTGTCTCTAACTAATTAACTAATTGTGTAAACGTCTATTTTTATGCATAAAATGAATATTTTTTAAATATTCAACTTTTAAATGATCTATTTCTACTATTTCACAAAAGAGAATTTTAACGCCTAGAGTTATCGAGATTGTTTCCTCTTCTCCCATTATAACAGTTAAATAGTAGTTAAAATAAATCCCATTTAAGATCTCATAAGCCTACACTTTCATTTAGGGCAGTGATTCTCTTTGTTTATTTTTATCTCAGGAATCTTTAGATTGGCATCTTTGGTTATAGTTGAAACTAGTGAAATACATACCCCAGAAAACATTTTCAAACTCCAGTAGACTGGTAATATAAACCTTCCTTGGGAGAAGCAGTGGGAAACAAGAAGTGGGTCCTCTCCACTTTCTTCAGAAAAATTCGCATTGTAACAGATTCAAAGTAGCAAAGGTGGTGAGGATTCCTTATGCATTCAAGACAGTTTTCACTTTATTTGCAACAATTACCACTACCTGCAAACTATATGCAGAATATGTTAATTAATTAAATGAGATACATATCTAGCATTGCATTTAGTCTGTTACAGGTATTCCCACTGCTCCCTTTACTTAAAAGAACATAGTATTTTATGTGCACATACTAGATGCAACATACTTTACAGAACATTTAACACCTAAAGACAAGCTTTTATTAAGCATCTATGGTTCCCTCTCAAAACACAAACTTTTGTTGTCAGAAATTATTACCTCCCTGTTATAGATGAGAAACTGAGGCTAAAAGACACTGTAACTAGCTCAAGTTCACAATGTTAATAAGTGGTAAAGCTGATTATTTAAATGGTAGAGCTGGCCAAACTATTGACCAGCAGAGGCTGGTAATAGTGCAAGTCTTGGTACCAGAGAAAAAACAATGCAGTACGTGAGCTGGATGGTAACTTTTAAGTTTTACCTTAGCTTGAGTTTCCTTTAGGAATTGACCAACTAGTAATAATGATCAGCAAGCAGTTGGAGACTGGTGGAATTTTCTTTTTGAAGTTTTGAAAGTTTATAAACACCACTGAGGCCTCTGAGGATCAGACAAGATCATGAATGATGTCTGGATTAAACTGTGGTTGAGCGTTCCAGTAACCTGGCATCTTCACCAACTCCTAGTATTGTTCTATTTACTAATAAATGGGGGTAACACACTTTTTCTCTTTATTTTGAATTCTCCATTTGTGAGGCCATCGTAGTGGTGATATGACCTGGGCTAGGACATTTGATACCATTAGTATGTATTTTAACTTAGACTTTAAACTCTAAATAAAGGACATTTCTAATACTACGCTAGTAAAAGCACATCTAGTAGAGTTTTTGAGTAAGAGTTCTAGCAGATTTAAAAATCAAGGCAAAATCTGACAACTGAAAATTTCCATGTATTTCCAAATAGGAGAACAAAATCTAACATTATTCCAAAAATTGTAATGATTAATGGGAAGTCAAATTCCATAGAGCATATTTAAACACAAGGACATATATAGAGAATAAAATAAATTGTATAAATTGTATAGAACTTACTTTATATTAATAGATGCATGTATGTATGCATATTGTTCAAGGATTCACGGAATTTCTTTATTGTATGTGGTTTGTGGAACCGACAAAACAAAATTTCAAAGTATTCTTTACATTAAAATATATTCACATACCACAAAATTCAACAGATTAAGAAAATTTATGTTTTATGATATCAGCTTAAATATTTTTATGATTACCATTTGAATATTAAGTCTTTAGTGCAGTGATATGACATTTTGTTAGTGAATTAATGTATTAGTTTCTAAACATTTATTTCACTGGTGGGAAATGTGAAAGGAAGACATTGTTTTAGTATGTACATTTCTTCTTTTTTTTTTGAGGAAAATTAGCCCTGAGCTAACATCTGTTGCCAATCTTCCTCTTTTTTGCTGAGGAAGATTGGCCCTTGGCTAACATCCGTGCCCATCTTCCTCTACTTTATATGGGACGCTGCCACAGCATGGCTTGATAAGCGGTGCGTAGGTCCACACCCGGGATCTGAACACTGCAAACCCCAGGTCACCGGAGCAGAGGGCACGAACTTAACTGCTACGCCACCAGGCCAGCCCCAGTATGTACATTTCTTAGAAATCTTGATTTTTATCTCTAGACTGAGTAGCAATAGAAAACGACATAGTTGATCATAAACTAGACTGAATGAATATTGATAGAGCACTGTTCAATTAATTCAAATAATTGAATAAAAATGAAACAATATCTTAAGTTTCTAAGAGTAGGACTTATGAACCAAATTCTGCAAAACACATTTCCATACTCAGAAACTTACCTAAATATTATTTACACAAAATGATCATACATTTTGATTTAATTGACCTTACATGATTTTATGAAGAGTAAGTTTAGAAGGAATTGGGGTTGTTTTTATGCATTGCTATTAGTTATGTGACTGTCTGTGCAACCTGATGATTTTGAAAGTTCTGAATTGAATCTGTCACTACAGAAGTGTTTGTTTTCCATTTATTGTTAAGAGCTCTGATTTTTTTAACTAGGAAATATATTTTTGATTGACAAAATTCACTATGGAATGGAAAATTGAACAAAATTTTGACTTAATTCAACACAGTTGCCATCTGAAGACAAAAGAACTTCTAAATTGAGTTCTTTAGTACTCAAATAGCTTTATTTGTTGCCTGTACTTACGTACATAGTGTTTTTTCTTCTTAACAATATTCCTTTTCCCTGACTCAAAAGAATACTTCTACTCGCATTCAATATGTAGATTAAATGATCCTTTCTCAAGTAGCATTTTTCCACCTCCCTCAAAAGAGATAAGCACTCATTACTTGTGATTTTATGAACTTACTTAAACTCTAATTAGTTGCTTTGATTATTTGCATATGCGTTCTTAGCTAGGCTATGAGTCTTGAAAGGTAGACACTTTATTCTTTTCCTCTTTACCACATAGAAACAGGGACTGGCACACAACAGACATTTAATAATAGTTGGTTGTATCAATGTGCCTATCCAGATTAGTATGATGAAAAGGACAAAATAACAAATACTGTCATTGCATTAATTTAACTTGAATCTTTTTTTTCTTCTTTAATTTCAGTGCAAATAAATCTGCAACATCCTTTATGCCTTTCTTCCCACAGCATCCTTTTCTAGTCTTCTCCACTGCAGCGTACAAAGTGGAGGGATTTATTAATAATTGTGGTGAAGTTACAATGGTCACGTTTGGCTGCACTGACAGTGTCCACCTTTAATTAACATTTCCATCTCCAATCTTAAACCCACCTTTTGTCTTGTTTCCAAATCAAGAACTGTTTCCTCAACTAAGGCCACACATAGACAGACTTCCTGTTCAAATTCAATTTGCACAATTTGTTCAATTTCATATATCTGTAATCTCAAGCTGTATAAAGTGTAATAAACACCTGAACAATTTTAGTCACCAAACGACCCCCCTCCCCCGACCACCAATGGTAACTTCTATTAAAGAGAGATGTTCTATCTGATTGAATAAATCATATTCAGGACTGAAATTCCCTCGAAGAATAATTTGTAAACATAAAGCAAGGAAACATAACTACCTGTAATTCGACTAGAAAATAATCTGCATTTGTATACAATGACACAATATGAAAGAGAACTTGACTAGAAAATTTGGAGACCTCGATCCTTATCTCATTTTTTTCTCTTGCCTGATTTCTGACCATAAGCAAATCTCCATTACTTCCTTTGGTCGCATTGGCCTAGTAATAAAGTGGATTTTACTAGAATCCCTTCTAACTCTAAAATACCATTTTATAAATTCATAAATTTATTTATTATAAAGCAGGTAAAAAACTTGCTTGGTCACTTGCCACTTTTAAAAGATAGTAGGTGCTGTCAGACATGAACATAGCTAACCTTCTTTAAAAATCTACCATGTACATAGCGTGTACTTGAAACTGAGTCGTTCTAGGAGTAATACATCACACAATGTGTAGCTACTAAATTATTTTAGCAGGAATAATAAAACACAATAAAATATCAAAATTTCTATAAGGTCAGAGAGTGTGTTTATAGGCATTATTTAATATGAACCCCCACCAAAAATCTGTGAGTGAGCATAGGCATTATTATCCACATCTTATTAATAAGAAAGTGAGATCAATCTTGTTGAAAGGTTTCTAGCTATTAAGCTGCATTTTAATCACGATTACAAGCATGAAAATATGTTACTAGTTTAAAATTTCTTCTTTATTGTTATAATTCAACTAACATTTACCAAAATTAATATTGATAAAAATATCAATAGTAAACCGAGATATAGATATTGTAATATTTTTCTTAATGTAATTTATATGTTTGGATATGGAGTGTTGTACTTTAAGATAGTTCATATTCAAAGCTGAAAATTCAAATTCTTCTCTTTTTCTTAAACGGAATTTTGGAGTTTTGACATACTCTCCAGCTGGTTTGTTTGTTTTTTTTTTTTTTCATTTCCACTATCCAAGAAAAGTTTGTATACAGTAAAAACAGAATTATTCTTTCTGTATGTGTGTGTATGTTTAAATTTAAATTTGAATTTGACAATGAATATCACCAAAACTGACAGGAAAAAAGTAAGTTAAACACCAAGCACTTTCCAACTCATGTGCTTTGGGCAGAATACTTAAGAGAATTCTGATTTACCTTTGCATAAGTAGCTATGGATTTGCCAATCACAAAACAGTGATAGCACAGAAATAGATGAAGCATAAATATACCGTGGCAGGCATTCTGATATCCAGCCGAATAAACTCAATCACATTTCAGCAGACAGGGTCAATATATCACAACAGATGGATGCACAAAAGTGATCATGGGGATGATTTAAGAACAAAACACAATATAATTGGAATTATTTTGGAGTAAGTTCCAGAGCATGAGCAAAAATGCACATATATAAAAGCTGGTTCTTGAATAAACACTGTTAAAACCACTGAAAGTCTTCATGCTTTAATTGTAGAATAAGTATCTACCAATATAAACAATATTTCACCCTTCAAAGCTAGCAAGATTTCTCAGGCATAATATAGTATAACGGATTTTTATCACTGGTAGCAAAGGACAAAAAACCCAATTCAATTGCTGTTAATACAAAATGGCAACTATGAATAATGAAAAGTTACACAATTATGTGTCATACGTAATTGTTGAGATTGCTGAAGTTTTCTAGTGCACAAATATAGACTTAGTTGGAACACAAGCATGTTCTCATAAAAAGGGCTTTAGATGGCTCAGTCATGCTAGAAATTAGTACCCCGATCAAGTTCAGAGGCTGTTCATTAACCCTGCTCAGGTTATAGTCATATACATTTATTTGTTCAGTAGCTTTAAAAAGAAATAGATTTTGCTTCATCTACATATATCTATATTATTTTCACTATAAAGGGATGGGAAACAAAATTTACACTTGAGCAGGTTCTGAAAATAAACTTTTCATTACTTTATTCTTCTGTAACTTTAAGATAATGACTTTGGAAGTCCTTCTCTTTGTTAAAGCAATATATCTTCCATCTCTTTTCAATTTTAATAAGAGTTTATTTAGGTTGACTTCAAAGACGGCAGGGTTCTGCTTCCCAGATGGTAGCCTGACAAGCTCCACAGATCCAGTCTCCAGCAAAACAAGAAAAGCTGGTGAAGACTATTAAAAATAACCGTTTAAAGTCTCTGGAAATTGTCCTAAGGTCATACAACAAATGAAGAAATATTTATTCAAGAAAATCTGCAAAAACTCTATGAGAACAGCCAGATTCTGTGACATTTGAGCAATGACCTGCTCCCTCCATCTCCACACTCCCCAGCTCAGCAACACACAGAAGCTCTGCTCCAGATGGGTGTGGCCAAAAAGATGGGGATCCCTCTCCCCTCAATTCTCAATCCAGTTTTACTGTAGGGGCAGTATCTGGGAGGGGCAAGGCATCAGCATTTCTCATCCTCTCCAAGTCTAAGAATATGAGGCTAAATATCTGATGAGTGTGGCCAAGACTCTGGGGCTCCCTTCCTGCACCCAGCCTCTACCCATTGGATGGAGGTTCTCTCCCAGGTACACAGGCTGAAAGTACCAAATCCCCTAGTTGTCCTTGCCTTGGCTTGCTCAGAGAGGAAATTATAATACCAGAGGTACCACCCATCCATGACCTAGAGTAATGACTCAGAGATTTTCCCTAGGGGGAGAAGCAGTCCATAACACAAAAGAGCTCTGAAACTCTCCCAGAAGACACTGACTTTATCTGAAACAGAATGAGGGGAAGTTAGAGCCTCTGGGTGTTCTTGAAAACAATTGCTGTTCTTAATTAAGATCAACAAAGTAAGCCAGAGGCCAGCTACTTTACCAGAGAGAATCAGGACTAGAGATAGCTAAGGAGAGTTCTCCTAGGTTCAGAGCAAACCTCCAAGAAATGACCTCAAAAACTACCCCTGACCAATGTAATTGAATCCGACTGCAGAGGATTTAGTGCAGACATTACAAACTATAAAGTAATCAACTCGTAACTAGTGAAGCCTATTGCCATATGAGGAAGACAGCTTAACAGAAAGATGGGGAAAGACAGTCAAAGAGGAACCTGTTAAAACCACTGTCATCTCAGGGTGGCTGTGTTCACATCCCTCTGTAGACCTACAAAAAAGACTTCACACTGCAAGGGAAGTCAATTTCCCTAAAATAGCCTAGCCGAGTCCCAAACAAGCAAACAGCAAGAAAAACAACCCTCAGAGAGGAGAAAGGGGAATCAGTAGCCATAGTAACTATAATATATCATATTAAATTCCCAGTTCTCACCAAAAAATTATGAGGCATGCAAAAAAAACAGGAAAGTTTGACCCATACACAGGAAAAACAGCAAGCAACAGTCACCGCCTGCGTGAGAAGGACCTGATATCAGATTTAACAAAGACTTCAAAGTAATCATTATAAAATTGTTCAAAGAACTAAAGAAAACCATGCTTAAAGAAATAAAGGAAGACTCGAAGATAATGAAATAGAGAATATCAATTCTCATGAAATAGACAATATACAGAGATAGACATAATAAAGAATAAGAGGAAATTCTAGAGTTGAAACGTACAGTAACTGAAATGACTAATTCATTAGAAAAGGGCTCAATGGTACATTGGAACGGGCAGAAGAAGACTTGAAGATAGATTGATAAATTGATAGGATTAATGCATTCTGAAAACAGAAAATAAAGAGAAATGAAGAGCCTCAGAGAAATGTGGGATACCTTAAACTGCACCAAAATACACATAATGGGAGTAACAAAAAGAGAGAAAAGAGAAAGGATCAGGAAAAAATATTTGAGAACAATGGCTGAAAACCACCTCAAGTTTTAAATAAAAAAATATTTTTCTATATATCCAATACGCCCAACAAAATCAAAGTAGCATAAATGCAAAGAGATCCCAGGCTCAGACACAGTATAGTAAAAATACCGAGAGAAAAGATGAATTTATTTGAATGCCAGAATAGTTCCCTAGATTGTTTAATACCACTCTGTGCTCATGATCACATCTGGCTCTTCACCCACCCAAATTCTCATTCTTAGACTGTCAAACATTTCTTGTAGTAAATAATTATAAAATCCTATTTCCTAAATTTATCACAGATTAACCAATTCTGTCTCTCTATTCTTTAGCATTTTAAAATTAATTGCATATTGACTTTTACTCATATCCCACAGAAGAGCTTTTGAAATCTTTTCCATGCTCCTTGAGCTTCCATATGCCAATTCTGCCTTTCTTCCTTACCATTTTTATTGTACTCAAAATGTCAATATCACATAGCATAAATTCTTCAGCTTATCTTCTTTCTGACTAAAAATGTCTTTTGTGTATCTTTGCTCATTCAATCTTTTATTCTTTTGTCAGTTTAAAGTTTTTCTTTTCTTCTTGCCAAGGCTATTCTCTCAGTTTACACCTTTAATGGTGTTTTTTGCAACTTCTTCATATATTTTATCACCCCAGTTTTCTAATCCATTTCGTTTTTAGTTCTTCTGATTTGCCTGACAATTTATTGCTTCTTTTCTCCCTGCAGAATTGATCAGGTTAGTGCTATATAAACAAACAAACAAATAAAAAAGTTAGGAATTTTTTTTTACACTGAGTTTCTCTTGAACCTCTGCAAAACTTAAAATAATTACCTTCGTGTTTGTTTCCTCATCATGCACTCAGGCCTTTTTAATTTCTGATTTCATTTACATTACTTTTTCCTTCTGATTTCTTTGGGTTTTTCTTTTATTTGTTTAATTTCTTTCACAGACCAATTTTTTCTTTGATTCTTCTTTTATTATTGAATTCTAACATGATTGTACTGCCATCAGATTCTTTAAAATTTCTTGATATGCTTTATCACAATTGTGCAGTATAATTTTCAAAAAAGTTTCCAAATGTGATGGAGACTACTGAAGTCATTGACCATTGCAATTATTGTGTTGGTATGCCTTAATTTGGGGCGCTTAACATTTTGTATATTAAAATGTGTTATTTAACTCTTTACCTTACTAATTATTTATGCTAATAATTTACTCAATGTTTTACATATTTTAAAAATGTGTTATTAGGTATATATATATTTGGAAAGTTAATGGTGAACTGAACAACTTACCATTATATAATGATACTTTATTGCCAAATAATATGTTTTATTTTTGTTATTCATTATCATAGTTTCTAAGATTTATTTTAGTTATAGTTTTTCTATATTGTATTTTTCCATTTTTCTCTTTCAACTTGTCTGTTTTCTTTCAACTTGTCTGTTTTATTTTAGATTTTTTAGCTTTGCCTATTTAAAATAAGTAATTGCAGTAACAATGGTTTAAAAAACTACAGAAATATATTTCATTTTCTTATAAATATCTGGGAGTAGGCAAGAGTTTTTCAAGCCTCTACTTGCATTACATTTGTTAATGTCAAAAGTGGAGTAAATGTGGAATGGGACTACAAAAGGTCGTGAATACTGGAAAGAGTGATTCAGGAGGTGGAGGGCATTTTAACTGTCTATCGCAGTTTTCCACCAGGACCTTAAAAATTCCTTTTCTTTCTATTTGCAAAATATACCAACCCACTCCAGATCCTAAAACCATCAAATTTTCATCTAGTTATGATATTTAGACAGACCTAAAGTCCAGGATCTCACCATCTAAATTATGACCAGATACAATTGAAGCACCTTGGGTACAGTTCCACCAATACAGCAATTTGGGGACAGGTCCTCAAAAAGTAAGGCTTAGCATTCCAAAAGGATAAACCTCAATATGCAAGCACTTTCTAAGACTCTGCATACATCATGCTTGCTAATCTCCCATTGGCCAAAATAACATGGAAAATCCCAGACTCAGTGAGGGAGAGACTATACAAGGGGATGAATGTCAGAAACTCAGATTTATTGGCAGCCACCATTGAAATAGTCTATCACATGCTCTTTATCTAAGTCTTTCTTTTGCTCTTGTTTTCCCTTCCTCCTGATTGCATGATTACCAAAATTTTTCTTCTGCTAAATACTTCTTCCTTCGGCTATTTCTTTGAGACCTTGCATAATCAATCAGTTCCCAAATTGGACCTTTCAACTACATTAATCCACCAACTCTTCACATAAACAATTAATGCTTCTGAAGCACTAACTTTTCTAGTCTTTGGTTTGCATACTTATTCAACCCTTGAAAGCTTATTGTTTCGTAGTAGACATATAGGCCTCTCAGATGTCTTATTGAAGCATCAAAGAGTCAATCAATACTCTATGTACAAACATGTCAAGAGTGGAGTTTTATTCCCATAATCACAGGATGTCCAGAAAACTTTTAAGGTTATATTATTTCTTATTTTCTTCTCTTTAAGTAGATATCATTCAGTCCATGAAGTCCCATTCTGTAGAGAGCCTATTTTATAATAATCAATTCTTAAACAGTTACTCACTTTTATGTCAATTATCTTGGATATTTGCCTTGGTATCATTCACATGAGCACAGTATTATAAATTATGTGTAGGAGGAAGATCAAATCATTTGTATTTTAACTAATTTTCCACAAAATAAATCCAGAAACATTATCCTAGGATATTTTTGTTTTATGGCCTGTTCATTATAATAGAATACTGTAATAGAATAATAGGATATTTTATTCTTTTACATCGTTTTTATCCTTATATGTGTAGTGTGCACAATAATACTTTCCTCCTGATATCAATGCATAATTTGGAGCAATATCATTTGTGAAAAGGTTAATTAGGGTGTTATCTGGCGTATGTGCTCCTAGTGAACAAGGGATATTTGTCTATTTTGTTCTTTGCTGTTATATTCACTGTCTAAAGTTGTGCCTGGATTATAAACAGAAGCTCAAGAAGTATTGAATGGATATATAGAGAAAGTGGAGGTGGAAGGTAATGTATTCATATCTTCTAAAATCATGTTAGGAAAAAAGGTCAGGGTAATATCAGAAAAATTAATTTATGAAAACTTATTCCAATAACTAGAGAAAAAAATCACATAAAGATTCCTAAACAAGATGCCCAAAATACATAAATTTTGGCAAATGTTTATTGGAAATTTCAGGTTTTTCTACTGTCTAATTTTGGTTGGTCAAGTAATTCAATTTCTCTTCATTTTTCTGTTTGTTTTTTAAACACAGACACACACACACTCACGCAGAGCTTTCCATAACTTCAACTGTTTCAATCATAAATAAAAGCAAACTGTACCTCATTCTCTTAATTTTATTTTTAAATTTACTATATAATTTTATTTAAAGCATTGATTAATATAGGAAAATAGCATATAGTAAGAAGAACAAATAATCTTTCTATTTTTAATAATTGTCATTTCTGAAATACTCAAAATATCTTAAGCATACATGTTTAATTTCACTTAGTATATACTGCTAAAGCAGAATTAATTTTCATTGTAACCAAGAATTTTCCTACAGCTAAAATGTAAGAATGCCTGGAATAATCAATGCAATTATCCTGTTAATATAACATCTATATTAATGTACAATATAAATTATATTCCATTTAAAGCTGCATGTACAGTGTAATTTTAGATGAGGCAAATTGTTTTTTTGTATATTTTAAAATGCAAATCTCTTTTCCAAACGATGAAGAAACACCTATTTTATCATATAGGAACCCTGAGTTTCTGTTTTCTCTTTAGTTTGGGCCTGGTTTTAATTTCTTACTATGATGTCAACTCTTTACTGGATATATCTCCAATATATCCCAGATAGACTATTAACAGTTCTGAAGCACTGACTTTTATAGTCTTTGGTTTACATACTTACTCAAACCTTGCAATAAGTCCTCTGTGATTTTATGTATATAGATATATACATGTATGTGTATATATATATAAGTGTGTGTATGTATGTATCTATCTATATATATTCCACGATTATTCCTTTATTGGTATATTGGTAACTGGATATCTGCTCTAACTTGATCTGCACAGTCCTGTATAAATTGTTCTGAGAAGTGCAAATGTTTGACTTCTTTTCATTTCCAATGTGACATTCAGTTTCAACTTCCATTAAATAGTCAAGGTTGAGACAAATCAAAAATTATAAATAATAATACAACGTGTCCAAGATATTAGCATTCCTATTTAATGTGTCCTTTTTATGTATCATATTTAATACACTTAAAATGTATCATATTTAATCCATCAGATGCCTGATATGGTTTGGCACCTACATTAAAGCTTCATTTTCTTCTCACACTTCCTTTATTCAAAACTCCCCTCCCACCACCTACTGTATACTTCAGTTGCATAGAGCTCTTCAGTCTTCTTAAAACACCTCACCATATAAGTTCCATGGCTCCTCCATTTTTTACATCTTTTTTTCTGTAATCCTTCTTGCTCATCTCTAAGGAATGAAACCAACCTTACTTTTCAAGGTTAAACTAAAATGACAACTTCCCTAAGCAACTCCAGAAAAGTGAATTTTCTCCTCTTCCGTGACACCTGAGAACTTTGTGTACTAGGTTCTTCTAGTAATTATTGTTAAGTATTTTCTCCTAAGTGTACTTTGGAAACTTCAAGGGTAGTGACCATTTCTTATCCATATTGGAATCCACATGACTTAGTATAGTGCCTATTTCATTGCCATTATATAAATATTTTGCCTAATAAATCAAGAAATCAATATTAGAGCATGTACCAATTTAAAAATCTTATGAATTTGGGGAACTATATTACATACACCAAATAACTTGCCATTGTAACTTGTTTTACTCACAATGCATTCTTCATTGGGCCTAGCACTTGTTGTAATAATTTCTTTTGAATCACATGAGCTGTTACTGAACAAAATACTATAAAGTTCCATTTATTGGAAATAAAGGACATATACATTGTTGAAAGTGCCAAGTACAGCATTTAAAAATAGAGTGTACACTAATAAGGTAACTGAGATTGTTAGAACACATTGACTTTGTCAAAGTTAATGATCCTGTATATAAAATCCCTTGGAAGATAATTACCAAATTTTACTAAATAACGATAATAATTAAGATTCTCTAGAAGACATATGGGTGAGTGTCCTGATTCTTGGCCATGATAATTTGCAAATAATTTATTTAGAACGTTATTTTCTTATTGCACCCAGAACTAAGTAAACCTGAGATTTCAAGCAGCATGTTCCAAATTAGATGTGAACAGATATTTCAATAAATAGAATCTGTGCCAGGAAAAAAATCACCATGGACGATGCTATAATATATAAAAACAATGTATAAACCTACACATCAATTATTAATTAAGGTCCGGCCCCATGGCTTAGCAGTTAAGTGCGCGCACTCCGCTACTGGCAGCCCGGGTTCGGATCCTGGGGGCACACCGACGCCCCGCTTCTCCAGCCATGCTGAGGCCACGTCCCACAAACAGCAACTAGCAGGATGTGCAACTATGACATACAACTATCTGCTGGGGCTTTGGGGAGAAAAAGGGAAATAAAGGAGGAGGATTGGCAATAGATGTTAGCTCAGGGCCGGTCTTCCTTAGCAAAAAGAGGAGGATTGGCATGGATGTTAGCTCAGGGCTGATCTTCCTCACACACACACACACACAAAATTAATTATTAATTAAGATATAAGCAATAAATAAATTTACACACTTTAGATTCCTTTAAAACATTTATTGTGTCAATGTACAGATGTTAAAATATTTCTCTTAGAATATAAAGAAGTAAAAACTAGCCACAACTATTAAAATTTGGTGAGGGCATATTATTACCCTTTACATATGAATGAAAGGCTGTCCTGATACATTGTATAATAAGGGTTGATACCTTCTCCAAAGCAATAGATCCAGGGCACTGAGAAACATGGAGCACTTAAAACATGTGAACAGACTTGTTTTGACCGTTCATTTCTTGTTTAATAGTCTGTACCTAGGATACAGTATGTTTCAGAATTTATGTTTTCCACAAGCCAGACTTCCACTGAAAATCCAGAAGTCAAGAATCGTAGTCAAACCTCTCTGACTATTCCACTTACAAAAGTTAACATTTTAGCACTGCATAATTTGGTTGTAGTAAACAGATCCTGTTTTGTTTGCTCATTTCCCCACTTAAACAAAATTGACCCTCACTCTCATCCACAAGGTTGCAAAGAAAGTAGCCACTTTGACACAACAGAAACCTGCATTATATATGATAGTACACGTCATGCATATGTAAAATATCGGAATATTGTAACGTTACTCCGTCTGTCCTCTTGAAAGGATAAAAAACAGTATGCCTGAGATTTTTTTGTTTCTGTTCCAACATATAAAGTACTTAAAAGTCATCGCTCCCATTTTTATACAAGAAAAAGTTGAACAACAACTACAAAATAATCAATGATATTTCTTAGACAAATCAGAGAAAGGAGAACACAGGACAGACCAACACTCTGAAATCAGGAGGAAACACATGACTCCACAGAGTTACAGCCAAGATGTACTTACATAGAGCAGAAGTTTCTGGAGCCATAAATAGGTAGGAACATTTAAATAGTAATTATTATTTAAATTTTTTTTTTTTTTTGCCAAGGAAGATAAGCCCTGAGCTAACATCTGTTCCAATCTTCCTCATTTTTTTTTTTCGCTTGAGGAAAATTAGCCCTGAGCTAACATTGGTGCCAGTCTTCCTCTACTTCATATGTGGGTCGCCGCCACAGCAGGGCTGATGAGTGGTGTAGTTCCACTCCTGGGATCTGAACCCGTGAACCCAGGCCGCTGAAGCAGAACATGCTAAACTTAAACCACTATGCCACAGTGTCAGCCCCTTAAATGGTAATTTTGATGAATTCCTGGAGATTAAGTGTGAACTAGCTTCCGAATGAGAATCTCCTGGCTGCCCCACTTTCATGAGTTAAACCTACATAAATCCCATGGAATTCTCATGTGAAGAGCTGAGGAAGATTCTTTCATAGCTTTGGCAAGAGGAGAAGAGTAATCGTTGTGATATACTCCCAGAATGTTCTCTAAAACAAAGACTTACTCTCCAGGGTAGAAGACATTACCAGAGGTTTATCCCACCTGGGAGAAGGGTATTTCTACCATGCCATCCCTCTAGCCTTTCTGCCTTATTAAGGAAGGGGTTGAGCTAAGAAAAGTTTGTAAGGATCAGAGCCCAGGGACACGGACCAATCAAAACACTGAGAATAACCATAAGTTTATAGAACTCTTCCCCTCACCCACACTTTACCACCACCGCCACAGGGTTTCAACATAATAACAGTGGATTACAGCTGAAAGAGTGGCAAGATACACACTTTCTCTCAGGAGTGTTGCCTAGGGAAGCCCAAAGTAATCATGGGGGATGAAAAAGAGGACATTAGTGGATTTTCTGTCTACAAAGCTACAACAAACATTAAATACAGCCCACTTCTAGTCAGGTTAACATAACACCTCACACTAAATGACTGTTTAACTCAGTTCTGATTACCCAATGTATCTTGCCCCATGTTCAATACAAAAAATTATAAGATATTTTAAAAAGGAAGAAAATTGCAGTCTGAAGAGAGTAACCATCAGAAACAGATTCAGGTACGACAGAGATGTTGGAATTATCATACTGAGAATTTAATAACTGTGATTATTTTAAGTAGTGTAGTGGAAAAGGGCACCATATATAGGAACACATGGGTAATAAGAGCAGAGTAATGGAAACTCTAAGAGAGAATCAGAAAGAAATACTAGACATCAGGAACACTGTAACAGATGAACAATGCTCATTAGCAGTGTGCACACCTAGCACCCACATCTTGGTTTCTAACACCACTCTCCAATAAAGGGAACAAGAAACCCTTGGAGAAATGGCTGACTTTAGTGCTGCAGCAGAAAGCTGAGATGAGGCATCTTTTAGTGTCACAAAGTAAGGCAGTTCTCATAAATAAAAACTCCCAAATGATAGGAGTATGTCAAGGGGCCAGAGCTAACTGAAAGAGCACCCAAGAGCCAAATCTGGAACAATTTGAGCAAGAAAATAAAGCAGTATAGGATTTTAAACTAGATTATAAAGTAAATATTTCTTATTCCATACTGATGTAAATAAATGATTGAATAAATAAATAAGTGGGGAAGAAGAGGCAAAGCTCCCATTCAAAAGTATTCCAAATAATTTTTGTAGATACTCTGCACTGTACAATTTTTTGTAGATAATTGAGTGTCTCCTTCCCTTAATGTTGGCTGTGCACAGTGACTTCCTTCCAAACAGTATTGTATGGAAAGAAGGGAAAGTGATAGTAACTTCACAGTAGAGACATAGGACCAACACCACTTTAGCCAAGTGATCAAATTTCACAACAGTGGTATGTTATGCTGATAGTATGATCTGTTGATAGGGAGCAATGAAAGTGGCGTTTTATCTCTGTCATCCTCCTCCCAAAAACCCATAACCACAGTCAAATAATGAGAAAAACATCAGACAAACCCCAATTTAGGGAGGTTCTACAATATACCTGACCATACTCCTCAAAACTCTCAATGTCATCAAAAACAAGAGAAATCTGAGACACTGGCCAAGTCGAGAGGAGCCTAAGGAGACATTACAACTAAATGTCATGTGATACCTTGGATGGAATCCTGGGACTTAAAAAGAACATTAGTAAAAACTAAAGAAACCTGTATAAACTATGGCCCTTATTTAATAATAATGCATCAATATTGGTTCATTAATTATAACAAATGAACCTTCCTAATGTAAAATATTAATGAGAGGATTATCTTGGTATATGAGAATCTCTGCACTATCATTGCAATTTTTCTGTAAATCTAAAACTTTTAAAAGTAAAAAGGTATTTTAAAAGAATAAAACAAACCAAAAGTATATTATTAGTAATATTTACATTGATTACTTGTTTAAAAAATATTGTAGATATACTGGGTTAAATAAAATGTTATTAATATTAGCAACAACAAAGAGAAAGTATACTCAAGAGTTTTGAGTGGGCTGATTGCCTCCTGATGGAATGACAATTGAAAAAATGTTTTACAGAGAGACAAAAGAAAATATGTTGATATCAAAAGTAGAGCAATGCAAATGGGCTGGGAAAATATACTGACTATCTTTGCATCCTGGTTTCCATTATATATTAATGATTGGTTACATTTTCCATGGGTTCCATGAGACAATTTTTGTTTCCTTGTAATAAATTACCTTCTCTATTTTAAAGAATCTTCAATTAGATTAATGTTACAGTCTCCTATCTGTGCAATAGCAAAGCTTGGTGATGTTATACTTTTTTCTGTGGGTTCATACTCATTGTTTATTTGTATCTTTGTTTCTCCTTTCTCAGAAGCTTTTCCTTATATCGTGCCTATCCATGAATCTCTCCTCATCAGTGTTCTAGTCTTAGAATCATCACTGAGTATTTCTAAAACTATTATTACACTGGACATTTTTGGATAATTTATTTCCAAAAAAATTAATAGGGGCCAGCCCAGTGGTGTAGTGGTTAAGTTCACATGCTCCACTTCAGCAGCCCAGGGTTTGCAGGTTGGAACCCCGGGTGTGGACCGATGCACCACTCATCAAGCCGTGCTGTGACAGCGCCCCATGTACAAAATAGAGGAAGATGGTACAGATGTTAGCTCAGAGCCAATCTTCCTCAGAAAAAAAGAGGAGGATTGGCAACATGTTAGCTCAGGGACAATCTTCCTCACACACACACACAAAAATAATAAAATCCAGCTTAAAAATATGAATGTGCATCATTGTTTAAAAAATATCATCTCTGAGAACTTACTATTTGAGAAAGACCATGAATGTGATATAGTCCTTGGCTTCAAAAAGCATACCGTTCAATCAAAATTATGAAATACTTATACTAAATTGTAATACAATTTAGCACTAGAATGATGAGCTGTAACTGTCCAATGAATGGAGCTAACACACTCAAAATAGCATAAGGTTTGTTTAGCAAAACTAAGTTACACAGTAGAGGTCAGAAAGTATGCATAAGAAAGAGGTGAAAGAAACCAACAGAAGGGAGCTGAGTCTGGCTCATAAACCATGCAAGCCCTTGAATGACTTTATTCATGAGGTAAGGATGGCACTTATGTGAAAGTCACAGTAGTTGGTTTGATTTCAAATGTTAGTCATGATAAAAAATTGACCAAATGTTTAGAGAAGCCAACAATTCTTAAAATACACAGTAGAGATTTATTTTCCAGAAACACAGGATTAGATACTATTAGCTCTAAGCTTAAAATAAGCTAAAATGAATTTCAGAATAAGAAAATATATCCATCAGAGAAAATGTGTTCACTTTTGAATTATTTTGTAAGTTCATAGTTAGCATAATTGTCATAAATTTGTTGCTTCTAATTTTTCTAGTGTTATATTTAAATACTTTTCTGCCTTATATGTTTACCTTAGAATTATTTGTTTTCAAAAGAATTATTTCATTTGTTTTCTTGGATTCGTATAGTTCCATGGAATAGTGGTCTACTCGTTTTTTGTTGTTGTTGTATTACACAATAAACTATGTTTGCTCTGTGTTTTCTTACTGAACTTACATATTTTCTGAATATTATATTCCTCTAAATTTTTCTTATTTTGGAGTACCAATTTGATTTATAGTGAATGTAATGTTAGACCTTGTAGTATAGGTAAGCAAAAATAGGTTTTGAAGAGAGAAACTTGTATTAAAAGTCCTCTCAGAAACAATTTCTTGCAGAGAACATGTGCACGCGTGGTTGTTGCATCCGTGTTGGTCATTAAAATTTCATAATTGTGTTGATGAAATTATAAGATTTTGAGATATAGTTTATGATGCATTTTATAGATTACACTTAGGTCCCGAATTCCTGTGTAAGCGAAATCTCACACATAAAACACAAAATGTTAGTTTCACATCAGATTTACCAGGTACTCCATGAAACTGTCGTCTAGGAAGCTATTAGCAGCTGCTTAGGGAAGAGCGATACATCACCAAGAGCTCTCACTCCAGCGTATTTTCTTGGGCAGTTGTACTCATGCTTGTATTTTACATTGTTTTCACATTGAGCTTACTTCATGTAATTCTAATTGCATATTTGATTGCTTGCCCACATTATTCATTTAACACACTGTTCAGCGGGGAACATATGCAATACTCGGCATATCCAGGTTTTCAAAAAAAGTATGCTTGTTATAAAGAAATATTGTGTAGCAAAAAATCTACAGATGAAAAATGCAAATGTATAGTATTTATATACAAAGAGGAAAAATGATCTATGTTAAGATTTCTAAACATAGGGTCACACTGAAAAAAATATTTCAAAGATGCACTTTAGGGAAAAAAAATTGTGTGGGTGTTCTTTGGTCATATGAGTTGGGAAATGTTGCACACTTTGCTTAAAACACTTACCCCAAAACATTGGGATAAAAATTTCTTCCCCTCAAAACAGCTATACAACATCTAAAGTTTGAATACCACACCTTAGAAGAAAAAGTTTTAAAAACTAGTTAATATGTTTTAGAGATGTTACCATAAAACCAAAATAGTAATTGTTCTAAGAATTCTCTATCAATAGTGTGCAAAACTTTGACTTGTATCTTTAAAAAAAAGGATGTAAGAACAGAGTATAAAAAAATCCAAGTTTTGAACCATAGTGTATACATAAAATAATATTTTACCAAGATATGAATATTTATAAATGCTAATACATACTAGATGCTAATCTTGAAAAGAAATCTGTGTGGATAATTTATGAAGTACCTTTCAGATAACTATTTGCTCTGCTTTCCTATAAGAAAGTTGACCAAAAAACTGTACATCTTTTAAGTCTAAGAGCCCATTTTTTGGGCCAGAAGGGACTGTAGACATTATTTTCTATATGAATGTGATCCTGCTGTTTATATTGTCCCACAATTTGCTTTTTACCCCCTACAATATAGCAGGGGGAGATATATATACACACACACATACATATATACACATATATATGATATATGTGTTTATAATTATGTATCTTATATGATATGTGTATATAACAGACTATTTTTATGAGTTTTAAATATACATAAAAATTTATCAGATACTACAATGATAGTAAATATGCTCCCTTTCTACCCCACCTTCCCCCCGCAACACACAGTTTCCACTATCATAACATCTTATATTAGTATGGCTCATTTCTTACAATTAATGAACCAATATTGATGAATTATTATTGAGTCCATAGTTTATTTAGATTTCCTTAGTGTTTACCTAATGTCCTTTATCCATTGCAGGATCCTATTCAGTGTACTATGATACATTTAGTCCTCATGTCTCCTTGGGCTCCTCTTTACTGTGGCATTGTCTCAGACTTTCCTTCTTTTTGATGGCCTTGACGATTTTGAAGAGTATGGTCAGGCATGTTGTAGGATGTTTCTCTACTGGAATGTTTCTGATGTTTTTATCACGATTGGAGTGGTGGTGTGATTTTATGAGAAGATCACAGATGTCAAGTACCATTTTCATCACATCATCATATCAAGGGTACATACTTTCAATGTGATTTATGACTGTTGGTGTTGACCTTGACTCTCCTGGATGAAGTAGTGTTTTATAGATTTCTCCACCCTAAAGTTCCTCTTTTAAAGTTACTCTTTTCTTCCCCTTTCCATACTTTACTTTTTATAAGGCAGTAATGCATAGCCCACATTTCAGAAATGGGGAGTTACAAGAGCCTATTTTTAAAGGGCTGTATGTAAAACTTATTTATAACGCTTTTATCAATGCAATAGCCAAAATGTCATTCAATAGAAGATTAATTTCTATAATCATTATACACTGGATCACTAATTTCCATGACTGAATTCAGCTCAGATGTTTCTTTTCTGTTTTAAAAACTCCCCATATACATGAATGTATGTGTTAGGAATGCATCGGGCTCTAGGTTATGGAATACTGAAGCAATAGCTTTGAGACCTAAATGCATTTATTACTTAATCAACAACAGAAAAAAATGTGAAGTAGGTGGTCCCGGGCTAGGTCAGCAGCTCTAAGATGTCAACAAAGTAAGAAAATTAAAAAATAACAGAAACAAACCAAACAAAATTCACCCTGACAGCTGACCGCTGACAGTTAGCAGCTTGCACCAGACCCTGAGCATTTAGTAAATACAAATAATCTTCAGGGAATATTAGCAAAGACAGAGACAAGGACATTCTGCAGTTAAGAAATAATTAAACATGTCCATATTCTGGGTAACATGGGTGACTGTTGCTTCTTTACCCCAGTCCTTCTTCATTATACCTCTTAACTAAAAGCACAGTTACAAAAACAGCACATTGCCCTTTTTTCCCGAATCATCCAATGAAAAACAAACTCTCACTTACATTGTACCACCCTCGAATCACTTGGAACGCGCCCAAATTAAATGAAGTCCCCCAAACTGTACCCTCCAGATTTCCATGATGTAGCTTTCCCTCATCGTCACAAGCTAATGAACTCTACTTTGTTTGACAGCACGTATGTTAGTCTTGGACGTTAGCTAGTGGGCTTTAACAAAATCTGAGATCTCTTTCTATACCACATTTTAGACTATTGGCTTTTTATTCCGTTCCTTTTCTCAGCGTCATAAGAATGCTGCTTTAATCTCATACATCATGACCTCACTCCTACATGCCAATCAGAAAGAAAGGATTGAAGCCACAATTCTTATTTTTCCTCTTGAAATTATCTTCTTATGTACTAAGCACAATCTTTCGCAAAATGACCTATGTAGGTTTTCCATGATGTATCATTGGCCACTAATAAATCAATGTTAGTTGGAAGGGAAATTAGAAAAATAAGTAGATGATGAAAGTAAATAGAAATACTGTATTTTGATTTGACAAATAATGATTTATCATTCAAAAAACAGTGAAATATTTGCAGGTAATTTTATTAGGTTAGAATCACCTCAGATTGATTAAAAAAAATGATTGTGCCTGAAAGAATAATAATGTCTTTATCAAACTCAAAATATGGAAGTCGGTGACAGCATCTCCACACAGTGGAGTAGACTGTCCTTACTTAAGTAGCTTTACTGCAAGCAGTAAGGAGGAGAATGTGAAATCCAGACATCAAGGAATTTTACTACGTGTATTGGAGGTCCATGTCAGTAGGCATACCTGCCATACTCAGGGCAAGAATACTAAATTCTTACAAGATCGCTAAAAATCATTGAGACATAAAAAAAGACTACATACTTGGACTTTTCGCATGTGACGTTTATTGTTTACTGAAATCTGACTGCAGGAAAAAATGATGAGAGTGAGCACAAACCAGCAACCAGGTTATTATGACACCATAGTTCACAACACATCGATTTTTACAAGTTTCCTTTTAGATTAGAACAACCCAAGTTTCTCTCACTCTCACTCCTTCTAGGCATTGCTTCTTAATCTACAGGAGAATCAGGAGCTTGACTTCACAAGAAAACAGACTGTGAAAGGTTATTTGCAATGAGAATTTATAATATATATTTGAAAATACATTCAACATACATTTTGAAAAAAAATAGAGTTAAATATTTAAACATAATGGAGTCAAATACATCTTTGTTTATGTATGATGAATTTATATTTTTCAAAGTATTTGTTCAAAAGAACATGGAAGAATATGGCCTTGATAGATGTTGAGCACAAAAGAAGAATCAGAGAGAAATCCAGGTCCAAATCTCAAGTAGTTCATATTCTAGGAACCCCATCTGCAACCAGCTGTTGCATCAAAATGTGTTTTCATTTCCAAAATAAAATAAAATTTGTTTCTAATTAGAATAATAGTGAAGTATTCCTGGTTGGTGGATGGGTTCTTTCCATGTAGACATTCGTAGATGCAGGCTCCTTCCATTTTACAGCTCTGATTATCACCAAGGGCCACAGAATTCTCTATGAAAGGGAAAGAAAGAGCTAGGAGTCTCTGATACAGAAGAACTAGGATGTATTAACTGGAGTTCAGAAAAAGAAAGATCATACTAAGAGAAGAAGGATCATAAAAAACAAAGTTGGACATGTGGACCACATGTATGAAGGTCTACAGAAATGTCTAGACATGAAAACCCCCATTCTTCATCTTGTCTGTGGCTAATTTTCAGTGAATTTTCAACTCACAAACAAAATATTGAAAATGTGTTCTAAATTATTTCAAACACATATACTCCTATTAAGGATTTGTAGAAAAATATTAGAAAATTTAGTATTACTGATAATAAATGAGTTATTTAAAACAAAACTAAATGCTCTGACCAGGTTTTATTTATTTATTTTTGCCTTTTCATCATTTTCAATTCAAATTTTAGCTAGTCATTTGATAATCAAATTAGTATCATCATATTTTAATTTTCATGAAATTACAATTATGCCTGGCTATACTTTGACATTGAAATGGAAAGGAAGATGTTTGCCAAGTCCATTATGACATACCCATCATTCTTTGCCTGTTGTACTTCTTGTGTAGACTTTATCGTATCAGGTATAACTGAAGTGCTTGAGGAATCACCCTGTTTAATCCCTATAGTCTTGTGTCAGTCTCCATGACCCATTGCCTGGTATTCTAAACTGATGAGGCTGCTAAAATGAAGTTAGTGGGAATCAGAACTACTGCTTCAGCCAGTGATCTCTTGTCGCCCTCCTGGAATAATGTGTTGCATAATTTTCCTCTGAGGGAGGGCTTGGGCAATTCCAAAAGTTCCCATTTAACATCACAATTAAAACTAGGTGAGGGGGAGAGCTGGTGGACGTCATGTAAGAACCGTAAGTCAGAGTCTTCCATGCACACATAATGTACATTAGCATCACGTCTTCATGTAATGGGGATGAAGTGACAGAAACCGTCCCCCATATTTTCTAACTCATGACATACTGTTACTATAGCCTCCCAGAATCTCCATATCTTCCAAGTTATGCTTTTGGTCCTTATAAAATACCCTCTTTATTCTGCACGGAAATCATGGTACATTGAGACTCATGTCTTAATAGAATATCCTCTGCATTCCATGGTCACCTGGCCCTGGCTCCAAGCCACATGTACAGCCTTCACATATAACATCTAATAAAGTATCCAGGAAAATATAAAAAGTTTCCCATTAACAGAAATAAAAATAAATATATTTAGGGGGCCGTCCTGGTGGTGTAGTGGTTAAGTTCCTATGCTGTGCTATGGTGGCTTGTGGTTTGCAGGTTCGGATCCCTGGCGCAGACTAACACACCGCTTGTCAGGCCATGCTGTGGCGGTGTCCCATATAATGTAGAGGAAGATGGGCACGGATGTTAGCCCAGGGCCAATCTTCCTCAACATAAAGAGGAGGATTGGCAACAGAGGTTAGCTCAGGGCTAATCTTCCTCCCACAAATAAGTAAATAAATAAGTATATTTACTTTCTTTTAGAATGTCCTTTTTTTCCTCTTCAACAGGCATGCTAATAACAACTAGAAAATAATTTTTGCTTACTTTTATTTATTTATTTTTAATGCTTTTAATTCTCTGTCTCTTCCCTTGACCAAGTCTCCTCGGTCTCAGTTTATATCTTGAAAATTGCCCAGTAAACTATTTGGGACTTTTACGACCTCATCTTAAGGATGCCTAGGAAGCCATCCTGAAGTCCAATTCTCATCAAATCTTTCCACTCTCTCTTTTCTGTTGAAAAAGTGAACCATGAGTCTGAAAAACAATCTTGCTACTGACATGAAGTTGTGTTAAGATAAGGGTTGATTTGTCAAAATTAGATCTTAACCTAACACTAAACTTTACTAATGATTCAAAAGATAAAAGCAAGAATCAGGCATAGATAAAATATGCCAAATCCAAAACCGCTGGAACCCATAACCATGAGAAATAGCTACTGAAATGTTTCTTTTTCCTACATCCTGTTGTGAAGCTTGAACAGTATATGCAGACACATTATTTAAAATGTAACTGTTTTCAGATTTGGGATCCTCCTTTTTTACAATTATAAAAAATAATGAAGAAAAGAAATGCTTGGTATTGATTACATTTATCCTTCATCCAACTGGGCCTCATAAACTCTATACTCATTAAAAATAAGCAATATGCTCACTAAAAATAAGCAATCTTTAATAAAGATTATGTATTGTTAAAAATATTCTATGAGGAGAGACTTTTGTGTATATTTCTGCTAGTAAATTGCTAGTAAATATCACTATGTTAGGTTTTCTATTGTCATTTTAGTTAATGTGGGCACTGTGATTTTCCAAATTTGTTAATCTGGTAAACTTAGAAAATGCTTCCTAATCTCTACTTTAAAATAATTTATTTGTTTCATTGTTTTATGAAACATGAAAAAGTATAAATTATATAACAAAAAAAAATCTATCCTGCATGCTTTCATTATTGAGAAATTGAGGCGAGTGATAAAGTCACATGGTAACAGGAATCTTGGAATAAAGAACCCTGAGAAGCAACTAGATATTTGGAACATAAGGGATAGGTAGATAGCTAGATAGAAGGTTAGATAGATACTAACCTTTATGCTTGGCAGAAGCCAAGCATTAAGAAGTTATGATTCCCATGTTTCTAGTTTTTAAATTTATGAAAGAGATTAGTTTTTATTTACCACATAATGATATAGTATGCATAATAATATACAGAATTTTTAGTATAATTGAAAAATTCTGATTTATAAATACTCGTCTTTATAGAAAACGTCATTAATTCAATTAAATTTTCTTGATTTTAATTTAAAAATGACCACTATCTCATAACAACAGTGTATAAAATTGAAATGGAAATGCATAACTGGTATAAAGAATCTGTAATCCCAATCACGCTTGGATTTGGAAGCCATGAGGCTTTTTATAATTATGCCTCTAAATTAGTAGAAAATGATTTGTGTTTTTGGTCAAATTATTAAACAAGTATATTATTGAGAGTGAAACTTGTTTAATAATAAAATAATAGTAAAATTTATCTGGACATTGTTCTGAATGTTTATAGTCTCCTAATAAATGAATTAATTAGGGAGTCTTTGAACAAATATCTTGGCCTTAGATTTAATTAACACCTGAACCACAGCTGAACTGCCATGTAGCGCAGAGTGTGAAATAGAATTTTTAATATAAAGGTTAATGAGTTAATTAGCCACCTTTAAATATTTAATTCAAATAAATGCTCAACCAGTTAACTGTAAAGTTCAGCCATTTGTGTCCCCTTTGCTTGTTTACCCCCAAGATTCTTTTTCCCTCTGAAGTTTGACAAATGGGATAGCACATATGATTGGGGAGAGGAAACACAAGTATTTGATTATGTTATTATGATAAGGAATGTGTATACTAAAAGGAATACATGATAAAATCTGGTAAATATTAATAATCTGTTAATGATAAAGAAATCAAGCTCATCAGTTTTTACAACCATTGGTATATTACATTTCATTTGGATTACCTTTCTTTATCTTAGGGGTTGCAAATCATCTGAAAACAAAGAATTCAGATTTTTAACAAACCAATTCCAATTAATATATTGTACCTCAAAAGAGTATTTTCACCCCAATCTCTTTAATAAAGTATCTCACCCATCCTCACAAAGAAAAACGAAGGAAACAAAGCATGAATACATACTAGGTGCTATCTCTCTCTCTTTCTTTGTTATCTATTTATTTTTGCTGTTGAGAGATAGACATTTTGTTTCTAGCATAAAGATGGGGGAAAACATCTTTAAGAGATCATATCTACTGATTGTTTATGGTAGATTTAGAAATAATAATATACTATACACATTATTTGCTAACAATGAAGAAATGATACTTGGAATTTTTCCACTATAATATTTTTAATTTGCAAGTCTTTTCATTTGGGTAATAATAAAGTAATATCCTAAACCTATATCTTGCTCATAAAATGGAGCCTAATAGCAATTTTAATAAAATGTATATAATAATTCTAACTGATTATGTAGCTCACCATACTCCTATCTTTATGGCTGCTGTTTATCTTGGTTCATCTCTGTCATTTGAGTTTTTGAGTTCTAAGCCATATATTTCCTTTCATAACTGCCAAAACCACAATTTTCCGTTGGAATGGATCCACATTAATTAGCTCTATCTGCTTTTACCCACTGTATTTCTTTTATCTACAAACGCTTCTTTACATTTCTGGCTTAAATGCAATTTGCTCATCAGCGTTAAACACATCATCCACGATGCTACACTCAAAAAACAAAATTGCAGGATTATTCAGAGAAAACAAGCACTTGACTCCATTTCAAAACTGTCCTCAATTATTTCTCAATTCAAAAGAGAAAATTGAAGTCACACTTCTGTTACTATAACATGGAAACAAAATTTCAAAGCAGCCACAAGACTTGAGTCAATCACAATTACTTCTAAAATATGATATGAATAAGCTTTAAATAAAAAGGCTCAACACTTCAAGTACATGCTTCAATTAAGAATCGAGGGTTAAATTTACTCTATGGGATAAGACAGACTGAATTTGGTAACTTAAGGCTAGCCAGAGGCAAGTCATAAGGTAATTTATCCTTCAGTACTTTAAAGCACACTTTAGTCTTAAAAATTATCAATTACTGTATAGGTGTGATGATCATAGAATTGCAACCATTCTAGGATTTTCATATAACCACCAGTATGAATTAGTTAAGACTATCGAAGCTTCTCATAAGAAAGAAATGCTAGTTGAAGTTTCATCCATAATTAATTTCTCTATTGGAGCTTCAAATATATACAATAATCACTGAATACATGTGAATTTAAGAATTTGTTTCCCTCTTAATGACTTTTACCATATGTCTACTAACCCAATCCCTCACATAATAAGTAAACAAAAACTCATGTCTACTCCCTTTCTTTTTAAATTTGCAGCCATCTTTTGAACTCTACAATGATTTTACTACTAAAGTACTAATTATCATAGAAGTGCTCATCTTCCTGTGAATTACAATTTTTTTTCTCTTCTTTACACTTAAGAGAAGTCTGATTTTGCCCTCTCTGTTTGTTCCACACCTATCCCTCTTAGGGGGGATAGTTATGCTTTTCTAGACAGTGTTCTTAGGTGCTGGTGGTGCACGATCTGGAGAAAAGAAAGGGTAGAAGTCATAGAGGTGTGAAGCGAGGACTGGAGGGAGTAAATTTATAGGAATTTTGGAGGAGAAGAGCTTGTGACTAGACTGGGCAGCTCTGCTTCATGAAGTCATTCAGAGATTGGATCAGATTTCTCTCTCTCTTTGCCCCACAGTTCTGGCAGTGTATGGATTTTATCCATCTTGTCAAAAGGGCTTACCACCATCACATCTGGTTCCAGATGTAGGGCTGGGGAGAAAAGGCAGTGAAAGGTGTATAACTTCAATTTGAAGATATTACACAGAAGTTGCACGTCACTTCTGTTCACATTTTATTTGACAAAACTTAGTTATGTGGTTCCATTGAGCTTCAAGGTTTGCTGATTGGCGATGAGTGCCACTAAAATTTGAGGTGGAAGATTTCAATACTAAAATAAAAGTGGAGAGAATAGATATTTAAACACAATTAACATTATCTGCTAAACAAAAAATTGATTGCCCCTGAGCTTTTCTTTCACTCATCAAGACATAACCTCTTGATCAGAAGCATCTCATTGACCCCAGCTAACAGAGAATTAAATACCTAATATCAGGCCCTTATAATGTTGTTGTTGATTTTGTCCAACAAGAATATTCACAGGTGTACTTACTGCAGGGAAATGAATGTATAAGATTTAATTTACTTTTTTTTATTGCAGTATCGTTGGTTTATAACATTGTATAAATTTCAGGTGTACATCATTATACTTCTATTTCTGCATAGATTACATCATGTTCACCACCCAAATACTAATTACAATCCATCATCACACACATGTGCCTAATCATCCCTTTGGCCCTCCTCCCTCCCCCCTTCTTCTCTGGTAACCACTAATCCAATCTCTGTCTCTATGTGTTTGTTTATTGCTGTTTTTTTCTTCTACTTATGAGTGAGATCATATAGTATTTGACCTTCTTTCTCTGACTTATTTCACTTAGCGTAATACCATTAATGTCCAAGCATCAATGTCCATCCACGTTGTCACAAATGGCTGGATTTCATCATTTCTTATGGCTGAGTAGTATTCCATTGTACACATATACCACATCTTCTTTATCCATTCATCCTTTATTGGGCACTTAGGTTACTTCGAAGTCTTGGCTATTGTGAATAACGCTGCACTGAACTCAGGGGTGCATGTATCTTTATGCATTGGTGTTTTCATGTTCTTTGGATAAATACCCAGCAGTGGAATAGCTGGATCGTATGATAGTTCTATCCATAATTTTTTGAGGAACCTCCATACTGTTTTCCATAGTGGCTGCACCAGTTTGCACTCCCACCAGCAGTGTATGAGAGTTCCCCTCTCTCTGCATCATCTCCAACACTTGTTTCCTGTGTTCTTAATTATAGCGATTCTGACGGGCTTGAGGTGATATCTCGTTGTAGTTTTGATTTGCATTTCCCTGATAGATAATGATGTTGAACATCTTTTCATGTACCTGTTGGCCATCTGTATATCTTCTTTGGAGAAATGTCTGTTCAGGTCTTTTGCCCATTTTTTAATTGGGTTGTTAGTTTTTTATTGTCGAGATGTATGAGTTCTTTATATATTTTAGAGATTAACCCCTTATCAGATATATGGTTTGCAAGTATCTTCTCCCGCTTTTTAGGTTTTATTTTCGGTGTTGGGAAACTGTACAGCCACGTGCAAAAAAAATGAAAGTAGACCAATATCTTACACCATACACAAAAATTAACTCAAAATGGATTAAAGACTTGAATGTAAGACCTGAAACCCTGAAACTCTAGAAGAAAACATAGGAAGTACGCTCCTCAACATTGGTCTTAGCAACATATTTTCAAGTACCATGTCTGATCGGGTAAGAGAAACAATAGAAAAAATAAACAAATGGGACTACATCAAAAAAGCCTCTGTACAGCAAAAGAAACCATCAGCAAAAGGAAAAAGCAACCTAAAAATTTAATTTACTTTTGATATTTACTTAAGTCAATAGTTCATAAGTATGATTCTTAAATAGTGATTCCATTTACAAATATATTTTATGTTCCACTTTGTTCCAGTGAAAAAGATAGCTTAAATGAAGAATTATGTATTTCAGCATTACTATTTGGTATAATTTAAGAAATAATCAACTCCAGAAAATAAGGGACTGTGTTTGTATAAAAATTATTTTTTCTCAAATGATTATTTTACATTGGTAATATGCCAATCAGCTGCAAGAGTAGCATGAATAAATGAAACCAAATTTGTAATTATTTAAAATATACCCTTAAAATGCATACTTTATCTATTTATTTATTCTTTTATTTCCTGAAGAATATTTCAAGATTTTAAGTAAACACACTAAGTAAGGGTATTTGCATGTTAAATGTTAATCAGTCCTAAATTATGAAATGCATCTTAAATGTAGAATATTCTGTTTACCTGTAGGTTACTGGTCATAAGTTGAGAAAATCAGCTCATGTAAGTTACGTTAAGTGTAACTTACAAAGATTATTCTTTGTGCCAATTTTATAATTGAGACCTTTTATTTTCCAGGATGTGCAGGAGCAGCTGTGGGCTATAACTGAGACGAGTCATCTTTGCATTTTTCATTGTTGCTTGGTAATTGCCTAATTTTTTCTTTGATATTCCCTTATATAAGGATTCCAATTACAAATTTTCATTCCATCCTGTCTATTAATCCTACAATCACTTTTTTAAAAGTTTTAACCCATGGGCATGCTGTTTTCTTCCAATTAATTCATAATAATAGAAAGCATTTATTCTGATGAAGCAAAGGCATAATATGCTAATAAATGTACAATCTAATTTCTCTGTCTTTAGAAGCAGAAACAAGTGTAAACATCAGTATTGACAGATTGATGAAACGATCACTGTACATCATTTCGTTTGGTTAAGCTAAAATAAAAGGCTCCTCAAGTTCTTTTTGTTTGTGTATTATCCTTGAACAGTGTTGTTTTTTTTGAAAAAGATTGGCCCTGCGCTATCATCTGTTGCCAATCTTCCTCTTTTTTCTTTTTTCTCCCCAAAGCCACCTGTGCATGGTTTGATGAGAAGTGAGTACATCCGCGCCCATGATCCCAATTGGCGAACCCTGGGCCGCAGAAGTGGAATGCATGAACTTAACCACTATGCCACCCGCTGGGCCTCTGAACAGTGTTTTTATAAACATGACATACAGGTATAGGGGGATGAAAAGGAGCACATTAATAAATGTGGACTATCCTCCCCACCTTTAATAAAAGTCAATCTTTGTTTATAAATGGTTATATGGAAATCTTTATTCATATTTTTAATCAAGAAGAGCATCAATTTCATGTCCAATTGTCCTATAATCTCCTCTCTTATATAATATTCCTATTTAATCACTGTTGTAGGGGTTAAAAACATCTTCAAAAAACTAAGCTAATTTAGCCATTATGATAAATACTCGTTCTTTGAGTGAGACTTGTCCATGTAACAGGTGTGGGCTTTAAACTGAACTTTAAGTGGGTTTTAAGCAGAGACTGTATGGGTCTTTGGAATATATCTCTTGTGGTGCAGGTATGTGAGTAAATTTTATCCATTTAAGGAAAATGGAATAAGTGCTCAGTGACTACAACAGTAGACTCTAGCAGAGGCAATGTTATTCATTCACTGAACTGTTTTAATTTTCCTCATCGGCATAAAAAATATTTCCAGTTCCTCTTGCTTTTATGTTGTGCCCAGAGCCTACCTCTAACCAATTTAAAGTGAGAGAAAGTAAAATAGCTCCTTTTAGGCCTGAATTCTAAAATCTCCTGGATGATCTTCTATTTTTTGCTATCTTTTGCTTGCCTTACGTGTGAATGAAAGGCTCAAGAAGAAATAAACCTGCACTCTCCATTACAGTGGCCACATACCACGTGGGGCTCCTAAGAAGTTGAAATGTGGCCAGTGCACTGGAGGAACTTGATTTTTAATTTAAATTAATTTAAACTTAAAAAGCCACATATGGTTCATAGCTACACTATCAGAGAGCACAGCTCTAGAAGTTGGTGGTGTAGAAATTTAGAAAAAGCCAAGATCCTAAAACATCACATGGAATGTTTCCCATTGAACACTTAATCAGACTGTGTTGTAAGAAATAAATTTATAATTTTTTAACCCAATGAGATATTTTGATTCTGTCTTACAGTGACCAGTGTCAATCAGCATGACTATATAACAGTCATATCCTATTTATATTTGTAATCTCAGCATTTAGTCTAGTACTGTCAAATGTTTTGGTGAATAAATGAATTAGCATTTGATATTCATTTACTCTGTAGGTATTGAAAGAGCATTTGTTCAAAAATAGTATGTGGCCTATAAAGCAATTTTAACTGTTATTGTATATAAAAGTATGCATGTATATGTGCGTATGTAAAAATGTATAGTATGTATATGTGTGTGTGTATATATATATATGTATTTCAAAGAATAGTCAAATAATATTCATGTAGAAAATAACATGGCCTAATTTTCTTTTTATTCTGAATCTAGAGCATTAGTGGTGAAAATGAACTGGTAAGAGATTTTTATGACCCTTCAGTAAGGAAACTCAATGTAAAAGAACTAAACTCAAACCATTGTTGGGTGACCTTTCTCTGACCATTTCAAATGTTCCTTCAATGATAGTTGTCAATGATTCATATACCTGTCTTGTGATGTTAGAAGAGTTAGCTGTTTTTCTTTTTTTTTTTTTTTTGGTGAGGAAGATTAACCCTAAGCTAACATCTGATGCCAATCCATTTTTTGCTGAGGAAGATTGGCCCTGGGCTAACATCTGTGCCCGTCTTCCTCTACTTTATATGTGGGATGCCTGCCACAGCATGGCTTGATAAGCGGGGCCTAGGTCCAGGTCCGGGATCCGAACCCGTGAATCCTGGGCCACCGAACTGGAGGGTGGGAACTTAACCACTACACCACTGGGCCAGCCCTGAGATTTAGGTGTTTTTATTAATGAAATTCAAGGAGTAAAGGAGTAAGGTATGTACCAATTTTCTGAGATAATTGGAACCCATGAAGATGAGAGTCTGTCTGTTGAACGAGTGTTTCTCAATAGCACTCTGGTCTTTTCCTATGAACAATGTATTGAATGACAATGTTATTGAATGACAATAAACCACAGCTCAGCAGATCCTTTAGTCTTGATATTAGGTATCCCATGCCCATGATGAGCATCAGTAGAGAGGGTGACAGGCGTTCTAGGGAACTTTTTCACACTGACACTCCTATAGTACCTTCCCTCTGAAAATATATCCTCTTAGAAGCAGTGTGTTCCCATCATTTGATGATTACTTTTGCTTGGTCATTAGAACTCAAGGTACACTCACTATGTCATGATCTGGAAATCCAGCGATTATTCTAGGAAAAAACCTGCAGCATATATATACAAAGAGGTATAGAAATATACAGAAAGTCTTCCACTGATAATTGCTTACTAGGATTTTTCCAGAGAAATTCTGGCCCCATTTGGGGGGTTTTTCCTGGGACATAGCCTGATAAATAATTTATGAAGCAAAAATATAATAGACGCCTAATTCATTTCTATTAGTAGAATTTGTCTTCTGTTATATAGCTCAATGTCATGGAAGTTTTTTCTTTAAGAGTCACTAACATAGTCTCATAAGGAAATTAATAATAAGGGTTTATTTTTTGTATACATTGTTAAGATTTTTAACATTTCTTATCAATTTTTTTGGACAAATTTGCTTTTGATTCTAAAGATATATGGAGTTCTCTTTCTATAATTTTTTTGCTCCTTTCATTTGTAAATTAGTTTACGTTGATATAAATTTTTTTATCCCTAGGTTGGAAAAGTAGAATAAGGTGCATAACTAAAGATGATGCCTGATAAGAACAGATATGTATAGGAATGGGGTTATATGCAGATGAGTGGTAGGTATGAAGAAGGGAGCACATGTCACTCTAACAGGAGGGAAAGGAAGGAGGCACCAAAGCAGGTAGCTGGATAGGATTGGTGGGGGTTTATGAAAGAACCCCAAAATCTGATTTCCTGGTGCAAACTGCTCTGCTAGAGGTGGCAAAACATGCAGAACAAAATAATACACAACACTGGCCCTAAAATAACAGTAAAATATTTTCACGAACTGAAAACATGTACTCAAGTAGCAATACTAATATTTAGTGTGTTTTAAGAGCCTGAAGCAGTCATTCAAGCTACTGCAATCCAGATTTCACCAACTACACCCTCCCTCACCAATGCCAGGGAGACAACACTCACTTCTTGTGTTGGGTGCTTATGTCTAGGAAATATACCAAGTTGAAGCACATTTAGTGCCCTATCAATTTATTGGCAGCTCAGATTGCACATTTCTATACTTTGAATGGATAAGACCTGAAGAATTTGCCTCCTTTCATGCCAGACTATATTATGGTCAAGAGACTTTTCCTTAGGAAATAAGTAAGGCTTAAGCCTGTTATCACTGAGTTTATTGAAACGAATAAGCCATAGCTTCAGGCAAAAGTCTATACAAATCAGTTTGATAAACCTAATTACCACTTTATATAACACCTTTGGGCCGCTTAAAATAGAGTCCAAGCACTATACAGTGAATGGCTGACTTTCCCCAAAAGGCGCTGAGACGTTGATTTAATTGAACATTTTCCAGACAAAGAGCAGTTTCCATTTTTCTCAGTCTCCCAAAGTATAAGGAAAAGCACAATTCAGGCATGTTCCCACAGTCTTTCATTCCGACTCTTAAAGCCTCATCTCCCTTATATTAGCGTTTTCAGTACCATTAGCTGGAAGGTTTAGTAGCTTTATATCACACTTTCTCTTTAGCGTAACCTTGTTAAATTACGAGATATGTTAGTACATAAAAGGCCTGATTTGTGAGGATATTCCCACTGCTCTCACACTAATGTATTGCTGCATAAACTGCTGTCTCGTTTGTTTTACCAGCTCTTCCAATGCCTAACCATGTCATCATCTCCTTGCTGCCTACTCTTCATTATCTACATTAACTTCAGATTAGTTTCGGTAAAGCTATACAGTATTTATACCACTCTTTATATTTTTGTGTGTAATTTTGGCATACCAGAACTTCTTAGAACTGTTTTTATAGCTTATCACAGTATCCCTCCAATTTCCAAATGTGTATCCCACTGTTATTCAATATTAATTCAATCTTTAACCAAAATAAACCATTCATAAAATTTTACTCAGAATAAAACTGTTGATATATATTTGTTAATTTTGAAAGTAAACTTTATTAAAGTATAATATCCATTTAGAAAATTATATAAATCATAATATATAGCTCAATAAATTTTCATAATCTGAATATATTTGGTTCATCAACACCCAGATCAAGAAACAGAACATGAGGAGCACCCCCGAAGCCCCTGATTTGAATTTTATATTGGAACAATATTATGTATACCTGTTTACATCTGTCTACTTTCCCTAAACATGTTTGTGAGATTCAGTCAAATTGTTGCTTATACTTACTCTTTTTCTTAAGTCTATCAGTTTTGAATTCTCAGCTCTTTATTATTGTTTAAAATACACCATGTTTAAAATGCTATTTTCCAGCTCCAACTTCATTTTCTGCCAACCTCACTACTGGATTTCCTGAACGTTTCTCAAGTCCTGGTTCAAAGGCTTCTTCTTCCATGATCCAGTGCTTGTCGCTTCTCTTCTGTCACCTCTGTTCTCGACCAAAGTGTAGTCTTTGATACTGTAAATAAGCATAAAATATTTACGGTACTTCTAATATTATACTCTGTATGTTCTGCTCAGTTTCTATTGTTTTGTACTGTGTGTTGTAAATAAGACACTGTTCTAGATACTAGAAGCTAGAATGCTTAAACAAGACAGAAAAAGGCCTCTTGCCTTCCATTGCAAGTAATGATTGTACAGTTACTGTGTTGTAGCTTTTTCCACTTACTAGACTCTAGGCACAGGATTAAAATAAAGACATCGTCGTTTGCAAGGCATAAGGTATGCAGGGCATACCTTACACTACACCAAAGAATATGGGTAAATGGTAACATTAGCACTGTCCCATGGATTATTCAATTCCATATAAATGAATGCTACTCTAGTCAACATTTCCTTATGGACTTTCTCCTAGCTATTCTTTCCCATTATTGGACCAAATACAGCCCAAATGGCCATTGTAAATATTTTGATCATTTCATCCAAACAGGACGGACCCCTCCCCCCCAAATTCAGTTCAGATTTCATGACTGATGGTGCTATACATGTATCAAAAGAATATAAAGGTATTTATCATTCACATAATGAGAGTTTTTGGAAGGAGCAAGGCAAGTTCCCAAGCGGGTCAGAAAATGACTTGAGAGAGAAGAAGGGAAAGGAGACTGGCTTTGGGTCTTACAGTAGTTAGGAGATTGGGATGGGGTAATGATCCCTGCGCATGTGCTGGGGCTTGCACGGCTTGAACCTCCTGCCAGGATCAAAGTAGAGAGTACCCAGAATTTTCTTATCGGCTTGCCCTGATGTGGTGGCAGAAGGGGAAAGCGATGGAAGCGTTGGGGCTCGAAAGCTGTGAGCAGTCAAATATCAAAAATGGAGTCAGATTCTATTTCAATGAATTTCTTGATTTTATCAATGAATTTCTTGATTTTATCATAAGATCTCAAGAATTTATTACCTTTTTACCACTTCTCTTTTCAACATTCCTAACAGAGTAGTGATTATATTGTTTACTAGAGGTAGTGTTTGGCTCATTGTTTCTGAAGACTTCATCCTTTAGGAATGTCAGGAAAATTGTTATAGAGAATAGGAGTTATTAATCCAGAGAAATAGGGTAAAAGGGTTAAGAGAAATCTGTTGGGTTATCAATTCAAGGACATTTCACTTTTAGCAACTGTAACAGAGAGAGAGAGACAGTGTGTGTGTATGTGTGTGTGTGTGAAAAGTGAAAAAACATCTTTATTTTTATACTAACGTGTTATTAGAGAATCCAAATAGTAATTCAGAATATAGTTGTTTATAGAAATAGTGGGCAGTTAATACATTCAGGCTTTATTTTCGTGAGTTAATACAAATAGGTCCTTTGTTTTTAGCTAAAGGTGGAGAAATGAAGGTTTTTGATTGTTGTTGTGGTTCATTTGTTTGATTTTTTTTTTTTCTATGGGCACCAGATTCTGGCCAGAAAAGACAGAGAAACAAATAATGGTTAAAGTTTCTTGTCATCACCATCCCATTCCTGAAATTGATGATAGTTTTTTTATTGTTATTGTTTGTTTGTTTTTGGTGATAGCTTTGAATGAGTGGCATCAAGTAAATGTTTAACAACCACACTCCCCTCAAAAAATTCAGAAATTGAAACTGATTTGTATCATATGCTTTTTTAAATGGTATAAATATTCTTACCGTGGTCTATTTCAACTAGTCAACAAAATCACACCACTCTCAAATCTTTAGGGATTAATATCATGAGATGAAGTGGCTGACATGTTTTCTGAGATTCTGAGTTTAAGCATGATTTCTTCAGGGCCTACGTGCCAAAGGCTAACTCAGAGCTGTGAGATAGCTATTGCTTTCCTTCTGAGGGCCTTGGGAAACTACCAGCAGGCAACAGCTATGCTGTACTGAGTGGCATTCTCCTTGGGCAGAAAGACTTGGAAAGCTATCACAAGGATACTGAAGCAGAAAAACACGATCTGGCTTCCTCCTGAGTACCATAGAGATATAACCCTGCTGATTCCCAGAAATACCTGCGACAGGCAGACAAACTTTGTGAGGGCCTGTGAGAGCAGACTGAAGTTAAGCCAATATAATTATAATGTCAATTTTGAGTCCATAGGTTGGTGAGGGGATGTTTCAACAGGAAAAGCTACTGGCATTACCATGGATTAAAAACAATTGGAAAACAACTACAAAAATGTAGACAAAAATTAAACTTTAGATGGAAAATATGAATATAATCCTAATTACAATGAATAATTCATGTTCTTCAATCATGGCTAATATTCACAATGTACAGTAAGGATTATTAATTCTTCAAATGTGAAGGTTTAATTTGATATTTGATTTAAACTTAGTGACATTTTTAATTTCCATAATTCATTCTGTATGTCGTGTGCCCATTTGTTCATGTAATAACTTAATTGCTCATTATATAAGTAATAAAATGTGGCCAAACATTCTCAGCTGCAGTGATATTTATCCTTTTTGGGCCATGAACTATGTCAATTAGGCTCTGGGTAATGGAAAAGTTAACAAGCAGTGACTGAATCATTGATAGGTATATTTTATTTTACATGACAAGACGTCTGTTGGGAGGCCTTCCATATCCAGGATATGCTCCCTAAGCGAGCTCCTTTCATCTTCCTGTACCACAGTTCCTTGTTCAAGACTTTAAAGTTTGAGAGTGCAATGGTATGGAAATAGTGAAAGAACTACAACCACCACAAAAGATTTTCCTCTCTGAGGTTCTTCTTTTCCTTTCTCTTCTCTCTTCATGGTCTCCTTTTTCCATTCTTCCTTCCTTTTTCTTTCTTTCTTTCTTCTCTCTTTTCCCCATTTTTTTCCTTTTCTTTTCCTTTTCCTCTCTTCTCTTCCTTCCTTCTCTCTCTGCCTCCATCCCTCTTTCTTCCCTCCCTCCCTCCTTTCTTCCTTTCTTTCTTCTTCTTTCCTTCTTCCTTCCTTCCTTCCTTCCCTCCTTCCTTTTCTTTTCTACCTCCCTTCCTCCCTTCCTTCCTTTTCTCCCTTATCCCCTTCTTTCATTCTTTTCTTTTTTGCTCTTTTTGCAAAGGGAAAACATCCTCCCAATTTTTGCCATCTCACTACCCAAAACACAAACACTGCTAGGTTCAGAGACTAGAAGTTGGGTATTTGCTTGAAGCCTCTATCGTAGAATAAAACAAGTGAGCAGGAGGTGGAAATAGTAGTTGAAGTCAATTTGCAATTTCTATCATGTGGATCTCATTTCAGTCTCAGTTTTATACCCCAGTACCCAACTCCCATGTTGAGAGTCCGCAGACAAGGAAAAAGAAAGCAAAAATACTGACGCTACAGAACTGATCTAGTGATTATGTTGTTGTCATCACCACAAAACCTTAAATGCTACAGATTACTCTGCTTCACTTTGAGAGTTTGCTTGGATGATGACAATCAATTCTGTCACTGATGCCCAAGAATCACTGTCTTAATCCAAGACGGGAATTCCATGGTGGAATAATTGGTAGGCAGGAAAAATATTGGGTAACTGTATAAGCTTGGCAAATGCCCACTACCCCTCCGTTTGGGACCCTCATGAAAGTCGTGCACCTTCTCTACAAAAAATGCATAAATTCTCATTCTCAAGATTTTTGTTGTTGAGCATGTTAAGCATGAAAATCCAGAGCTCAGCGTTGGAATCCCAGAGCAGTAGCTGTATAAAGAGCACACTCTAAAATAACGTTTTCCTTGAACAGTTAGTGGGGTTGGAGCGAATAGCCTGAAGCAACTCTGATGAAAATATCCTTTGTCCTTGTGTTCTCTAGCACCTTGAAATTCTGGGCAGCCTTCTTATTCTGTTTTCTCAAAAGATTTCTCAGATCAATTTAACTCTTTTCCTGCCATTTTGGCATCTTATTTCGTCCACATTTACAAACGCAACTCTTCTATGTGTTCTCTTGATGCATTCACCCTGCTATAACCCCAATATCCAAGTGATATTCCTAAGAAAATTGACCCATGTGGCTTATTTTTTTTTCCTCTTCACAAGACCAAGAAGTGGAGAGGAGGCAAAGACGAAACACTACAGTGCTACAGCAAGGGATCGAGGAGAGTGAGTCCAGGGAACTTTTCAAATCTATTCATCAGTGTGTGTACCTGGGCTAAGAATTAATTATAGGATAAACATGATATTGAGATTTAAACATATTCTATTACACAATATTTCATGCATATAAAGCAATATGTGTAATATACATGTAAGTTCTGTTAAATAATTAGAAAATTTATACCCATGATTCACCACTAGGACTTAGAATATTAGTGATGAGTTTGTACGCAACTATGTGCTTCTCCATTTCCCATTTTGCTACCTTTTCTAAAATGTGGTTGCTTATCAGAAATGACCTTTCTATTATAGTTTAATCATAAATACATTTATTCCTAAACGATTTTTTATAGTATTTGTTTATCAGCCTTTAATGAATGGCATCTTACTTTGTGTAGTCACCAATAACTGACCTTTCACACACAGTATTGCATTTTTGTGTGTGTGTGTGAGGAAGATCAGCCCTGAGCTAACATCCGTGCCAACCATCCTCTTTTTGCTGAGGAAGACCGGGCCTGAGCTAACATTTGTTGCCAATCCTCCACTTTTTTTTCCCCCAAAGCCCCAGTAGATAGTTGTATGTCATAGGTGCACATCCTTCTAGTTGCTGTATGTGGGATGCCGCCTCAGCATGGCCGGACAAGCGGTGCATCGGTGCGCACCTGGGAGCTGAACCCGGGCCACCAGTAGTGGAGCGTGCGCACTTAACTGCTAAGCCACGGGGCCGGCCCCAGTATTGCATTTTTTAAGCTTAGTAATATTGTTTTAGGTAACTGTTGTGTATTCATCTTCCTTGATGTATAATAATACATACTATGAACATATATAACATATATTAACACAGTTCTCCATTCTCTGGTTAATAAATATTTGTTTCTAGCTATTAGCTCTTATAAGAAATGCTGCTTGTATACATTCTTGTACATGCCTCTTGAACACATACAAAAATTTCTGCAAAATTTATTCATCAGTATGGAATATATGGTGCTTAGGGTTTATGTATTTTCATCTTTATAAGATAACACCAAAATATTTTCCAATAATGGTTTTTTATCAATTATACACTTCCACCAGACATGCATAGATTCCCATTATTTCTTATCTATGCCAACATTTGGTAATAAAGAATTTCTCAATTTTTATAAATCTAAAGAGGAAAAAACTTACATCTCAGTGTTTTCAAAATATACATTTCCCCCAGTACTGATAATATTTAACATATTGCCATTCATCTTTCCTCTTCTGTGCAGTAATAATTTCAGTGTTCAGGCCATATTTTCCCAAGATATTTGATTTTCTCTTAATGACATACATGTAGTTCTTGCATATTTTTGATATTATTCTTTCACAGCTATACTTTTCAAATATCTTGTGTGAAATATTGCTTTGTTTTACTTACACTATCAACAGAAATTACCAGTATCACAACTGTTAATTTTTACCTTCTTGATTTATTTGTCTTGTGTGATTTTGGAGAAGTCCTTTTCTTTATAAAATTGAGAACATAAAGATTTGCAATATTATTATTCTTATATAGCAATGTTCACTATATCTATTCATCTCTTTCTGGAGTTTCTATAATGACCCATATTTTAATTGGTAAATCCATGCGGTGACACGATGTTAAATACAATAGTTTGTTATACATATTACTATTTGGTAAGTTTAGCCATCCCCACGTGTTCTTTTTCAAACTATTTTAGATATGGGTCTCTTCCTTTAAATTTTGTATATATTTTCTGGAGGAGTCTTCCAAAGAGATTGTTTGGATTTTCACTGGATGTGCACAATGATTTGGGAGAAACTAATATACTTACAATATTGAGTTGTCCCTGGCAGAACATTTGGCTAACTTTTGTCGATTGTATCTTGGAAGGCAGAGCACACACCTACCACACCGTAATGTTAGTGGGAATGTTCGGGTAGATAAAGAAAATTTATAAGTTTTGCTTAAAGTCTTTCCACTTTAAGCAAAATCCTACAAGAGAAATGTAAACAGCCGAGACATATGCAGCCTACAAGTTGTGATGGATGGAGAAAAAGTTCTGCTGAAGCTGCTTGTGGCCTGCAATCTACTTTGATGGAGAACTTGGAGATCTGGAGCCTTTTGGCTCCATATCACAAGATACAGCAGTTAGAACCTGTGACCCTGAAGTGTTTCTCTTATGAAAAGATAAATATTTGGCCCAAATCTCTTCTAGATGCATCTTTTGTTATGAGTTTTCTGCCCTGAGATGGGAGCCAGCACAAAGTGAGTCAGTGTATGAAGGGCATAAGGTCCCACCCGAGCTGCTTCTTTCATATAAGAGACAGAGAGGGATGAGCAGAGAACAGAGGCTGCTAAATATAAGACAAATCCCTCGGACTTAAAACAGCCACGAAGACATGATCTATAGCTGCTTGCGCATACAAGTGACCAGAAACAAATAGACTGTATTTTTATATTTTTCGGAATTGTATGGTCAAGAATTATCAAAACAAGAAAAGAAAAGCATGACCTGCAGAACTTAAAATTTTGTTCAACTCTTAGAGCACAAACAGGACATAGGCTAAACAAGTTGTGTGTCATCCCACTGGCAGCCTACCTGAGGAGTCACGTCTTTCAACAACTCTGGAAAATTCTTAGCTGTCATCTTTGAAATATTGCTTCTCTTGCATAGTCTTTGTATATTTCCAATGAGTATAACTCCTCTAATATTTTGTTTTCACAACTTTTGAAATTCTTTGTATGTGTATAAAATACTATCTATACAGTTTCCAAATCTTACAGTCCGTTTCATAATCTTTTGTTCCTTGCTCATTTTTGTGATTCCTTCTTTTATTTCATATGTATTTCTTATACAGTAATTTTATATTCCATACCTAATAATTGAAATATCTTAAATATTTGGAGGGCTAAGTCTAAAGGCTGGCTTTTTTTCACTTTAGTTTTCAGAAAACGGTAGTGAAATGATTATTTGCTTTCAGGGCTATTCTGCCTTTTGCTTTTGCTTTACTGCCTTAGTGTCTCTGCTCTTATTTTGGTGCCCTGCTTGTCATTCTATTTCTTTGAACTAAATTTCCTTTTATTTTTATTTTGGAGTTCAGCTAGAGGAGTTCATAGTATATTAAGCTTTGCCTGTTGTGATTTATGTAGTGTATACTTGCATTTTAGTGAGATGACTCTTTGGAGTACCAAGTTCATCTCACTGCCACCCATAGTGAATTGTTTTATGCCTGATCATATTATAAACCACATAAATGCATTTCATCTAAATTATTTCATATAATTAACTTTAAAAATTCAGTTAGCATACATACAAAGAACACCTACTACATGCCATGAACTCTGCTTAATGCCGATTATACAAAGTTGATTTAAAAAGCTGTCCCAGTACTTCTAAATTTTCAAGTTCACATGGGGTGACAAATAGAAAATCAATTATTAAACTACAATGTGAAATAACAAGATAAAATGCAATAGAATGTTAAAATGGTGATGGCTATAGCATTTTCTGTTGCTTGAAACCAAAAACTCAGATTGATATGTGAGGTTTAAAGAAAACACAATAGAAGTACAAGGAAAAGAGAACTTATATTTGCCTGTTGGGGTCAGGAACACTTCACAGGAGTAGTATAGACTGAGGAAACATGGAGAAAATCAACAAAATTTAAACTTATTCAAGGTCTAGTGGACATATAGGTTTCATAGGTGAGAGAAGTTGTACCTTGAAACATTTCTATTTTATTGTGTCATCATTGGGGAATTAGTAAAAAATTTGGATTGCCAGTAATGGGAAGCAAACTGAGAGTTAATGAGGCCAATAAAGAGTGATCTGAGATAACCTCAAAAGCAGATGAGGAACTTGTAAGGAGCAGAATCGGGATGGGGTTGGGAACACAGATGATTAATAATTGATTAAATATTGAAAAGGGATGGCCTCTAGGGTGGCTTGTAGTTCATAGTCTGGGCAAGTGAGTAAAAGAGGATGTCAATCATCAAGATTAGAAATACAGGGGAAAGAGAAGCAGATTCTTGAAGGTGCTTGGTTTTGAATTGAGTTGAAGGTGATCGTGAACATTCAGGAGATGATGTTTTGTGGTTGGTTAAATATATAGGAATAGAGTTTAGCATTAAGTGAGATAAAATGAGATGGGAGTTATTGATTTTTAAGTTTTTGCGTGGATTTTCTTTGGAGAGCATATAAAATACAAAGACGGAATGAGGCAGAGTCTTGGGCAAGCCGATACCTATAGGACAGCAGACAGTAGGAGAGGAGCCTACAGAGGAAAATTAAAGTAGATGATTATTTTCCTTCCTATCCTTAGTGCACTCATTATATTCTGTATTTGTATCATCTTAAAATGACTACATTAATTTTAGATAAATATTTGTCACCAAAATAGGTATTTTTCCACAAGTTTCAAATTGTTTATGTACTTCTATAGAATTGGTGTGTTGAAGATGTTTTATCATGCTGTTTTAAGAAGTTGTTTTATTGTGCTGAAGAATTAATCAAGTAAGTAGTCCTTCTAACACTAAACCCAAACCTAAACTATTCTTCTGGATTTTGAAAAAAAGATAAGAATTTCTTAAGGTTCTCAGTTCTGATACCATCTTGCTTCTCACTACTCCCCCCTCTTGTTCCTACTAAGTGTGCTCATATTGCAGTGTCTCCTTTTCGTGAATACTGTCATGTTTGCAATCTTTGTATCTGATAAAAATCCAGCTGTGTTTTCTTTTTCTCTTCTTTTTAGAACATGCTTTATATATAATAATTCCCTTTGTTCCCCAATCCTAAAACCGCATAATCTTTCGTCTCATAACAACAGACTAGAGAAGCCACCAGATGCATTTATTTTATGTGCTTGATTTCTAAAGAGAAATAAACAAACTTCTGCCTGTCATCCAAGGAACACCTCAAAGTACTTTCTGTAATCAACAAGACTATTTCAGTGGCTAAATGAAAAGGTTTAATGCATTTTCCTTAGCTTATTTTTTAGGAGGTTCCAAAATATTTCATTGTACTCGTTATAAAAAATCGGGATGAGAGCCATCCCTGATGGCCTAGTGGTTAAACTTCCACGCTCTCATCCCCGTGGCCCGGGTTCATTTCCACCACCCGTGAGTCAGTTGCCATGCTGTGGAGGTGGCTCACATAGAGAACTAGAACGACATACCACTATGATGTATAACCATGTATTGGGGCTTTGGGGAGAAGGGAAAAAACAAAGAGGAGGGTTGGCAACAGATGTTAGCCCAGGGCAAATCCTTCCCCGCAAAAAAAAAAATTGGGTTGAAGGTTGAAACCACTCCTCCCACCAAAATTTTTATAATGAACTCAGAGTAATACAGAAGAATGATTAAGTAAGGCTTAATTTAACTGGAGTGCTGGCTGAATGCAAAATTTAGAACAAACGTGAATAAAGTTCTTTTAAAAGGAACAGTCCCTGATCATTAACTTCTCCTCTAGGAATCTATGAAAATGCTTGCAAATCCAATGACTCTCCTGATCGATTTTGGGTGAAAGATAAAATTTAATTCACTTTAAGTAGAAAATCTACTAACTAGACTATCCAAAGATATAACTGTAAACTCTGAACCTGATTTAGCAATAACTGTTATTTTTCTCCCAAATCAGGGCTGCTTTAGTTTGCAAGCTGTAACGGGAAAAGAGCAGGGACTGTGAGTTTACTGGTGTATTCATTTCCTCTAGTAACTGTAACAAATTGCCACAAGTTTTATGGTTTAAAACAACACAAATTTGTCCTCTGATAGTCTTGAGGTGTGAGTCCTATGGGGCTAAAGTCAAAGCGTTAACAGAGCTGGTTCCTTCTGAAGGCTCTGAGGCGAGCATCTGTTGCCTTGCAATTTGCTGTTTTTACTGGCTTCCTGTACTCCTTGGCTTATGTCCTTTCCTGCCCCTTCAAATTGTGTCTCTCCAATCTCTGAATTGGTTACCACATTGCTTTCTTCTCAGATTCTGAATCCTCCTGGGTCCCTCTTATAAGGGCCATCTAGATTACATGGGACATAATCGAATAATCCGGGATAATCTCTCCATCTCAGGATCTTTAATTTAACCACATCTGCAAAATCTCTTTTGCCATTTAAGAAAACACTCACAGGTTCTAGGGATTTAAGGCATGGAGGCATTTGGAGAGCCATTATTCAGGCTATCACAGTTAATTTTTCTCTTTTTGCTTACTTCGAATTTCTTTTCTCCCCCAAGGAATTTTTCCTCACAAAATCCTCCCTTTTCTTTGTGTATATTCCTTTTTCTATGTTGGATGCCATGGAGCAGGTCGTAGACTTGTGAAACTTGCTTTTCTTTTTTTAATTATTTATTTATTTATTTTATTGAGGTAACATTGGTTTATAACATTATATAAGTTTCAGGTATACATCATTATATTTTGATTTCTGTGTAGACTGTGTCATGTTCACCACCCAAGACTACTTACCATCCATTACCATACACATGTGCCCAGTCACCCCTTTCGCCCTCCTCCTTCCCTCCATTCCTTCTGGTAACCACCATCTAATCTCTGTGTCTATGTTGAAAAAACTGCATATGGCCATTTAGCACTACATTTTGAATTTTCACAATTGTTTTACTTTGGAGCCTAGTTGTCATTTAAATTTTAACATTTGTTACACATGAAAACTTCGAGAAAGCATTTTAGACACAGGGCAGAGTGTGTTCAGAAACTCTGCAGCATGTATAAGCTTGGTGATTTTGAGGAAGCTAAAGAAGTTTTGGAGAACTAAAGTAGCATTGCCAGACAAAATACAGGACACCCAGTTAAAATGAATTTCAGATTTAAAAAAAATACTTTTTGGTATAAGTATTTCCCAACTACTGCATGGCACATACCTATACTTAAAAAAGAGCATTTCTTAAAATTTAAAATTTAAATTTAACTGCCCATCCTTTTTTTCTTTCTTCCCTTTTTGCTAAATCTGGCAACCCTAGACTCGTTCATGGTGAATAAGGGTGTGTGTGGTTGATGATGTTAGGGAAGAAGTCAGAGTTACATTGTGTAGGGACTAGAAGCCAACAGAAAAAGTTTACATATTTTCTACATACAATTCAAAGTTATTGGAAAGTTTTAAACATTTAAGTGATAGATAAAATTTTATTTGTGCCCCAAGATAATTGTACTGTTCTTTGTGGAAGATAGATCATAAAAGGACATGCTTGAGAGCAAGGAGACAGTATGAGTAGCTGGTCGACCAGTCTTGGTGAGAAATAATAGTGACTTGAATTTGGGAGGTAATGAAAGTGGAGCAAAGTGTCATTTAATTGGGGGACAAGGCTTCCAATTCAACTGGTAGCATGGTGGTAGTGAATGGGAAGATAAATGAATAACCTAGGTTCCAACAGGATAAACAGAAGATTGGGAAAATCTTTCCAGTCTTCAAACCTGAGTATGTTAAGCATCAGACAGGAACTTCTTTTCTTCTGTAAGAATTGACCCTAGGGAAGTGATAAATTTCTCTCCAGTAAGGAAGAACAGCAAGAAGGAGAAAAGTTTCTGTATCTGTATCATTTCTTATATGTGGAGGAGTTACAAGAGTCTTAGCATGCTTCTTCAAGAAGATGCTATTTTTCACCTATTATAAAGATGCTTGGGATATATTGTATTCTACTAGCTAATAAGCAGATCTCTAGAAATCAACTGTTTAAATTTAACTCTATTTTGGAATAGAAATTCAATTTTTGCCTATTTTGTATTAGATTTTCTTTCATTAAGTGGATTTTATCAGCAAATGTGCTACTAATTTTGCCTTTTTAAAAATTATAAGTGTATTTAGCAGACAGAATTTAAATTTTAAAAAATATTGATACCTATGAATAGTAAGATTAGAGGAAAGGAAACATAGTAGATTGTCCCATCCTCGAGTTAATACAGCATTTATTACATTCTCCTTGATTTTCTTTTTTTTTTTTTTTTTTTTAATTTTTTGTTTATTGCAGTAACATTGGTTTATAACATTGTAAAAATTTCAGGTGTACATCATTGTACTTCTATTTCTGCATAGATTACATCATGTTCACCACCAAAATACTAATTACAACCCATCAATTCTCCTTGATTTTCAAAAAATGTAATCTCTTTCAGTTTTTCCTCCTGTCATTAATTGGAGCAGCAGATCGCTCTTCTCCAACAAAAATAGTCCTGTTACACTCATAACACAGTCTGTATTGCTGTTAAATCAAGCACAATTAATGACCAAGAATTATTTTTTTCATTTTCTTTCTTGCCATTGTAGTCTCTGTCCAGTTGCTTTTTCCATCTCAATTAGTTGAACATACATTTCTATGTACGAACTTCACGAAACATTAATGTTCAGTAAACAATTAAGTTTTATAAATAGAATAATGTGCTTCAAGGATTTAATATTATTGACTATGATGAATATTTGAAAGCAAAATCATTAGTAGGATACAGAATTAGCACACAAGGTAGTTTCATTGCCACTCCATTAAAGAGTATGAATTATGTACCAGACTGTGGTTAGACTGTCCAATCTTCTTTTTGTCAAAGCATCCATAATTTTTGTGGTTAAAAAATATTTCCCTATTTCAAAATTTAATTAATTGTTAATCATTTTTTGATTGTTGTTTTTCCCAGTGACTTGATTTTTAATATTAATTCACTATAATGACTTGTGGAGTTTATATGTCCTTTTATACAGGGCAATTGTATGAATGCTTATATAATTTTATCTTCAAATAATTTATGTTACCATATATGTCAAATGTTCAGACTAATATTAAAAATATATTTTATTGTCAATAATGGGTTTTTATTGCCGTTATAATATAAAAGAGATTATGAGTGCATCAGATTACCTAATATAATTCTTATTTACATCTCATTAATGTTACCTCCTCAATTAATAAGATTATTAAAATCTGACGTCTGAAAGTTAGAAAACATGTAGCACCCTTATTTATTTATGTTTTTTATGTTTTGTATGTTATATAACCCAGAATTTTTCTGGGATCCATCTAATCACTCAGCTGAGAAAGGTGTGTGCAGCTGTGCATAAAATATCAAATTTCCTTTAGGTCTTTTTAAAGCTTTAACTTGTGTCTCTGTGACAAGTCAGGGCTTTCTTTCCTATCTGATCCTCTTTTGACATCTGTCAGTTATGCCAAGTGCCCAAATTAGTTTTACTTGAAACTATGGTCTGTAAAATGTTACAACCACTTTGCCCAGAATCTACTTTATTTCCTTCCTTTCAGATTATATCTAACTCTCAAAACAGGGTAGCTATACTAAGACTTAGAAAAACTAAGGAATTCAACTAGTAAATAATAGTACTAGAATCTCAGTTCATATCTTTGCATCATGTAAATTTTGACTACTTTTCCACTAAATCCCATGGATTTCATTATATCAAGTGTATTTAGTATAAAGAGAGATATTGAGCTGTTTACTATCAGATATAGAACAAATTATTGTCTACCGTTACTAACTCTTAAGATTTTCAAAACTTCCTAACAATATGATTTTAAAATGTTTCTTCAACCTGCTCAGATTTATAGATTTCTTTCATAAATTATATTAGTATCAAAAGATTTCTCCATTTTAAAGATTCAGTTGACATTACAGGATGAGGAGGTGCATTTTGCCTTCTGAGACTTCTTAATCACATATCAACCAACAATTCTCCTATGTTCAGCAATTCTATCAATAAACAGGATGATTTATTAAGAACAAAGAATTCAACAGAAATAAAGAGCAATCATCTGTCTCTTTATGGAATTGACATATATTTTATGTTATTGGATAAAATAAAGTTCTAAGATACACCAATCGATTTGAATACATATTATTTAAGTCTACTCTGGGTAATTAAAATCATTGATTTCTATAGCATAAAACATATTGGTCAAATAAAAGTGTGCCTTTTCAGTAAATATCAAATGTGCAGATCAAAAATTAGGAGACTTTAAAAGTCTACTGACAACAGGTAGGCAGATAGAGTTAGCGGACTGTGATCTTTACAATCCATCAGTTGTCACATAGCTGCTATCTAGTGATAAAATCAACGCAAGTGCCTTCAAATACACAGCACTGCTGCATTGAGAACTCTAGCCTCGATATGTCATCACACAGGTATTTAAACATCAGGCAAGAGGTAGAAAAGCTTCAAGTGATTTTGAACTTGTAAAGCCTGACAAAAGATTTATATATTTTACAGATTTGTTTTCTTCTAGCTCAGTACACAATTTCAGAATATATCAATCCATCAACCATTCTTCTTCAAATGGTTGTGAATAAGTTGTAGCCAAGAATTTTACTACGTTACAGTGACTAGTTAAATGAATGCTCTGGCTTAAAAGAAGATAGGAAAAATGTATAACTTCCAGAGGACAGAGATAGGCTTTCTATCCAGTGTCTATTGTTAAGATATATGATTTTGAGTTTTAAAATTAAAGTCATCTTAAAACATGTCCCTTTAAATAATGTGATTTTCTGCATCAACACTCCCCAAAAGCAGTGATCTAAAAGTTATAGATGGGCTTAGAATGAATTTAAATTGGAACCTGACTTATATGGTGTGGACAAATTTTAGTTCTAAAATAATCTATTTTGGTTCAATGTGCTAGGAATAAGAATTATTGTATAAACCTCACACATAATTTCTAGTATAGCAAATGTAACTGCTATTTGGAAAAACTGTTGGTCCTCTGATGATTAAATTGGAAGGAGACTGATTTATTTCCGTGTCCTTGGGGTTAAGATATTATTTCCTCAGGATTCATGTCTAGAACTGGAGAATTCTTTTGTAGTTAGTACAAAATTGATTCAAAATCAAAAGAGTGCAGATGCACAGAATACACGAGTAACATAACATATGATTAAGATAATGATATTCATTATTTTTCATAACTTTATAATTTTCTATGTCCTTTCACATGGTATCTTTATCATGTCAACAATATTAATATATGCACTCTTGGTGAATTTGGGAGCACTGTAAGAAGGCTGTTGGCAAATCCAATCAGTTCTCCTATTTAGACAACTTAACCTCCTAAACACATTTTATTTAATTCTTTCAGTTTAATAAACAGGGTGAGCAAGTATAATTCGTATTTCATAGAGGAAACAGAGGACAAACTAGAACATGGATTGGACCAAATTTGCTAGATATTTATCAGAAGGATTACACAACGAGTCTCTGATTCTTGGTCCTCTTTTCATTTATTTTATTATATTGTCTACCAAGAAAATGCTAACTGGAAATTTTTTACTTATTTTTTTTCGGAAGGCATTTTGTGTCTACATGACGAATAAACATATAATGCAGGCAAAATCATCTACACTTTGGAGCATGTCACTGCACTCATGTATATAAGTTCTTGTAAGATGATATAATTGCATTAATGAGTGGACAACTTGCTCATTTAAGACTATTAGAATTTGTAGAAGTATCCAGAAACTAGAGTTCAGGTTTAAAAAAAGAAAACTAAAAAAAAATTGGTAATAAATACTAATGTTATAGGTATTTTCAAAAGCTTTATGTTTAGAACATTTTTTATTGTAAAGATGGAAATAAGACTTTGTTTTGAATGTTAAAAGGAAAATAACTTAGAATCTATGAATCTCACTTTATTTCATAGAACACTATTTTAAGATTACCTTTTCTGTAGCGTTGGCGTAATTACACTATAAAAAAAAACATTGGGGGGCAGGCCCGGTGGCACAGCAGTTGGGCGTGTGCGTTCCGCTTTGGAGGCCTGGTGTTCTCAGGTTCGGATCCCGGGTGTGCACCAACGCACTGCTTGTCAAGTGTCCCATATAAAGTAGAGGAAGATGGTCACGGATGTTAGCTCAGGGTCAGTCTTCCTCAGCAAAAAGAGGAGGATTGGCATCGGATGTTAGCTGAGGGCTGATCTTCCTCGCAAAAAAAATTTAGGGAAAACATAAAAAAACTGGAAACTTTTAAAAGAAACCTAATATATAATGCCATTTCATAATTGTGTAGAATTAAAATATAGGAAATGAAAAAGGATGTTGTAAGTTTTGAGTATTTAGAAAATTTATAATACTTTTTTATCTTTATATGATTTTCTTGCCTTTAACAATTTTGTTTCTCTTAAAATTTAAATTTATTTGAAAATATTTTACACACACTTTATAACTTCTTTCCAAATGTTATGAAAGCATAATTTTTATTATGACTATACTTCCTTTTCCAATGTAACTAAAAATACAAAGGTAATTTTAAATGTTCTTCCTCTTTAAAAAAGTTAAATAAAATGTCATCATATAAGTTTATTTGGCATAAAATCTTCCCCTTACAAAATTAGGTAAAATTTTAATAAACATATCTTGGATAAGTTATCTTGATTTTTCTAAGTTTGGATTTAAATTCTTATGTAATTTTCTGACAATAATTATAATATAAATGTGAATGACATTATAGTCAAAACTTGTGAATTGTACACTGGCTCTTAAAACATCAACCCCAAAGTAACTCATATCACTTCCACTAACATTTCATCGACCATGCAAGTCAGAGTTAATATGAGACTTCCAGTTTCCAGCTCAAATGTAAAAGATTTAGAAGTCATAACTCCTATCCTTATAACCAGAAAAAAGCTGAAAAACTGAAGGTCAACAACTCTCTTAGATCCACTAGATAACTAAGTTCACAGGGCAAACTATTGCCCTGAAAATGGAAAAGAAAGGCAGATACAGAGATTATAGTTTATCAGAAGCAGAAACAGCCACTAGAGGCAGCATTAGTAGGAACAGTTAAGGAGTAATTGACTAATTGCTAGAGACTAGTGTGGACAAGCTTGAGATAGAAAAACTTCAGGAAGACTAGTCTTAGGAATGTCCTGCACGTCAGTAATTTTCCATCCAGGAACCTCACCAGGTTTTCACTGTGAAGATCCGAGAAAAATCCCCTCCTGCTTCCAACAGACGGGGAGGAAAAGTAACCATTTTGGAATATGCTCAGAGAATTCTGTTCTCCTTAACAAAGGCATGTCCGTAAGGGAAACTGTTTTTCCACTGTCTAACCAAAGTGGGTTTTACCAGAGCCTAACCAATGTAGAAGAAGGGAAATACCCAACTTCAGCCCCCTCTAGCCTTCCTAGCTTACCTAAGAGGTTTAAAAAAAAAAGGAAAAGTAAAGAAAAGACTGAGAAGTACTTGTGAAGGTTGTGGCTCAAGGGCACAGGCTTACTAAAAGACTTAGACCTAACTTGATCATAGGGCTGTAGAACATTTCTCCTTCCCCTACATCTTACTACCACATCAACCAACTCCTGTATAATAAGTGGGAATTAAGGCTGAAAAGAACTGCAAGACTCAGACTCTATTTTAAAAGGAGTCTCAAGACAACAGAGAAGACAAAAAAAAAAAAAAAAAAAGGAGAAATTTTAGCCTCTGACATATGCAGCTAGAACAACCATTAAATACAGTGTGACTCTTAGCCAAATAAACATAGAACCTTACACCAAGAGCCTATTTACCACAGTTCCTAAAGTTAATATTACTATTTTTGAAAATTCATCATAAGAATAAAGTATATCATTGGGAACTGTACCAAGTGTATGTGTGTTTATTTAAACAAACAAATTAATGGATGAATAAATCAGTGCATGAATTAATAGAGCACTTAAAAAAACTATAAAATTCTGATACTTTCTAACAAATATACATCCTCCCTTATAGAGACAGTAGTTTGCAATATTAGTTTGTAACAGTTTTCAGTGACTTACGTTCTTATGAAAATGTCCTGATTAATCATGGATTATACATGACCTTACTTTTTTGATCTTAAGGGGACTTTTCCTTAACCCAAGCAATTATTAGCCAGAGAATATTGATCTCTGCTATAAACTAAATGTTTGTATTGCCCCCAAATTTTTGTGTTGAAATGTAATCCCTAATGGGATGGTATTTGGAGGTAGGGTTTTGGGGAGGTGATCAGGTAATGAGGGTGGAGGTCTCATGAATGGGATTAGCGCCCTTATACAGGAGACCTCAGAGAGTTCTCTTGCCCCTTCTGGCATGTGAGAACACCTCAAGAAGACAACCAGGATGCAGGCCCTCACCAGAAACTGAATCTATTGGCAATTTGATCTTAGACTTCCAGTCTCCAGAACTATAAGATAAAAATGTTTGTTGTTGAAGCCATCCAGTCTATGGAATTTTATTACAGCAGTGCAAACAGACTAAAACAGAAATTGGTTCTAAGAAGTGGGGTGCTGATGTGACAAATAACTAGAAATGTGGAAGCAGGTTTGGGATTGGGTAATGGGTAGAGGCTGGGAGAGTTTTGAGGTGATACTGGAAAAAGCCTACATCGCCAAGAACAGACCTTTAGAGCAATTCTCGTGAGAGCTCGGAGAGAAAAGACGAGGGCTGTAGGGAAAGCCTCAGCTTACTCAGAGAATGTTTATGTAATCGTGAGCAGAATGTTAGTAGAAATAAGAAGCGTAAAGGCCTTTCTGTTGAGGTCTGAGACAGAAATGAGGAACAGATTATTGGAAGCTGAAGGCAAGGCAATCCTTGTTATAAAGTGGCAAAGGACTTGGCTGCACTGTGTTTGTATTCTACTGTTTTGTAGGTGGTAGAATTTGCAGGCAATGAAATTGGATATATTTAGTCGAAGCTGTTTCTAAACCAAGTGTTTAAGGTGTGGCTTGGCTTCTCCCGACTGCTTATAGTAAAATGTGAGAAGAGAGAAATGACTTAAAGATGGAATTGTTAAGAAAAAAGGAAGCAGAACTTAAAATTTGGAGAATTCTCAGCCTATTCATATTGTAAAAAAGGAAAACACTAAAGGTGTGGGCAAGTGACCATTTGGTAAGGAGATTTGTATGGATCAGCCATCTCAACAGAAGCTTTGAGCTATTGTTCAACACAATGGAAGAAGGACCCCAAAGGCAGTTCAGAGCCCATCAGGGCTGCCACTCCAATCACAGGCCCAGAGTACAAGGGCCTGTAAAGCAGATTGGTTTCAAAGGAGGGGCCGCCCCTGCAGAACCTGGGAGCACACTGCCAGATGCCACCTCACATTGTAGGCTCCATTCACACTCTGACACCACACTCCTCAGTTGTCCCTGGTGTGATTCTGGTTGCCCCCAGTGCAATGAGGTCATGGTGGCCCCTCCTTGCTGTACACAGGCAGCAAACTTTGGCAGCTTCCTCCAGGCACCATCCTCCACAGGGGAACAGAGTGCAGGAGCCCAAGAGGAGCATGTCTGCTTCTACCTAGATTTCCAAGGATGGGGCCACCCATCAGATGGGTGGGACCAAGCAGAGAGTCACTGTAAGGCTGTCCCACCAAGCCCTGGAGTGACGTTGCCACCCCAGTGGGCCTTGAAGGCAGAGCATGGAGCCAAAGAGGATCACTCTTGGGATTTAAGGTGTTATGTTGTTTGCACCATTAGATTCAGGACTTACCTGGGACTCGCCGCTTCCTTCTTCTTTCCTATTTCTCCCTTTTGGAATGGAAATGTCTTCCTGTGCCTATCCCACTATTGTATTTTGGAAGCACGTAACTTGTTTGGTTTCTCAGGTTCACAGCTGGACAGCAATGTGCCTCAAGATGAATCCTACCTGAGTCTTTCTTACCCATATCTGATTTTGATGAGACCTTAGACTTTTGAGTTGACGCTAAAATGAGTTAAGACTTTGGGGCTGTTGGGATTGAGTGAATGCATTTTGCATATGAGAAGACCATGAATTTTGGGGAGCCAGAGCAGAACGCTAGGGACTGAATGGCTGTGCCCCCCCAAATTCATATGTTGAAACCTATTCCCCAATGGGATGGTATTTGGAGATGGGGCCTTTAGAAGGTGATTAGAACATGAAGGCAGAGTCCTTACGAATGCAATTCATGCGCTTATAAAAGAGACCTCAGAGAGCTCCCTTGCCCCTTCTGCCATGTGAAGACACAATGAAAAAACGGCCATATATGAACCAGAAAGCAGACCCTCAGCAGACACTGAATCTGCCTTTGCCTTGATCTTGGACTTCCAGCCTCCAAAACTGTTAAGATATAAATGTTTGTTCTTTAAGCCATGTAGTCTATGATATTTTTGTTATAGCAGCCGGAATGGACTAAGTCAGTATCCTATTTACTCATTCCTCTCATCAATTCACTTAAAGGCAACGCAGAATATCCTTTCTCCCTACCAGGATCCAAAAGCTTAAACTCATGCTATCATTAATGGAAAGTAAAGAAAATAGAAGAACAAATATAAAATTAAAAAAATTAAAAATATAAAAATTAAAAAGACAAAATATGGCACTTCAAAAGATAAAATTGACACAACCTTTAATCAACTTAGATTAACTTAGATATCCACTTTTTCCTTCAGAAACTTCCTTTGTCTCTTTCTCACTTTTTGTCTCTTTTTTTTCTGTTTCTGACTCTCTCTGCCTCTCTTCCTCTGAGTTTGCTTCTCTCCCCTGTTCTCTTCATTCTTTATTTACCAGAACATAATAAGACAATAAGAAACTATGTACTTCAAAATCTACTCTTGTGATTTTATTCTACAACAAATCTACACCAAACTCTTATTGTTTTTATAGGTGAATAGTTTTATTTATTTAGTCATTTGGACAGAAACATAGTTAGGAAATAGATACTCTGCTGTGAAGGGAACAATGAGGAATATGTTCTATCTGGAAGAAAATTCTTATCAACTACCCTGACTAGGAAATTTTACAAAATTTAAAAACAGATTTACAGTCTCTGGGTTATATTGAGAAAAACTCATTTGAGAGTTATCAGAATTACTTTTCGACCACAAAAGTTAGATAAAAGTTATAAATCGTAAAAGTCAGCATTATTAGATGTCCAAGAAATTGCATTAAATCAAGGTTACATATATTAAACATAAAACGTATCCATAACTTATTTATTACAAACCATACATTTCTATTTGTTCGTCAGTAAAATATAGATGAGAGTTGAAATGAATTAGTTATGAATCACAGCCTATTGAATGAATGCTAATGTTACAGTTATTGATTTTTCCATGATTTTTTTTCCCTTCAAATTCTGGAGAAAATGTCCTTCAATTCCAGTTTAGCTTTGTTATTATATTATATTCTGTGAATATATATTTGCGATATTGGGTATTCTCGTCTATTAGACCATTTACAAGTATACCCTGAGCTCCTATTCCAACCTTTAGCTCTGAAAGTCTATTTTTTTTTTTAAGTACAGTTCATCAGTTTAAAGATCAAAGATCTGGGTATGTAAAAATAGCTAATGTCCTCTGATCATTAAGAAACCTCAACAAGCTAAGAAGACAAGACCAAAGGGAAGGTAACTCTAAAAATCACATGGGATTATTGATTTTATCTTTGATAGTGGTCTGTTTCTGGCAATGTTTGACTAGTTTTAGACCAACTCTTCCTCTTAAAAGTCTTGACAAATTATAAATATCTTATGTATGAAGGCAATGGAAAGCTACAAAAACAGTAAAAATTTCGGGGGCTGTAATCTTGGATTGGAGGAAAGTGCAGAGTGACAATCTGGGTGTTTGAGACTACTTTTCTCTTTGAAATTATTACTGATTCAAGAAGTGGACGCAGTAGCAATAGACTGAGAAGCTGAGCAGAGATTTCTGCAGTCTCACAGGACTTTGAGGGCCCACTTGAAATGAAGACTTTGTAAAATTTCCAGGTTATTGATTGGGACTCTGAAAGGTCCAAATTGGAAGGAAAGGCGAGGCATGAATAAATCCACGCGGTCGCAAAATTCTGAAGCCTGACTTCACGTCCTCTTAGTCTCCAACTGGGAAAGTGAAATGGGACTGCTGCTATGCAGACAATAGCTGCCTGCCCCAAGGAACTATAAATCTCTGAAGGAAGGTGGCAACCAGCGCTTCAAATTCTCTGGATTCTTTCGTAAATGAAGTCAATAATTCAGTAAAAAACAACCAATCTTAGAAGAACGCGAAACATTTTTTAAAAGAAGAAAAACTCAAAATATTAAGTGACGGAAGATATTTTTAAAAGGTGTTTTCAGACATGGACTTTAAAGTAATTATGGGGCTGGGCTGGTGGTTAAGTTCGCATGTTTCGTTTCAGCGGCCCAGGTTCGAGGGTTCGTATCCTGGGTGCGGACCTACACCACTCATCAAGCCATGCTATGGAGGAGACCCACATACATAATAGAGGAAGATGGGCACAGATGTTAGCTCAGGGCCAATCTTCCTCACCAAAAAATAAAAAATAAAAAAAAATAACTATGACAAATGAGTCCGAGGCTATAACAGACAAAAGGAAATATTGGCAGAAATTATAAAGGAGAAGCAAATAGGAATTCTAAAAAAAAAATCTGACAACTTAAATTAGAAGTGCAATAGATTTAACAGCAAATGAGAGATATTGAACTGAAAAGTGGATTTAAAAATACTCAGACTGAGGAATAGAGAGGCAATTCTATGGAAAATACAACAGAGATCACATGAGATATATAGAAGAAAATGAAAAGACTAACGAAAAGGTAGGTACTGTTGCATAAGAGAAGAGTTAGAATGGGGCAGAATCAATTGTTGAAGAGATATTGGGGAAGAAATTTTCAAAATGAGTAGTAGAAATCAAGTAACATATAAGCAGAATATACATAAAGAACGCCACATCTAAGCCCATAAAGGAAAACCTGCTGTAAATAAAGATGTGAGCAGGTTTAAGTCTTCCACAGTGTTCTTTCCTTTATATTTGCCTCATCTATTTTTCCTTCCTTTGTTTAGTCATTGCTGTCTTCTTTTGTATTAATTATTTTTTTGTATTTTTAAAAATATACTTTAGAGTTTTTTTTTAGGCTTTAGAATATGTATTCTTGCTTTATGGCAGAATTCTATGAGTTGATTTTTTATTATTTTATCTATAAGATAGGCATCTTACAAGAGTATATTTCCATTGACCCTAGCCTGTTATCTTTACTCCTGTTGACCTCTATTTTACTCCTTCATAAATATCCATCCCATAATAAGTTGTTTTTGTGACAAATACAAAGTGAGGTATTAGTTAATACCTCACTATTCTGTAATAGTTAAATATATCCCCAATGGAGAAGAATAGATATATATCCCAAGAAGAAAGGAATATGTTTCTACAAGAGGTTGGTTTGGTCAACTTGAAAAACGGAAAAACAAACTTCACAGAAAACTGTTTTTCTGATGAGTTTTATTATTTTTTTTAATCAGTCAATTATATTTTAAAGAAATTCAACAGTGAGAAAAATAGGCTTTACGTTTATGACATATTTGCTACTTCTCATGCTCTTCATTTCTTTGTGTTTATTTCTATAGTGAAATCTCCCTTCTCTTCACTGATTATGCTCATCTTTTCCAGGAGCCAAATAATTTTTTCTTAAAGACCCTAATTGTAAATATTTTAGACTTGCAGACCATATAGTCTATATCACAGCTACTCAACTCTGCTATTTTTGGGTGAATGCAGCACTAAACAATATGTAAATAATTAGGTTTACGTGTTTTCCAGCACAACGTTATAAAAACAGGAGGCCACCTAGGGGGTCAGTCATAATTTCCTGACTCTGATCTTTTATATTATGTCTTTGAGCATATTTGTAATTACTGTTTTAAAGTTTGTATCTGCTGATGCTGAAACCCATGTCATATCTGGACCTGTTTCTATTGACTGTTATTATTTTCCTGCTGATGAGTGACATATTTCTGCTTCTTCTCATGTCATGTATGTGTGTGTATATATATATATATATATATATATATATATATATATA